>NW_023270436.1:9202337-9369185 GCF_011800145.1 Mirounga leonina
CAGTCGTTAAGCGTCTGCCTTCGGCTCAGGTCATGATCCCAAGGTCCTGGGATCGAGCTCTGCATCAGGCTCCCTGCTCCGCGGGAGGCCTGCTTCTCCGAACTCTCCCACTCCCCCTGCTTGTGTTCCCTCTCTCACTGTGTCTCTCTCTGTCAAATATATAAAATCTTTAAAAAAATAAATAAATAAAATAAAATAAAAGACCATTAGTTCCTTTGTACGTTTTCTCCTAAACTGACTCCTGTTAGTTTAGAGAAATTGGAAAGGACGAAAACAAGTATCAAAAGGAACCAAACTGTATATGTTTTGCTCATTGAAGATACTTAGGCCAAATGCACTTAAATCAAGATGAAAACCAAGTAACCCCAAAAAGCTCTTTACAATTGCTATACACAAATGTTACAATGGTTTAAATCAGTGCTTTTTAAAACCTTTCTATGAGCCCACAATAAGAAACATTCAATATAAGTATACACACACAATTGACGCCAAGAGCTTCACAACATTATTAAATATGGCAATGCGCTGATATTTTATACCCATCCTATCCTGTTTCATAAAAATGCCAGCTGCACTCTACCAAACTCATTTCACGATCCACAGCTGGAAAAATACTGATTTACATGGAGCTCCAGGTCCAATGAGAAAAGATGGCTCTTTAGGGGAATTCACTTGTCCTGACTGCCTGCTCTATGTTCTTCCTACAAAGTCCCACTAAAACAAGAACCTTCGAGTGGGCATGAGCTTCCAGAACAGACTCTCACACGCTATAGTAATCGCACTACCTAAGGCATGGTGGGGAGTAGGGGCAGGAACCGTATTGTAACAAGTCCACAATGAGGCCCACGAACAAGAATTTCTGTTAGTGAAACCCATGGTCTATTACTGTTTCTCCCTGCACATGGTCTCCTGCTGGAGGTGCCAATGGACAGAGGACTGATCAAAAGGAGGACAGTGGCAGGAACAAAAAGCCTGCATCATCCATTAACTTATGGATAAGCAATATTTGATATTAGAAAACAAAACCTTTTCAAGCCCTTCCAGCTTTTATGTAGGGCTGCCCTTGCCTCCATCTTACCCCTATGTAAAAGGAAACACAAGTTTCAGTGTTTGGCTTTCCTGCCCCTTGACTTATTTTTCATGGGTATTTGTTAGGGAATGCAGATAATCCTAAAGAATCTGAAAAGGCGGAGAGGACCCTAAGCTTAGCTCTCAAGGGTCTGCGTGAAGCACTTTAGGTATAACCCCTGTGCAAAAACCCATTACTGAGGCTGCGCAGAGTTGCCAATGTTCCTCCCGGAGACTTCATAACTTGACAGGAAGTGGCAGCGACTCGTGCTCTGCCTCCTGAGTGCTGTGGGAGGCACGTCCTTCCCATACGTACTCCAATTAAGCCCTATGCAGAACTAGTCCATCAAGCGACCCTGAGTGCCTCTGGAAAGGCACTTTCATCACTTGGAACATTCTTCTATCAACTACATCAAGAACTTTTAACTAAAGATCATGTTAAAGCTGGTGTTAAGCCTTATTTTTAAAGGCCTGATTTCTCCTCATTTGTAGGCATATCCAGAAACTGGGGCCAAAGGGCCTGGCCAATGTGTAAGCCTGACCCTGCTTAATTCCAGGGTAATCCTAGCTACCGCACCGATGAGACCCAAGCCTGGCTCTGCAGTCCTTATCTGAAGGTCTAGTTATTGCCGGGGACTCACAAAGTTACTAAAATAATCATTAAAAAAAAATTTAAAAGCCTGTATTTAATACTAAGAGGATCAGTGAATTACGAACACTGTCCCTAGAACCTGAGAAAGGTTCTTGGAGCTCCCATTATACACGAACCCTCGGGAGCTCACTAGTTTCCAGACTCCCTACTTTGGAACTGGCAGGGTTCCTTGCACGTGCAGGAGACAATGGGAAAAGCAAGCAAATGAAGCTCTGTGCCCTCCATCTGGGTTTCCACCAAAATCACAGTGCTTTTCTCTTTCACCTGTTGGAGTAGTGAGTTGGCATCTTCTTTAAAGGATTTTGTTAAAATCCAAAAACCTCGGGGCACCTGGGTGGCTCAGTCGTTAAGCATCTGCCTTTGGCTCAGGTCATGATCCTAGGGTCCTGGGATCGAGCCCCGCCCGCATCACGCTCCCTGCTCGGCAGGAAGCCTGCGTCTCCCTCTCCCCTGCTTGTGTTCCCTCTCTTGCTGTGTCTCTCTGTCAGATAAATAAATAAAATCTTTAAAAAAAAAAAAAAATCCAAAAACCTCTGCCCTGGATAAACAAGGAACCACGGGAATCACTGAAGCTCTAGCACCTCTGCCTTCGTTTCTTCTCTGCAATTTCGAAGAGCTCGGCACCATCTTGCTGCCGCAGAAGCCCACACGTAGCTCCTCAAAGCAGCTGTTCCCAAGCTGACAAACCAACTGGCTGACTCAAATTACAGGCCCTCGTGTGCATACTTCTATTTTTTTTAATGGAATTGCACAAGGCACTAGAAAACCTGATCGAAGTTAACAAACAAATCTCTCCCCAATCGAAAATACCAAAATACTCATGTCTTTAAATCCAAGTTTTCTTTTTTTAGGGTATATAGCAGACATTTCATTTCTTCCTCATATATTTAGTGTAATATCGAGCTCAGCATACAATTTTAATCCGCTCGTCTTGATTTACTGACCCTAGGTGAGAATATAGGTTGGCTTCCCTCCCCTTCTTAAATAATGCTCAGTTGGCTGCATTTGCAACAGCATGTTTTCGTCTCTTCCTTCTCCTCTTTTTGACTAATTTCATTCTTATTGTGGTCTAGAATTTCTTGTTGCCTGATACTGCCTTCAGGGGCTAAGTCTGTAATATAATGATGATTCATGTTTTTAACCACTTCTCTCTGGAATTCTGATCTAAAGTTAGATTACTGGGGTGAGCCAACTGATTCCAAATTCTTGTTTTCTTTCTTCTCTCTGTGCACTGCATCTCCCCCCACCCCCCAACCCCGCCCCGGCTTTACTGAGATATAACTGACATATAACAAAGATTTCTTTTTAGAGGCAAAAACAATTCTCTATCTCTGTATCAGACTAAAGAAGATTTCGCATTCCTCTTTTCTTGTATCCTGCCTTCTCCCACCCCAACATCAGATAGCCCTGCCATGTGGCACGTCAGCAGCACCAAACCAAAAACTTACTTCCTCTGCTGTGTCCTTCTCTATCCGAACTATCTTGTTTTCCCAGTAGATTCGCTGAGATTCCAGCTGGCTTGTTAGTAAATACGAATACTAGAAACAGAGAACAGACACCAAAACATAAACCACTGTAGTTTCTTAAATTCAATTAAAACCCGACTTTTAATCACCTACAGAAGAGTAGGTGTAACCATCAGAATGTGTATTATCTCTTGGTTACACTCTCTCAACAAACCAGGGGAATACAGAGATGTCAATTACACTCCTGTCCTGGGGCTTACCATCTAGTCTGGACAAGCAAGCAGAGAAATGTACATTAACAAAGAAGCTTCTGGGGGCGCCTGGGTGGCTCAGTCGTTAAGTGTCTGCCTTCGGCTCAGGTCATGATCCCGGGGTCTTGGAATCGAGCCCCGCGTTGGGCTCCCTGCTTGGCGGGAAGCCTGCTTCTCCCTCTCCCACTCCCCCTGCTTGTGTTCCCTCTCTTCCTGTGTCTCTCTCTGTCAAATAAATAAAATCTTTAAAAAACAAACAAACAAAAAAACAAATAAGTTTCTGTTCAAGCTACCTTTAAGAACCACAGGTTTTTAAATCAAAGTATAATTCAAATCAGCTCACCCCCCTTCAGGAAGCTGTCCCTGTCCTTCCCAGCCTTGGATTAAGTGGTCCTCTCAGCTCATTAACAGCACTTAATCACCAGGTCTCCCTGACTAGACCACCAGCTCGTTGAAAGTGAGGGTTCTACCTTTATTTCCGTGGCCCCAGTGCCTGGCACATGCTGGACGTCAAGAAATGTTTGCTACCTGACTGCATGAATGAAGGAACAGTGCCTTGTAACTACAGAGAAAGGACAGATGGCTTACAGCAGTAGGGTCTGGCAAGACTTCTGAGAGAAGGAGAGATTTGGGAGTGCTTTCAACAGATAGAAAGGGACAGGTAAAGACAGATCTGATTCCAGAGAACTACTGGACCCAGATGTGAGCTGTGGATATTCAGGATCTCTTCAAGATGAAGGAGTCACATCAATGAGGCAAGGGTGCATGGTATGGACAGATGGAGTCTTTTTTTTTTTAAAGATTTTATTTACTCATTTGACAGAAAGAGACAGCAAGAGAGGAACACAAGCAGGGGGAGTGGGAGAGGGAGAAGCAGGCTTCCCGCCGAGCAGGGAGCCTGATGCAGGGCTCCATCCCAGGACCCTGGGATCATGACCTGAGCCGAAGGCAGACGCCCAACGACTGAGCCACCCAGGAGCCCCGGACAGATGGAGTCTTATGGAAGGCTCTGGGGTATTATATTGAGAAATGTGGGCCGTGGAGTGGCAACATCACATCTGCATTTCAGAAAGACCATTCTAAGAGACTGAAAGAGACCTGAGTGTGTTTGTAAACTAGAGAAGAGAATGAAGGTGCAAGAGAGAGAAAGGCCAGATGGGGGAAAGTGTGTGGGCCACTGGAATGGGCACAGGGACTGATCAGTGCTGCACTCCCAGCACCTCCAGGAAGACTGGCCGACAGACAGCAGCCCTTGATAAACATTTGTTGAATGAATATATTTAGAGTTAATATGGAAGGGTTGCTTATTCTAGAAACAATGGAGAAGGTTTAAACTTTTTTTCATATTAATACAATTAATAGTAAGAACATCAGCTTTATTTTAGGTCCTTCTACTGAGTCTATTAGACCATAGAAGTCTGGAGATGAGCAAGTTTTCAAATATCCTTCCAAGGTTAAGTTGTTTGTTTTTTTTAAGATTTTACTTATTTATTTGAGAGAGACAGAGAGGGAGAGAGAGAGCACCAGCAGGGGGAGGAGCAGAGGGAAAGGGGGGCAAGCAGACTCCATGCTGAGCGCAGAGCCCGACCTGGGGCTCAATCTCACTCAACCGACTGCTTTCGGCTCAGGTCATGATCCCAGGGTCCTGGGACTGAGCCCTGCATTGGGCCCCTTGCTCAGCAGGGAGTCTGTTTCTCCCTCTCCCTCTGTCGCTCCCCCTGCTTGTGCTTGCTTGTTCTGTCAAATAAATTTTTAAAAATCTTAAAAAAAAATAAATGAAAAACAAAAACAAGACTTGTGTTAAACTTCTCCTTCATTAATGTAAAATTTACAGTACAATAATTTTATAGTAGATGGGATTTATTGCTACAGTGAAAAATCAGATTGTGCTACTTTTGTTGTTTCTTCAACTATAAGCATACCCCCAAATGGCTTTATGTATATAAGCAACAAATTCATAAAATACATACTTTGAGTATGTGAATATCTAATTCATAAAATGTCTTAAGATACAAGAAAGCTTCCCGGACATGGAAGGATGCTACTGGGGTTTCCTCATTCTGAACTGCTCAGTTTCCAAACGCTACTGGAATGCCATCAGGCAGATTCTTAACTTCCAGTTTTACTGCAGCCAGAGGACCACCTTAGTATTGAGCTTGAGAAAATGAGGAACATCACACATTCAAAATAATGAGGCACGGTGAGCCTTAGACTTTCAAAGAAAATAATCAGACAGAATAAAAAAAATATATATATATATTTAAGATTTTTATTTATTTATTTGATAGAGAGAGACAGTGAGAGAGGGAACACAAGCAGGGGGAGTGGGAGAGGGAGAAGCAGACTTCCCGCTGAACAGGGAGCCCGATGTGGGGCTCGATCCCAGGACCCTGGGATCATGACCTGAGCCGAAGACAGATGCTTAACGACTGAGCCACCCAGGCGCCCCCAGAAAAAAAATATTTTAATAATTCTTTGCAGCAATGATAGAACTTTACATAGTTGACATACAGAGTAAATGGCAAAATTAAAAGCCCAAGCCACTTTTTAAATTAGGACAATAAAAAGCAGTAAAAGAAAAGTACTTAGTAATTACTAATAAAGTATCTTACCTCTAACTGTAAGGCATCTATTTTCTCTTCCTGGCAAGTATCACCCTCACATTCATATTGTACTATTTTTCCATCTGTTTTACTTGCAACCAGTCGATGAACATAGTTATCTGAAGAAAAGAATGAACGCATCAAACAAGGCTTGTTTCTTCACAATGGAAAGGGTCTGCATACACTTTTAACTTTGACAAAATTTTTGTTTTTACGTGTTCTAAATTAAATGCTTTGCAATACTTCTGTACAAGTGGGCTAAATCATTTGAATTTAAGCAAGAGTGAGAGGGCAAGTATGGAAGTGTTAACTCTCTTTATAATGTGCAATTCAGGCCATTTGTAGAAAATAGTGCCCTACGGGGCACCATGAGAATTTGAGTTGGCCACAGCTGTCAGGAAGATTTCAAGCTGGGAGAGAAAGTGGAGAGGTTCCGAGGGAGAGAGGTTCATGCAGAATGAATCCAAATTAGAACATGAGAACAGTGTTCACCTCCGGCATAGTCCCAGACTCGATGGTTGGTGAGCTGCATGGCGTACGTGTGCTGCGTTTCCTCGAAGTGCTTATAAGCATGTCGACTTACATACCGTCCACATCCTATGTGGCCGCATATTAAACAAATCCACAGGTTCTGCCACAGAGAAGGTAAGATCTTCATTAGTTATACAAAAACATATGATCTGGCTCACTCAGAGTGGGAAGGTGCCTGACACAGAATGAAACGGAGTTGTTTCTACAGGAGTTTTGAAAAAACATGTTTAAAACCCCAAAAGCAAGGATGCTTTTACGAGTCAATCATTTTCTCGTTCTGGGTTTTAAAAAACTCTAGGTAAACAGTAAGACAAATATTCACAATTTATCAGCAAAAGTCTAGTCCTTTTAAAAAAAAACAAAGAACGGAAAGCAGAGAGTATTTTGCTGAGGAATGTAAAATAATTTATACTTCTTGCCCAACCCTAGACAAAAAGAAAAAAAAAAAATCAGCCTGAAAAGAATCGAAAAGAATTTAAGCCACACGGGGCAGAAGCAAGCCCCAGACCGCGAAAGCTGAGCTCACTCCTCTTTCCCAGCGGCCGCCGGCACTTACTTCCTGCACACCGCACTCGAAGCACTTGTTCTCTTCCACGGGCTCTGGCGTTTGGCAGTACCGGCACACGGGACACCTGTCCGGGACCCCAAGTGAGAATGGAACAGATGAAATACGAGAGATAGCTGTTACAGAACCAAGAGTCAAAACTGCATTTTAAATCTTCAGTCTCTTAACACGCTATGTGTTTATCATAACTAATGATACCATGCGAAGAACACTGGCAAGTTACTCTCAAATGAAATGAAAAAAATACAAAATCTTGATAAAGGAAGAAGAAAAGGAAGGAGTCTTGATCCGCTTCATGCCTTCCTCCATTCTTCTGTCTAAAGCTTAATCAAAGAACTAAATATGTACAAGTTAGAATTAGGGACTTGAGATAAGTTATTAATTCTTTTTTTTTTTTTTTAAAGATTTTATTTATTTATTTGGCAGAGAGACATAGTGAGAGCAGGAACACAAGCAGGGGGAGTGGGAGAGGGAGAAGCAGGCTTCCCGCAGAGCAGGGAGCCCGATGTGGGGCTCGATCCCAGTACCCTGGGATCATGACCTGAGCTGAAGGCAGACGCTTAACGACTGAGTCACCCAGGCGCCCCAATAAGTTATTAATTTTATGTCCAGTTATCCATAAGGTATTTTTACTTCAAAAAATCTACCTTATTTCCCAAAGATCTAAATCACTCAAGACGTACTCTGTCTTCTCTGTGTTGCTCCCAAGAGTTAAAACTAAAATCTGTAATGAATTTCACCAAAAAGAAGTTAATATTGGAACAGACAGGGCCTGTTACCATACAATGAACATGTGGAAGAGGATACCAGTGCCAAGTACTCAAGTGTCATTTTACAAAAAGTCAATTAAAATGGCACTGAAGGCAAACTCACAGAAACAGAGCAGAAAGGCAGATGGGATACCAGGGTC
This sequence comes from Mirounga leonina, assembly GCF_011800145.1. Lineage (NCBI taxonomy): Eukaryota > Metazoa > Chordata > Mammalia > Carnivora > Phocidae > Mirounga > Mirounga leonina. The sequence goes on from NW_023270436.1 coordinate 9,210,384, forward strand.
TGGGGGAGGCAGCAATCCGGAGATGTTGGTCAAAGGATACAAGGTTTCAATTATGCAAGATGAATCAATTCTGGAGAACTGGTGTTCATCAGTGTGACTATAGCTGACAATATTATATTGTTTTTGAAATTTGCTTAGAAGAGAGACTTTGGGTGTTCTTACCACACACACACACACACACACAAGGAAAATGGTAAAGGTGTGAGGTAAGATATGTTTATTGACTTGGTTGTGAACATTTCATAATGTGCATGTATAATGAGTCATCAGGTTGTACATTTTAAATATATACAGTATTTTTAAGATTTTATTTTTAAGTAATCTCTACCCCCAATGTGGGTCTCAAACTCATGACCCCGAGATCAAGAGTCGCACACTCTACAGAATGAGCCAGCCAGGCGTCCCTAAATATATACAATTTTTTGGTGATCAATTACACTTCAATAAACCTGGGGGGAAAAGGCCATTAAAAAATCCATTAATGCCTTTCTGTTTTACTCAAGACAAAATAACACTAAGTACCAGTCATGAATATTTCTGTCAGGTGGGCAAAAATGGTAGAAAGTAGGTTATAACTGAAGCTAATTATGAACTGGCACCAAGAAGAAAGAATGCTTAAGACATAACTAATATCCATTTGTTACCCAACTGAGTAAATAAAACCAAGAAAAGAAAATTAGCAGGAAGAACATGAATTTCTTATCACAGATAATATCGAAGAGAAGCCAGACATGCACTCCAATGTCGACAGCAGCATTATCAACAACAGCCAAATTACGGAAGCAGTGTCCATTAAGAGATGAATGGATAAAGAAGATGGGGCATATATATATATACACAACGGAATATTTCTCAGCCATCGAAAAGAATGAAATCTTGCCATTTGCAACAATGTGGATGAAGCTAGTGAGTATAATGCTAAGCAAAATAAGTCAGTTAGAGAAAGACAAATACCATATGACTTCACTCCTATGTGAAATTTAACAAGCAAAGGGAAAAGACAGAGAGCGAGAGACGAACCAAGAAACAGACTCCTAACCACAGAGAACACACTGATGCTAACAGAGGGGAGGGGTGTGGGGGGATGGGTGAACGAGGTGGCGGGATGAAGGAGGACACTTGCTGTGATGAGCACAGGGTGATGTATGGAAGTGCTGAATCCCTATATTGCACACCTGAAACTAATGTGACACTGTATGTTAACTAACTGGAATTTAAATAAAAACTTAAAAAAAAAAGAAGCTGGAAGACAAACGAAGAAACCAGGAATGGCAGCTGTAGTGAGCAGCAAGCCGTCTTGTCGAAGGTACAAACTAGCTCTGTGTCATCCCTTTGGTCTGTGTGGCAGCTGTGGTAGTGGTTGGATAAAAATACATGAATTCTGAAATCTTATTTCCTACATTATGCCAAAAGGATCTTTCTGAAATATAAGTATGATCCTGAGAATAAAAAAAGGAAAAAATTACAAAAATCACCTTATTTATACTATACACATCGTATTCTTTTTTTTTTTAAGATTTTATTTATTTATTTGACAGAGAGAGAGACACAGCGAGAGAGCGAGCACAAGCAGGGGGAGCGGGAGAGGGAGAAGCAGGCTTCCCGCGGAGCAGGGAGCCCGATGCGGGGCTCGATCCCAGGACCCTGGGATCATGACCTGAGCCCAAGGCAGACGCTTAACGACTGAGCCACCCAGGCACCCCTACACATAGTATTCTATGACATACCATCTCACTGATTAAAAGATAATTTACAGTTTATTAAATGCTTCCCTCTCCTTAAAAATAAAGTTTGAGTTGTCATCTTATTTTCTTGAGGAGGTATTTGGGGAAAACTTTCCCAAATGTCCTTCTCTGACATCTCCATGTGTCAAAAAACTACCCTTCAGGACTGCATACCAATGCTGCCTCCCGCCATGCAGCCCTTCTTGACTACCCCCACTGGGGAAGCCATCTCTATTTCCCTCCGGTTTCTACCTTGAATTGTATGCACTTATGTAAGCTCCCTTAGCTGACTGAACTTCCCTGAGGAGGATCTATGTTTGATGCTCTCCCATCAGCACCAGCACTCTACGGTGCGTGTCTTGAGGCTCAAAACATATTTGCTGAAGAAACTATGTGTTTTTGAGGCTAGCCACCACCAGGTTTGTCCATTTAGAGGGTTGAATTCTAGTCCCAGTGCTGGCCTTCTCTGCAGGACAGCTATTTTTTCATTTCTGGGTCTCAGTTACCTCCTCTGTAAAATGAGGAAGCTGGACAATATGGTCCCCTAAACTTCTAACTTTAAAATGCTATGTTTCCGGGGCAGTTAATTTGCCCTGAGAGTAAAACTGGGGTGGTAGGGAACAAAGAAGGGTCCAAAACTTAAGTGGTGTAGCAGGTGGACACAAGATACAGATAAACACTTTACGGAATGCATATACCTTAGTGTGTCTTTCTTCAGGGCAAATTTAAACCTGGACAATTCTTTGAAGAGCCCCCCACATGATACCCCAGAATTGACTGAGGACCCTCTAGAATTGGGGCAAGATTCTTGTCAAGCTAAATAGGCTAGAAAAACCCAGGGTTTACTGATCTGCTCAAGAGTATTTTCTGAGCTCCTACTATGTGCCAGGTCTCCTGCCAAGGGTGAGGGCACAGCAGTGAGCAAGCCAGACAAGGTCCCTGCTCTGTGAAAGCTGGCATTCTTCTGGTCATTTGGGGGTAGACAACAGATTCCTGTGGATGTTCACCTTCCTCATTTCTGGGCTTTGGCATGTGATCTTTCCCTTCCCATGAACACCCCTGCCCTCACACTGCCTTCTCTCAGGTCCCCCTTTCCCTGGCTAATGCCTCCTCATCCTCCTGGAGACTGCACTTCTCAGGCGGCCCTGGCTATCTCAGGGCCCTTGTTCACCAGTCGTAATGCTGCACACTGCCACTCTGTAACCCGTTACGGCCACGACTGCGTATTTATTTGTGTGATTATTTGATTCTGTGTCTTCCTCTCTGTAGTGGGAGACCCAAGTCAGCGTCTTGATTTACTTTTCTAGCTAAGTCCTACAGCACAGTTTACAAAGGGAGGAACAACCCTTGATTTAAAAAAACAAAAACCAAGGTACAGCTTACACCTCGGTCCTTGCCTGTGCAATGCCGCTGTACACATAAGGCCTCCACTGCAGTGGGAAACAGGACAGTGTAGGCATACGGGTGCTTCATGCCTACTGGCTGCTATTACTACCGGCCACTGAGTCATCAACAACATGCTAAGTCTGAAATGTTAGACTACCATAGCCCACATGGTAAGAAAGCCAAAGTAAATGGTAAACATCAAGGGCAGGTGATAAATGAGATTTTAGACCTAAATTTCCTTGGGTAGAAGAGCCTCAAAGCTCAGCTTTACCTTTTTTTTTTACCCCCCCCCCCCATTCTCTGGTTCTTGGAAGCAACAATTCATGCTGCTTTTGGAAATCCCACATAGATTCTGAATCAGCATACTAAGAAGGACATGGTCTAAGAATGCTAACTGATTCCCACATGAACTAGTGAAGAAAAATGGAAGACCCTTCCATGTGACCTCTTCACTGTCATGGTGCCCAGGTGCATAAATTCAAGCACTTGGAATGCTTCATTTTTGGTGGTGGCTATTTTTAATTCTGGGAAAGGGTAACAATGGGCTTTGACAGGGTGGGGGTAAGATTAGCTCCTACACTCACGTGGTGTCGTCCCAGCGCTGCAGGCACTGGCTGTGGAAGCTGTGGTTACATAACGTGGTGAGGATGCCATTCACGGACTCGTCCATGCGCTCCAGACACACTGTGCACTTGGGGAGCTCGGTCAGGTCCATCACGGGGAGGCTGGCACCCTACAGGGAAACACTTCACATAAGCTTCACTCTTCACCCACGGTTCTAATATATGTTTTTAACACTAGCTTTCCTGCTGCATTTTGACTCTTGGCAGGATGCTCTCAACATTTTTGATCTGTGCAAATAATTTAAATTGGTAAGATGTTCATCCATACAACAAATATTGACTGAGCACCTTCTATATTCCCAGCGCTGTGCAAGGCACTGGGGATAGGCTGGCGAAGAAGCCAACAAAGATACTTGCCCTCACGGAGCTGATACTCTGGAAGGGGAGACTGCTACCAAAAGCTTAACAGAGAATAAAAAAAAAACCCCCAGAGAATCAAAGCGTTACCAGACTCCTGGCTCTACTTTTAAGGCTCTGTAACTATAACAGAACACAAATGAATAAAAGCAGAACAGGAATGGAACAGAATGATTTTTCCACAGAGTAAGTTAAAACTTAATGCTTCCTATTAAGTGATAATAGTATCAACAACACTGATTTATTCATTCATTTAACACACACTTATTGAGTCCTTACTATGTGTGCCAGACACCGTTCTAGGTGTAGCACAATGGTGAACAAAGCAGATGCGCTAAGTCCGAAACAACTGAGGGCCTTGTCCTCACAGAGCTTATAATCTGCTAGAGAGAGGCAAAAGTCAAATTTTTTAAATTACCAGTGGTCATAAGTGCTATGAAAGAAAAGTATAGGAAGCTATAACAGGGCAGTCAAGAAAGGAACCCCCTGCACCACCCCCGGGACAGTGACGTCTGACTTGAGCCCTGCCAGCTGTAAAATGAGCAGGAATTACTGACGCGAAGGTGGGGAGGTATGCACACAAGGACATGCTGAGAAAAATCACATTTATCTATGGTCCCTGAAGAGTAGCTTTTCACAGGCACTCTTTCAAGAAGCCATGTTCATTTAGAGAAAAGAATCTCTAAAACTGGCACAAAGGAAGCCTGATTTTATCATTTGTCAATTTTTATTTTACCTAATCTAATGATAGAACAATCAAATGAGAACTTATTTCCATCAAGCTGATTTCAAAGCAAAAAGACCTTTAGGTCTACTTTAAAATAAAGAAAATCTTAAAAATATAACAGAGCTGAATCTCCTACTTTATAAAATGATTTAAGTGAACACATTTTGTAGGAAAAGGTCCCACAGAAGGTGGCAAATCAGAGCAATTACAGATTGTTATCCAAACAGAATTAAAAATTAGGACAGGGATTAAGGGTTGATATTTAAAGTAAAAATGCTTCTTTTAGGTTCCAGGCCATGTTTCATGGATCTGGAATAGATGAACACTCAATTTCGATAACACAGATAATTTTTTTTTAATATTTTGGGACACTTTTCAAAAATTGAGATAAAATTCATTTAATATAAAATCTGCCACGTTTAACTATACAATTCAGTGGGTTTTAATATATTCACAAGGTTGTACAACCCTCACCACTAATTCTAGAACATCCCTATCACCCCAAAAAGAAATCTCGTCCTCACTGCAGTCACTCCTCATTCCTCTCGTCCCCCAGCCCCTGGCAACCACTAATCTCCCTTCTGTCTCGATGGATTGGCATACTCTGGACATTTCGACAGATAAATCTTAACATTCAACCTTATGACATTCACAAGAATGATGCACACTTACATCTTCAGATTTCAGTACTTCAGCCCTTTCCACATACACCAGCTGGCAAACATCATCTTCTATGGAGTTGAACTGGCGGCCATTGCACGCCATATAAAAACTATCTGCATCGGCCTAGGTATACCAATGGATAAAAGGAAAAAATTGAGAGAAATATCCTGAAAATATGCTTTTTATTCAAGATGCATAGCTTCAATTATTCTCTTCATCAGCATTTAAAATTTATAATTAGAGGAGAGAAAGCAACTGCCACAAGTACCATCTAGGGAAGCAGGTTCATTAGGTGAGTCAAACTCTGCAAGTCAATATCCTGCATCTCTACAATGTTGCCTGATCCATGACAGTCTCACTTAAACCAGCAGAAGCTGCCCAACTGCAATAAGCTGACAGCCAATATAACTTTAGTATTCAACCAGCAATGGTCATCAGTTCCCTTGATATCAATATTTTTTTCCTCGAATCAGCACTTTCTCAGCAGCTGAAAGCAAACACTTATTTTTGCAAAGCTTAGAACTCAATCATAACGGACAATTGTTAGGGATGATTTCTTTTTAAAAAACATCAGCATCTATGTTAGAGAGAATAATGGACTAGAGGTACTGGTATGGAGTGAAAAGCCAACTCCTTTTCTTCAATAAACCAAATAATAATAATAATATATCACAGATAAGGAGGTTTTAAACAACCTAGTAATATCGAAAGCAAAACCCTTGGCCAAGATCAAGAGGTCCAAGATGAACCAGTCTTTAAAATACTAATGGTCTTGTTCCTTGGGGTAGAAAATAAGAGTCAGGGGAAACAGTCCCCTGTAGATAAAACTGAAAGTTCACCTGTGCATTTGTGAATATGAACGCAAGTAAATCCAACCTTTTAGTACAGCCTTAGTAGAAAGTGTTAACAAAGAGATGATTCCAGTTTTTAAACTTGGCAATTTTGAGGGGCAGCTGGGAGGCCAAGGTTTGTCTAGATTTCACTCCCACATGGACATTAACCCAAACACAGGAAGTTGTGTGCTTTGGCCCTACCAACGTATACAAGCTGCATGGAGGGAGGAAGGGTGTTCTGTAAAAGGAAATGCCACATTATCAACCTCTAGAAGAGTTTCAAGTCCGTACAGGTAAAAAAAAAATAGTCTTGCTTGTCTACCCTCATAGGATTCTGAACCTTACAGCAAAATCTTGTGAGCTTCTCAGTAGCTTTGAATTTCACTCCAATGATATAACTCAAGTGTGGATTCTTGATTATTTATATTTTCTCAATATGACCAAATGAGCTAAGCAGCTGAGGAAAGATGATCAATTCTGAACCCAATTTTGTTTTGTTTTGGAGGGCGGGGGCGGGGGCTTCCTTTTCAGGAAACAACCTGTATTGGGTATAGTGTATTTTAACTTCAAACTGTTAAGAGCCAGTTAATAAATCTCTTTAATACTAAGAGGAGGCAAACTAAATTGGCTTCCCCCATTCTTCAAGAGCAATGTCTTTTTCTTGAAATGCTTTGGGTGAGTAAGCAGCACAGTGAGCAAATGGATTTGTGTACTGAGGAAGTGACCACCCGGAAGGAGGGCCACCAAGAGCTGGCTGCACCTGTGGCAGCTGAGGAGCGGCCGACCCCTCCTCAGACCTCCAGTTCTGTAAATGCTTGCTAAGCAAGCACACTTCCTCAGAGGAAGGGACAAAGTCTGTGATTCTGAGCAGATGACAGAATCTACTCAACACCAGATAAATGGCTCTTTTCTTGGGGGAGTTGTTTATGACAAAGAAATGTATTTTTTGAACACATGGATCTCTGTCTTTAAAATCTCTGTATTGGAAATGTAGCTTGTCTGAATATTTACTGAGCACCCAGCATCTGCCAGGCACTGTGCTATGCGCTAGGACTAGAGGACAGAACAAAATACACATGGTTCCTACTTCAACCCACTATGAAATGCACAAAACAAAAGCCTGAAGCTAACTGCAAAAACACAGAACAGCTCTTTTATTTAAAATGCTTGCATTGTATAGGGCCCAACATTTTAAGAAACACTGGTTTTTTTTTTTTTTGAGTCTTTTGTTCTAATTGTCCTCTTCCCAGGATAAACTCAGAAAAAGAAAAATCCATTATGATCAATGTTCCTTTATTGTCACAGTGATCAACTATAGTGTCAAGAACATGTTTTTACTTCTCAAAAGAGGGTCTCCTGGTCCTAAGCGCGAGTGACTCAAGGAACTACTTGAGTCACTGAACCCCCTCCTCCCTTCTTGTGTCCCGATGAATTATAATTCCTTATCCAAAGACTAAGTTTCCTGAGGGTCACAGTACACCTGTGTAGTATCACATTAGAACACCTACAGCACTGGGGCGCCTGGGTGGCTCAGTCTTTAAGCATCTGCCTTCGGCTCAGGTCATGATCCCAGGGTCCTGGGATCGAGCCCTGCATCGGGCTCCCTGCTCAGTGGGAAGCCTGCTTCTCCCTCTCCCACTCCCCCTGCTTGTGTTCCCTCTCTCGCTGTGTCTGTCAAATAAATAAAATCTTAAAAAAACAAAAACAAAAAACGAAAACCCACCTACAGCATAAAGCTAAGGCCAACAGAAATTCCAGAGCTTATAGGAGATACAGAGAAGGATTACTCTTTATAAAAATTGCCTGGTGAAAAAAAGAAAGGAAAAAGAATATGGTCAGCTGCCAAGGCTATGGAGTCAGGCTGCATGGGTTTGAAATTTAATTCAAACACTTATTAGTTGTGTGGCTTTGGGCAAGTGACTTATCCATGCTTGTTTCCTCAATTATAAAAGTGAAAGTAACAACACCTACCTCACGACATTGTTGAGAAGACTCAAGGAGCCAACGCATGAAAAGCACTTAACAGGCCTGGCATCTAGTAAGTGCTCAATAGTTGGTACCTATTTGAGCCTATTTTTTTTTTTCATTAGGGCCCAGTATTAACAACTTCAAGTCTTATACTAGGAGGGTGTTTTTAGACCTTAGACAATCGGACAGGATAAGCCTCAGACCCTAAGATCCAGCATTAGCAATAAATAAGACAACTCATGATTCCCAGGTCAAGGGTTCTATTCCCATGGGGAAGAGCTAGCAGACTGTTTCATAGTCTCAAAACTAACATCCATGAACCTGTACAACCTGCATTTGGTCAAAAGACAGGAGATGGAGAGACTGCAGAAAAAGCCATTAACAGTAATAGAAAAGTCCCGCAGCATTACCTGCACACTATGAAGGGTGGCCCTTGGTACAGTTTGTGGGTTTAGCAGACTTTAGACTATTTAAAAAGTCTAAACATTTTCCCCCAATCTGCTTTTTTATTTAAATTCAATTAGTGAACTTATAATACATCATTAGTTTTTGATGTAATGTTCAATGATTCATTATCCCCAATCTGTTTCAGTGACTTTTCCTGTGTCACTTGCTGACTGCCCTTAACTGTTAAGTAGAAACTATAACTGAAATATTGCCATTACACAATTTCTTGCCAAGTGATTATCTCCCACACTTTTATCCACTCCTACTGGAAGAAGAGTATGCCCTAGGATTAAAAGTGAGGGCTCAAATCCCAGCTCAGTCACTGAGGGCAAATCACTAACCTCTCTGCAGTTTCCTCATTTGTAAAACAAGGATAATAACAGTACTTACTTCAAAGGGTTTTGGTGAGGACTACATGAGATAATGCACATTAAGCACTTAGCAGAGAGTGGTATAGCATAAGCAGTCAGTAAGATTGCAAATTATCATCATTATCCTTGATATTACATGTGTTACCAGATTTAAAAGGTACCACTTGCCCAATGTTTGCAAAGCTCCTCAGTGACCTTGGAAGGTCTCTTGACAGTTAGTGAACACAGCTGTTTAAGTGCTTTTCCATTCTAATTGTCAACGTGTGAAGTCTAAGTCTGCATGCAGGAAAGTTCAAACATATTTTAAATGTCTCATCTCAATGGCAGGGTATTTTGTAAAGGTTAAAGATAACAATTGTGTACCCTCTTGTACACAGAACACTACACTAAGGGTTCCCTTTCTGTGGCCCATGGAATAGGCACAAACATAATCCAACTCTCACTTCTCTTAATTTCCTCCCCCTGGCCAACGAATGACTGCTATTGCTGTCAACTCTGGGTTTCTGCAAGGAGGAAGGAGATGACAAGTGGGCCTCGTGTCATGGGCTCCCTTTCACCCACAAATTTTGGTAACAGGTCAGAGGCAATGGCAAATGATCTAAAGGCACACCCACTCTTTGCCAATCTGCAAGCTAGAACTGCTTATTTGGGCCAAATTCAGGAAGGCTGTTTACCAAGGAGGTGAGAAAGAAGTAACTTTTGACAAAGCTGCATTTCAAAACCTAATGAATGGACAAATAAAACAGGCCATTAAAAACACAAAACCAACCAAAAAACCCACAACAAACCAAAACCTACAGATAGGATGGCTCTTTAACAATCTGGGTAATAGCTAAAGCTTATCTCACTCTTATACAGAAATATGTGTATTATTAAGAATGAATATGTAAAACCAAGAGACTACCTTCCTAACATCTTTAGAACTGAGGCACATGGAAAATGCTGCTTAATGTGACAAGTGAAATGAAGCCAATGTCAAACTTTCTTAAATCAAAAAGTATCTGTAATAATATGCAACTAATTTTTAAAACTGAAAATATCACCATCCTTTCACTGTTTCTGTCTCTCTGTTGCAGTGATTTCCAATCAGAACTCTTAAAGTATCTTTAATACTTCAAGGAACGCCCCCAAATCCCTCATCACCAAAATTAAAAGTATTAAACAGATCTTATTCTCTAAAATGTGCCAAGGAATGTCTTTTAAAAAGAGAACCAAAGAAGCAGGGGCACAGTGTTATAAGGACAGATGATAATACGGTGTCAATTTCAAAAAGTTTGGGGACTACTACTCTACTGGAATAGTTACTCCTGGATAACCAAATACACACAACCCTAGATTTCATACCCAGTCCACTTTATAAAAACATTATGGGTACGAGTTAGCCTTGTGTGTCCGCTAACGAATTTAGAAAGATTTCTAGAATTACAATACCCTAGAAGACAGGTATATCAAGAATCTTAAGTGCAAAATGTAAATCACACACAGCTGGCATCACACAGTTTCAAAAATACAGTTTCTGTGGCAAAGAGATTTTTAATATCTTAACTTTTACCTGTGCACTAAACTTTATCAGCACCATATATTGATTTGGAGTAGAGTCTCTGATGATTTTCATTTGTTCAATTACTTCATTAAATGGGGCGACAAACTTCATAAGGTCATGACTGGTCATTGTAGCAGGGACTGTGAGAATACACAGCATGGCACTGCGCCTCACATCTTCTTTTAAGGAGGTCATCTTACTAATAAGACAATAATTAGACTGTCTTGAATGGATGAGGTATGGTTAGTTCAGACAACACTAATTAGACAACTTTTATGTCCAAGAAAATAGAAAAAAAAAAAACCTTGTTATACTTCACAGATTGATTTATACAGTGTTATAATACCTGAAAACCCACACGACCTGATTAATGCAGAATACCTTCAACATGTCTGCAACAGAGCTTAAGGTAAACTGTGCAACAGTCTCGATTACACCCACCACTGAAATTTTACGGAAATATTTAACCTTCAGTTAAAGGCTTACTACAGTTATAAATCAGTGGTTTGTTTTATTCTCATTAGCTTTTTAATAATAAATTCTCATTAGATAACTCAGAAGCACAACTCTATGTTTTTACTTTTTTTTTACCCTTAAGTTTTAAAATCACTATTAAAGAAAACTGCCCCCACAAAGGCAGAGAGGCAGCCACAGTATAACTCAATCTACAAGTTAACGGGCAACTCTAACTATGCACTTCTCTCAAGGGGTCTAGAAGAGGAGTGTTCTAAATATAAGAAAGAGAATTCAGAACTATGAAGATGTGATTCTGAAGATTACAGAAAGTGCTGTTGGGTTAGAATAGCTGGAATAGAGGAAAAAGAAAAAAACCTCCCACAATCCAATTTGCTTTTGAAATGCTGCAAACTTACTTCAACACGTGTGATCCCAAAAGGCGACCTGAGTATTCACTGTTTCCCAGTGGGGACCTAGCAAACACGTTAGGAGGATAGGCTTTAAAGAGATCAGCTACCAATTATCCAAGGGGCTAAAGACCCAGCTTATAGATTATCCAGCCAAATGCTTCCTTCCTTTGGCTTCTTTTAAGTTTTGTGTGGACCACAAAAAAGATTAGAAGAGATGATGAAATTGTAGTCCATTAACAGACTTAACAGCTTTTTTAGTAAAGATCTGAGGGGATATGAGACTGCAATGATGTTATGAATCATTTATAATTTTTTTTTCCTTTTTATCTTCCTTCCTTTTAATTTTCCAATCATCTTGCATGCCTACCTTCTCAGGGAATATTTTCTTAGGTATTTTCTCAGTGTATCTACATGTTTCTTTTCTAAGAAGCTTTGACCCAATCTCTAAGATTAACCAAATATAAAACATCTAAGAATTCTCTAACATACAATATATGAAAAGTATTATCCTTCTGAAGCTTAAAATATCCACTGCTCCTCAGGGCAAGAAATATTTCACTGCCCTGAGACAAAAAAACAGACCAGTTCAAAAGGAAAGGGTTTTTCTTACTTTGTCTTGTATAGATGCATAATACCATGAACTATTTCAACTGATGGGTTTCCACTAAAGAACGAAATCTGGTCTGGAAGCTGTTTGGATGGAGAATCGGGAGCAGCATTTATGCATTCTATACTTTGATCTTTACTCTTCTGTGCAGTGGGAGATGCTTCTGAAGACTTCCTTTCTTCCACTGTGGCTTTCAGCTCATCTTTCACAAATCAAAAAATTAGCAGATTATAAACTGATAGGAAATATGTGGAAGGATTCTAATTAGGTTGAAATTTTAAGTCAGAAAAATAAACTTCAACAGAGAAATTGTAATGTATTGCATTAAGAACCATATTTACAGAACAGCCAAGTTTTAAGGGCATCTAAACTTGAAAGCAATCTTTGTCTCATAAAAATTTCAATAATACCCACAGAAACTTAAGGATGGCTCTTACATCTGGCAGTACCATAATAAAAGCAGATGTCTTCCATCATGTACTCTTAAATGGGACACTCAGGGCTATTAACTTGGAAAACCAAACCTACCAGTTCTAATCACCTCCACGCTGGAGATATAGTACACAACCAGGCTCTCGGTTGGAGTGAGCTGGAAGTGTGTGTATGGGTGGGGCGGGGGGAAGGCGGCGGAGACACAACATGCTTATCTGGATTTATTCGTGATCTGCCACTAACCTAGATGGTAAGTAGCTCTCCTCACTGAATAAAGTTGTCGACCCACCTAGTTAGTATTAATTTAGGAGAAATATTTGGAGACGCTGAAGTGTGGCTTGACAACCTCATGTAAGGCACACAGGTAGTGAAAGATAAAAGTATGTTAGAGGTCAAAATCATGGGCTCATGGAATAACATGTGTAAGACAGGTAACCAGGGGCTTATGTTACACGAGTCTGGGGTTTTAGAAGCATACCTGGATTGGACTTCATGGTCTCAATGATCATATCTGTCATTTCTCGACGGCCAAGATGCTGATGTATGATTGCTGCTTTCTCCCCTGGTGACTTCCCTTCTAAAGAGGCTACAGCTGAGGCTAGTGTCTTCTTTTTGATCTCCTCATCAGACATTTCCCCAGCTAAGGAACACATGAATGATTAATATCTGATAATAAAACAAGTTCTCCACTTTCAATGTATCCATCGATAAGCTTCCCTTTTCTCTCTGCTGCCCTCCTCCAAGATAATATGATGCCTTTGCATCTCTCACTCACCTCTGGGGCTCCTCAGTGCCCAGCAGATAGTCAATAAACACCCAGTGCAATAAATTCAGAAATGCAGGGTTGTTCTAGTGAAATCATGCGTTTTAAAGCAAATCAATGAGAATAAGAGCTTTAGAGAAGGTTCAACAGTGATTATGTCCGTATTGAACCAACATTTTAAGTAATCTCTGGTAAAGTGAGACTGTGTTGAGATCCAAATGAAGGTCTCGGGTCCATTAATAAAAATTCAAAAACCTTTAGCAGTAGTCTTCTTAAACACCCTGGGTTAGCCTCATGCCATGAATCATACTATGAAAATCTGTGATCACAGTCTTAAATCAATGAAACACACACAAATGGAAAAGGAACTTGGAGACTCGATTGAAATACTCTTAATGTAAGTTCTATCAGAGCAGGAACCAGGCCTGTTTTGCCCACCACTGTATCCCTAGCACTTACACCACAGTGCCTAGCACACCCTGGAAGGTCTTCAGTAAATCAAGGACTGACCTGTGTAGAGGTGTATTCGTGCCTAATGTCAATTTAGCTGACTTTCACAACTTAGGGATCACTGGTAGTTTTTGAAAGGTGCTTGTAACCCATTAAATCATATTCAATTTTTAATCTGCAGCTCCAAAATTCACACACTCAGGGGAGTTTCTTTTCTTTTTAAATTTTTTTTTTCAAGATTTTATCCATTTATTAAACAGAGAGAGACAAAGTGAGAGAAGGAACACAAGCAGGGGGAGTGGGAGAGGGAGAAGAAGGCCTCCCACTGAGCAGGGAGCCCAATGCGGGCCCAATCCCAGGACCCGGGGATCATGACCTGAGCAGAAGGCAGAGCGGGAGGCAGACGCTTAACGACTGAGCCACCCAGGCCCCCCTCAGGGGATTTTCTAAGGACACCATCTCTACCTGCCCCAGGCCCCCTCCCCAAACCAAAAATATCCTCGTGATAGCTTTCTAAACTCCTCCTTTCCTTCACAGCTCTTTTCAAGGATGTAATTCCACATTTATTCTGTAATTATTTAATTCACCTGTCTACCTCATTGAGCTGCCGGTGCCATTAAAGCCGGGACCATGTCTTATTCTGCAAACAACTAAAGTTCCAGCAGAGAGTGAGCATTCAGTAATTACTTCTTGAATAAATGTTATTGTTAGGAAATTGCTTAAGGTCCAAGGAACACAGGCATAGCTGCATTCCCCATGAAGGAGGCTGTGTGTGGCTGGTAATGAACAGCTCAGACTCTCAAGTCTAGCTCTGAGTTAGAATCCCAGTTTCACCACTTACAGGACAATGGTGGGCAAGTCATTTAATCACTGGGCTTCAGTTTCCTAACCTGTAAAAGGCGCGTACATTTACCTAACAGGGTTGTTGCGAAGATAATTAAAGAAGATAATACACACGGGGCACCTGGGTGGCTCAGTCGTTAAGCGTCTGCCTTCGGCTCAGGTCATGATCCCGGGGTCCTGGGATGGAGCCCCGCATCGGGCTCCCTGCTCGGCGGGAAGCCTGCTTCTCCCTCTCCCACTCCCCCTGCTAGTGTTCCCTCTCTCGCTATCTCTGTCAATAAATAAATAAATAAGATCTTAAAAAAAAAAAAGAATACACACAAAGTGTTTAGTACAGTGCTGCGACACAGGAAGTGTACCAACTTTAGCTACAGTTACTACTGTAGTTGCAGGGCGCCTAAACAGAAATTCTTCCAAAGAGGAACGATTTAATTAAACCACGAACCGTCAGCATCTCTGGGATCCAGTCGCTGCCCTCACAAAGCCTGGAGGAGAGCAACTTACACAACTTGACTCTAACCCAGGGTGGAGAGGGCGACGCGCCAGGTATAAACAATGTGCCCGTGGGAAGGCACAAGGAGGGAGGGACCGGGAAGGGCTTCCCAGAGATGACATCCGAGAGGCCTATTTAGGATGGACGGAATGAGACGAATCTCAACCACCTCTCAGCTTCTTCCCGACACAAAGGCCCTCGCCGCCGCCTTTCCCCGGGCGCGTACTTTGGGAGCGCGAGCCTCCCGGGCCCAGGCGCGGGGCCAGACGCAAGGCTGCGAGGCCGCGGGACTCACCGGCGGCGCTGAAGCCGAAGCCGGAGGGGACGGACGAGTGTTCCGCAAGCTCCAGTCGGATGACAACCAGTGACACACTCATAGGGCAGGCGCTGGCCGGCGCGGGCCCCGGCGGGCTCAGGAGAGGCTGGAAGGCGAGCTGAGAGGCCGAGCGGCCCAGGGTCGGCAGCGCGGCCACCGCCTCAGCGCCGCCGCCGCTGCCTCGGTAGCAGCAGCTCCGCGCGCAACCCTGCGAGCCACAACAACCCTCACTTCCGCCTCCCGGCCGCCGTCGTCGACCCTCGAGGTTACGCGTGCGCGGAGCAGCGCGCGCTCCGATTGGATAGAGTGGCGGCCACGTGACTGGCGTAAGGACGCCGAGGTGAGTCTGCGCCCCCCGGACGGAAATCTTGAGGAGGTCGGGGAGGAGGAAGCTTACGGAGATTGCAGGCGCCGGGTGCCCTCTTAGGCCGATCGGTGGGTTTGCGCCCAGGCCCGAGTTTACCTCTCTCAGAGGCCTTACCCTCAGGCTGCCTCCCGACGGCGAGGGGTCTCCGGGTCGGCGAGGTCTCCGAATTGTCCGAGGAACCGTGCCCTGTGGCGAGCTCTTGCCCCTTTGTTGTGTTTGACCCCGCGCTCTAGCGCTGGAGGGGTTGCTTTGCGTTAGCCACACTTTACAGATAGATACGCCAAAGCGCAGAGAGGTGTCTTCGCCTCTCTGAAGGCCCTTGAGGAACAGGGACTCGATGGCAGTGTTTCTGACGATGTCGAGGTAGGGCGGTGGGCTGGTTAAGCGCACGGTGTCGGGAGTTAAATCTGGGCCCTGCTCCCGGCTCCGTAAGTTCACAAAGGTTTACTGCGAGCCTAAGCACTGTTGGGGTGGTGGGGATGTTTTCGTGAATGGGATAAGCACACAGTTCCTGCTCTAATGGAGTCGACCTTGATCGGTTGTGTGACCTTGAGCTAGGTTTTTTGACATAAAAGTGGGATAATATACAGCCATGGGCATGAAAAAGAGCCTGTGGCTCTACATATATCATTTTTTCTTAGATTCAGCTTTCTTTCCAGTATGTCAGACTGCTTTTAGCATATAGAGAGCCACAGTCAATACCTAAATGTCGCACACATGACAGGATGCTATTCCAAGCATATGCTGTAAGGATTTCTAGGATGCGTCACAGCACATCCTGGACTACATATGCATATAACATAACCACATGCTATATGTGTATATAGCTTGTGACTGCATCTTATGAAATATGTTTCAATACACACTGTTTATATCTCCCAAGTGGTGACAACCAAAAATGTACCCAGACCTTGCCAAATGTCCCCTTGGGACCAAAATCACACCCCGTTGAGAATCGCTGATGCATATGCCATATTCACATAGTATATGCATATAACCTATGAGACATCATGAACTTTTTATAGTATACTACAATACTAGATAACATTTTTATTTCTCTTTTCTTTTTTTTTTTTTAGAGAAGGAGTGGGGAGCATAGGGAGAGCGAGAGAGAGAATCTTAAGCAGGCTCCACGCCCAGCAGCAGAGCGAGATGCAGGGCTTGATCTCACAACCCTGAGATTGTGACCTGAGCTGAAATCAAGAGTCAGATGCTAAACAACTAAGCCACCGAGGTGCCCCAGTGGTAGATAACATTTAATAGTGTGCCAGGTACTAACTTGAGTGCTTTACATACTTTATTTCATGTAATAGTAACAACTTTATGAGACTGGTATATAATTATTCCCATTTACAGAGGGAGGAAGAACCTGAGTCTCAGAGAAACTTGCTCAGGATCTCACACTTAGTAAGTGGCAGAGCTAGAATTCAAACCCAAGCAATCTGATTCCAGAGCCACACTCAACCTTTTTACTAAACCATCTTCTTTTTTTTTTTTTTAAAGATTTTATTCATTTATTTGACAGAGAGAGAGATAGCGAGAGTAGGAACACAAGCAGGGGGAGCGAGGGAGAGGGAGAAGCGGGCTCCCCACTCAGCAGGGAGCCCGATGTGGGGCTCGATCCCAGGACTCTGGGATCATGACCTGAGCTGAAGGCAGATGCTTAGCGACTGAGCCACCCAGGCGCCCCTAAACCATCTTCTTAATATGTGACAACACACTGCATATTTATAAAAGCATAAATTAAGTAGCAAGGCTACATTATCATACTAATCCCATTATTCTGAAAGAAGACAAATATTCTCTATGGTACAGAAGGAACATGCTAGTTCCAGAGAATAGTTAATGATGGGCAAGTTGGGCTTGTTACCATTTTCTGTGGCTATCAACAACTAAACCTGTCCCCTGCCTTGCCCTATTTTCTGATTCATCTATACATCCTTCCAACTCATTTATACTGAGCATCTGCTGTGTGTCTAGATGCAGTGCTAGGCCCCAGGGGGATGGGTATACACAAAGATGAAATATATACAAAGATGAAAAGATAAGATAGGCCTTGCTTTAAGGAGCTTACAATTATAGGAGCAGATAAGCATGAAAACAGTTACTGTGTAATGGAGTAAATGCTCTAGTGAAGGTATGGAGAAGAAGCAATAGGAGTTTAAGAAGAAAAAAAAGTAGTACCAGAGCCTGCCTGGAAAAGAAAAAGCCTCAGGGTGCCTGGCCGGCTCAGTCAGTAGAACATGAGACTCTTGAGTTCGAACCCCATGTTGGGTGTGGAGCCTACTTAAAAAAATAAACATAAACAAAAGAAATGTTAAAAGCCTCTTGAGAGGATGTAAAGGTAAAGCTGAGGCTGTGATGTAAAAATGAGTGAAGTGTACAGCAGATGAAGTGGGAAAAGCTGTCACAGTGCACAGCTCCCAGAGCCTGGAGGTGGGAGAAACAGTGTTTTGCCACTCTGAAGAGAGTGTTGGGAAGTGGCTAGAACAGAACCATCATCTCTAGTTGGAAGGAATAAGCAAGCTGGTCATGGGAGCATTGCCCACTCATCCATTAGTACCCTCAGTTGAGATGCAAGCCAGCCCTTCAGGCCCCAGAGATGCTTTTCACCACCGTTAAGCCCTGACACAGTTTTTGAGGCTTTTAGAAGCCTATAAATAAACTTCCATTATAAACTCTGGCCTTGGTGTGGGAACATAAGTAAAACTGAAAATGCAAATCAACCTTTAAGTTTTTCATTTCAACCCCCCCTTCCAGTTCTGCAAATTTCCAATTATATGAAAAACACACTGTATCATCTCAAGGATTTACTGCTTGAGAACCCTTTCTTTAGAGTCTTCTATGGCTTACTGAATCCTGATGGCCACACTGAAGTGACTCCCATAAACTTATAGGCTGTCTTCCCAAACTATGTTGTCCAAACCGATTTTTAGTAAGCTTTGAAGCTATAGAAATCACACAAAAAGTGCAAAGATTTTCATACAGACCTGACTGCAAATAGCATTTGCTTCCATTAATTTGTTTTTACCCCGGCTTTTTACTTCAGAGATACAGAAAAGTTGAAAGAATAGTACAGTGAATGATCTCTCATATACTCTTCATCATATGTCCTTCACCTAGATTGACTAAACATCTTGCCACGTTTGGTTTATCTCTATCCCTGTATATAGGTATATGTCTATATACATATGTGTGTGTTGTGTGTGTGTGTGTGGGGGGGGTTTAACTTTCTGATGAGAAAAGAGACAAAGGGAGAACAGTTAGGAGGCTGTTGGTGTGATGGAGGCGCCATCCGTAACAGGAGGAGGTCAGTACTGGGCATTCTGGGAGTATACAGGAGAGGCTTCTCATCTGTCTTTTCTGGTAGCCAAAGGGGGTTTCCTGAAGTAAGTGATAGGTAAACTACAACCTAAAGGACAATTTGGAATTAGCCAGGTAACAGGTGGAAGGGAGCAGTCCAGGGCAAGGCAACAGCACAGGCAAAGGCATGGTAGCTGGAGGAGAACATCATGTGTTTAAAGAAGCTGCATATAGATTTGTGTGTCCACAGCATCCAGATTAAGGTGAAAAAAGAGGGAGAGTTGCTGCCAAGAGTAGGGGGCAGATCTTAGAGGGCCTCTTGAGACAGGCTAAGGAACAGAGTTTATCTTGAGGGCAGTGGGGAGCCATTGAAAGTTTTACTTTTTTTTTAAGATTTTATTTATTTAATTGACAGAGACAGCGAGAGAGGTAACACAAGCAGGGGGAGTGGGAGAGGGAGAAGCAGGTTTCTCCTGAGCAGGGAGCCCAATGCGGGGCTCGATCCCAGGACCCTGGGATCATGACCTGAGCTGAAGGCAGACGCTTAACCACCTGAGCCACCCAAGCGCCCCGCCATTGAAAGTTTTAAATGGCGTTAGGATGTGGCCAAATTTGCAGTTTTGAAGGAGCAGTCTTAACTCTGCTTGAAGAGTGGAGAAAGAATGAGGAGTTTGAGAAGAGGCAAGGGGATCCGTTAGGCTTGTTGCAGTGATCTGTGGGCAAGATAATCTGTGGGTAGTAAGTGGAGAGAGGTCGATGGCGATTTTCAGGAGGAAGACGACAGCACAGAGCACATGGAATTGAGGTGGCCAGGTGGGGGACTGAGAGAAGTCAGGAGTGAACCCCAGATTTCTAGCTTGAGCAGCTAGCTGAATGGTGGAACCCTTTACTAGGCTAAGGAGCTTAGAAAACAGAGTAGTCCAGGAGGGTTCAATTCTGGTTGTGGTTTGAAGGGTCTGCGGGAGATAGTGGAGATGTCCAGTTGGCATGCCTGAGCTCCCGGATGGAGGTCTGGATGGGAGGCAGTGAAGGCAAGCTGTGCCCTGTGTCTTCTTCTCGTGCAGTGTTGGCCTCAACATGTGCATAAGGAAGCTTTTCCAGTCCTCACATCTCCAGTGTGCTTGGAGGGTAGCCTTCCTGAAACACATCCAGGGCAGGCACCAGCCAGCCAGGCGATGGGCACATTCTGGAGGCGGCACCTACAGAGCGGTGATTTTTGACATGGGTGGAGTTCTCATTCCTTCTCCAGGGAGAGTGGCCGCAGGTGAGCTCTACATTCTGTTTCACTTTTGGAGACTAGGGTCGGGGTAGGGGGAATGCAGTGTGTAAGGGGAGGCTGAGAGGAACATTTGGGCAGCTCTGCTGTGAGTACCCTTCATTTCCAGTTTCACCTCATGGTCTGTCTTTGCTGCTTTGCCTCCTACCATCACATTCTCATTCCAGCCAGCAGGAAGGAAAAAAGGCCCAAGAGCTGACCTACTATGGTGGCTGGTTGGGCAGTTCTCCATGCTAAGCCAACCCAAGTACAGGTTTTATATGCCCCTGAGTAAACATTTCCTATTGACCTTAAACATGAAACAGTTATTTTACCAGCAAAAATGAGTTTGTTTGGGAATAGCAAGAGAACTGCGGTTTGGGACAAGCAAGCTATGGCCAATACCATAGGCTAGTCTCACAAAGGAGAGGAACATTATTTTATGGAGAAAGAAGAGGAAATTAGGGCTTGTTTTGAACAGAAGTCCACTGGAGAAAGGCAGGAGCTCAGGGTGATGATGATTTCTCATCAGCCAAGTTGCTGGGGTAGTGAGTTCAGCATACATCTTCCTCCTGTTGAGGCCAGGAAGTGATGATCCTTTCCCATTGGAGATTCTTTAACTGACAGAGTTGGAAGGGCGCGAGAGCTCCCCCTTCTGGCCTCCTGGCTTCATTTCCGCGAGGATTCCCTTCTCACCTGACCCAGCTGAGCAAGCAGACTTGGAGAGCAGTTTTTTTACCTCCAGCTGCAGCTGGGCGCTCATCCTCTCTATTCCTCTGCTCATATTCCTTTGACATTTACTGCGGGGCTGTTCTGACCTCCCCAGCAGTCATCCTACTCCCCCCGCCACAAACCTTCATCCTTGGCCAACAGCTGAAACTCCTCTTTTTACCGAAAACAAAGATTACTGGACAGGAGTTTTCTCAACTTTCTCCAGAATATCTCGAGAACCTATTTGCTTCACTCACTCCTGTCTGCCTCGGCCCAGATTTCGATCCCTATCTTCCCCCACCTGCACCATCCCAGGAACCTCCTAACTCTTCTGTCTCTGCCTCCTGGCATTCTGGGTTTTGCGCCACCTTCCACGCAGCCCCCAGAATTACCTTTCTGAAATACAGATCTTATCCCCTCACTCCCTTGCTTCAAATCCTTGAGTGCCTGTGCTTTGTCCCTTAGATTAAGTCCAGAAGTTTGTTTTGTTTTGTTTTGTTTTTAAGATTTTATTTTTATTTATTTGAGAGAGAGAGAATGAGAGAGAGAGAACAGCTGAGAGGGGATAGGGTTAGAGGACGAAGCAGACCCCCCGCCGAGCAGGAAGCCCGATGCGGGCGACTCGATCCCGGGACTCCAGGATCATGACCTGAGCCGAAGGCAGTCGCTTAACCAACTGAGCCACCCAGGCGCCCTAAGTCCAGAAGTTTTTGCTTGGTATCCGAAGGCCTCTTGCAAATTAGCCCTCACGTCCTTTTGTCGCAGCTTTGCCCATGTTTCAGCTGCAGTGGGCTACTTGATGTTCTTTAAACTTGCCAAACACATTTACACTCTTGTGTCTTTGCAAGTTCTCTCCCCTCTGCTGGCAGCTACCCTTCCCCACCCCCTCTACCTGTTCAAATCCTACTGGTACTTTTGATGGTAAGTTAAGCAATGTAGGGACACCTGGGTGGCTCAGTCTGTTAAGCGTCTGTCTTTGGCTCAGGTCATGATCCTGGGGTCCTGGAATTGAGTCCTGCGTCAGGCTCCTTGCTCAGTGGGGAGCCTGCTTCTCCCTCTACCTGCCTCTCCCCCTGCTTGTGCAGGATATTTCTCTCTCTGACAGATAAAGAAATAAAATCTTTAAAAAAAAAAGTTAAGCACAGTGCCTGGAGTCTTGTGTACTCAGTACATCTTGTGGTGGTTGTTAGTATTGATTTTAAGACTTCTCTTCTGTGAAGGCTTCTCTGACCTCCTCCCTGGGTAGAATGTTCCCGGCTGGCATGTTCCCAGATCGGTTTAACCTCTGCCAAGGTGTGTCTGAGTTAGCAAACTTTTTCTATGAAGGGCTAAGTAGGCTTTGCAAGCCATACCATCCCTGTCACAACTGTTCAGTTTTGCTGTTGTGGCAAGAAAACAGTGACAGACAGTAGTAAATGAATGGGTGTCGTGTTCTAATAAAACTTCACTTACAAAAACAGATTTGGTTCCCAGGCCATATTTTGCATATCCTTGGTCTAGTTTATTTTTTTTTAAAGATTTTATTTATTTATTTGACAGAGAGAGAGACAGCAAGAGAGGGAACACAAGCGGGCGAGTGGGAGAGGGAGAGGCAGGCTTCCTGCTGAGCAGGGAGCCTGACATAGGGCTCGATCCCAGGACCCTGGGATCATGACCTGAGCCGAAGGCAGACGCTTAACGACTGAGCCACCCAGGGGCCCCAAAGCTTTGTTGTTGTTTTTTTAAGATTTTATTTGACAGAGAGAGAGAGAGAGAGCAGGCAGAGGGAGAGGGAGGAGAAGGGAGCCTGTTGCTTGATCCCAGGGCTTGATCCCAGGACCCTGGGATCACGACCTGAGCCAAAGGCAGACGCTTAATGACTGAGCCACCCAGGCACCCCCTCCTTGGTCTAGTTTATACATCTGTGTAGTATTCCATTATATGGATGTACCATAGTTGATTTAACATTTATTTATTTATTTATTTATTTTTAAAGATTTTATTTATTTATTTGACAGAGAGACACAGCGAGAGAGGGAACACAAGCAGGGGGGTGGGAGAGGGAGAAGCAGGCTCCCCGACAAGCAGGGAGCCCGATGCGGGGCTCGATTCCAGGACCCTGGGATCGTGACCTGAGCTGAAGGCAGATGCTTAACGACTGAGCCACCCAGGCGCCCCGATTTAACATTTATTATACATTTAAGTTTCTGGTTCTTTTTTTTTTTTTAAGATTTTATTTATTTGAGAGAGAGAGAATGAGTGGTAGGAGGGGCAGAGGGAGGGCTCCGCAGGGAACCCAACTCTGGACTTGATCCCAAGATCCCGAGATCATGACCTGAGCCTAAGGCAGACACTTAACCGACTGAGCCACCCAGGCACCCTCTGATTCTTTTGATTACAATTCTGCAATTCTGCACAGCCTTGTACATACTCTTTGCTGACTTTTATAGATCTATCTGTGGGAGAAATTCCTAGAAAGTGGAATTACTATATCAGATATACATTTAAAATTTTGCTATCCATAGAGGTTGTACTTTTTTCCACTCTCATCAACAGTATATGAGAATACCAGTTTCCTTATGTGCTTGCCAACTCTCAGACCATAAAAAATGTTACACACTTGGGCCGCCTGGGTGGCTCAGATGGTTAAGCATCTGCCTTCGGCTCAGGTCATGATCCTAGGGTCCTGGGATCGAGTCCTACATCGGGCTCCCTGCTGGGCGGGGAGCCTGCTTCTCCCTCTGCCTCTGCCTCTCTCTCTCTCTCTCTCTCTGACTCTCATGAATAAATAAATAAAACATTAAAAAAATGTTACACACTTTAGTTCTCAAATTAAACAAGTATGATTATTTGGATTGAGCTTTAAAAGTCTTGCTATTCTCGGGGCACCTGGGTGGCTCAGTCCATTAAGCATCGACTCTTGGTTTTGGCTCAGGTTATGATCTCACAGTGGTAGGATTGAGCCCCTCATCGGGCTCCGTGGAGTCAGCTTAAGATTCTTTCTCTCTCCCCCTTAGCCCCTCCCCACTCTCCTGTGTTCATGCTCTCTCTCTCAGAAAAAAAAAAAAAAGTCTTGCTATTCTCGAAAGATATAGATCAGATTAGTAACACTGATTATTTCTGAAGGGTGAGATTGCTTGTCATTTTACTTTTTTTTACACTTTCTATAGTCAGATATTTTCTTTTAAATTTTTTTTTTTTTAAGATTTTATTTATTTGAGACAGAGAGAATGAGAGAGACAGAGAGCACACGAGAGGGGGGAGGGTCAGAGGGAGAAGCAGGCTCCCTGCTCGACGCGGGACTCAATCCTGGGACTCCAGGATCATGACCTGAGCCGAAGGCAGTCGCTTAACCAACTGAGCCACCCAGGCGCCCTATAGTCAGATATTTTCAATGCACAAGCCCTACTTTATCAAAACAAGAAAAAATGTGTAAAGATTATGTCTTAGAAATAATTATGATTACCTTACATATTTTTGCCCCATAGCAGCTATATTTTAGAAAGAAAAAACAACCTTGTACAAGAAAAAGCAGCCCCTGTCTAAAGGTTCCCAGTGTACATGAATGTTGATCCATTCACTGACTGAGCCTCTTGTGGATAGAAAGTTTCTTTAGTCCACAAAGACGGCATCCTCCAAGCGAACGTTCCCGTGTACCACCAGCCCCACTGCCATCCAGGATTACTACAGTTTACAAAATGACAGGCTTGTTTGCAAGTGCTGCCAGAATCCAGCTTATTACACATGTATTTCCTTACCACATGGCAGGACCGTGTGAGTGAGCCAGCTAATGAGAGACCCAGGAAGAAAATGCATAACGCAGTGTCCAGAGTCACGTCAAGCAGGTGGTAAGGACCTGACACTTAGCTGCATCCCCTCGGTATCACTGTTGCCTTGGAGGCTTAAGGCTGAGATTTTGCATTTCCTGAATTTCTTCAGATTCCCAGCAGAATCCACCTGGCACCACAGCAGTGCCTCAGGGACTGGTTCAGTAATTCCCCAGGGCTTCCCAAAGCCCAGCCATCTGCCAATGTTCTTCACTCATTGCATATTTTACTTCCTATAGAATGGGAGCTACAAAATCATATCCCTCCTGGAACTATACGGAAGGCCTGGATCTTAGGTGGTGAAAATGGGCCCTGGATGAAACTTACGAGGGGAGAGATAACAACAGAGGATTTCTTGCAAGAATTTGGGAGACTTTGCTCTGACATTGTGAGTGATAAACACATTTGAATTTACATACTCTTTTTCCCAAATGGGTGGATGCCATACTCACTCATTAAGTTGATTAAGCTGCAAATAAAAAAGTAAAAACCTAATAATCTCTTGTAAGGTTTTTTGTGTTTTTTTTTAATATATCAAGTTTTTATTTATTTTGTTTGGTTTGGTCAGTTGGTTTTTTTCAAGTTTTTATTTAAATTTTAGTTGGTTAACGTACAGTGTAATATTAGTTTCAGGAGAATTTAGTGATTCATCACTTGCATATAACCCAGTGCTCATCACAAGTGCCCTCCTTAACACCCATTACCCATTTATGTTACAAGTTTTTAATGTATTTCTTCCATCCCCAGGTACTCAACTTTAGCTACATATATGAATATATAAAAGTATTCTTTACTAAGCTCCTCCATCAGCTGCTGTTCATCTGTAATAGGAGCTGTCTGCATAACGGCTTTGATTAGAAAGCTTATTTAAAGCAATAATAAGGGGTGCCTGGGTGGCACAGTAGGTTAAGCGTCCAGCTCTTGGTTTTGGCTCAGGTAATGATCTCAGGGTCCTGGGATCGAGCCCTGCATTGGGCTCCGTGCTCAGCGTGGAGTCTGCTTGAGATTCTCTCTCTCCCTCTGCCTCTGCCCCTCCTGCTCATGTTGTCTCTCTTCTCTCTCAAATAAATACATTTTTAAAGATTTTTTTTAATAAAAAAAAATAAAGCAATAATAATATTGAACCTTTTCTCTGTACTATGCATTGTTCTAAGTTCTTTTTTTTTTTTAAGATTTTATTTATTTGAGTGAGAGAGACAGAGATCATGAGAGCAAGCACTAGTGGGGAGGAGAGGGAGAAGCAAGCTCCCTGCCAAGCAGGGAGCCCGACACAGGGTTTGATCCCAGGACCCCGGAATCATGACCTGAGCTGAAGGCAACTATTTAACTGACTGAGCTACCCAGGTGCCCCTGTTCTAAGTTCTTTATTTACATTAACTCAAGTGTAAACTTCACAGTAATCCTACTAAAATATGATTTAAAATATAGTAAACAAAGTTCTGTGGATCCAGTGGTGGTAATGGTTGCACAATAACAAATGTACTTAATACCACCCAACTACACACTTAAAGTGGTTAAAATAGTAAATGTTTTGTTATGTATATTTTACTACAATTTCAAATATATATGTAAAACATTGTGCTAAATGAAAGAAAGAAGCTGGTCAAAAAAGACCACATACTGTATGATTCCATTTATATGAAATGCCCAGAATAGGGAAATCTATAGGAAAAGAAAGTAAATTACTGATTTTCTAGGACTGAGAGTACTGGGAAGTTGGGGGTAGGATGGGTAATGACTGCCAGTATATATGGGGTTTCTTTTCAGGGTGATGAAATGGTCTAAAATTGTTTGTGGTGATGGTCACACAACTTTGTGAACATATTAAAAACTGAATCATACAATTTATGGGTGAACTGTGCAGTATGTGAATTGTATTTCAATGAAGCTGTTCTACAATGTGTGTGTGTGTATGTGTGTGTGTGATCGTGTAAAATCGCAGACTTGCCTTTGCAGATTTTGAAATATGATGAGTTTTCAAAACCTGAGTAGGTTGAATTTAAAAATGAAAAATGGGTCCGAAACTGAAGTTCATAGTGGTGATGCTCAGGCAATAGAAAATCATTACATGTCTTCCGGATCATTAAGAATTAAATTAGATCTGCTTCATGTACTTTTGGGGTTGATACTTTTGAAGATTGCCAATCCATGAGTGAAATAAGGAATTCATTTAACTGGAATATTGATATAAATAGCTCCATTCCCTCACCAGAGGCACTCGAAGTCAGTCCTTACAACCCTGTACACAAAGTTCTGCACAAGGGCCGAAGGAGAATTCCTTTAGGTAGCAATATTTTCTCTGTTGGTGATAAGCGGTTCATCCTCCTTCTAATTATTGTTGGTACTCCTCTCCCCTCCCCACTTTTAGGCGAAGACTTCTGTACCTGTGGCCTCCTTTTTCTCTCTGCTGACCAGTGAGCAAGCGGCACAGCAGTTCCCAGTGATGACTGAGGCCATAACTCAAATTCGGGCAAAAGGCCTTCGGACTGCAGTCTTGAGCAATAATTTTTATCTCACCAACGGGAAAAGCTTTTTGCCCCTGGACCGGAAACAGTTTGATGTGGTAAGCTTAAAGTGATCCAAACAATCAAAACAGAGTCTCTGTCCTTGCTTCCAGATGCATCATTAAACGCTGCCTTTTAGCAGGTCTTGAGTGAATGGGTTTTCTTATTCAGACGAACTTGACTTATTAGGTTTAGATATAACAGGATGAAAAGAGGACTTTTATTTTTTATTTTTTAAGATTTTATTTATTTATTTCACAGAGAGAGAGATAGCGAGAGCAGGAACACAAGCAGGGGGAGTGGGAGAGGGAGCAGGCTTCCCAATGAGCAGGGAGCCTGATATGGGGCTCAATCCCAGGACCCTGGGACCATGACCTGAGCCAAAGGCAGATGCTTAACAACTGAGCCACCCGGGCGCCCGAAAAGAGGACTTTTAAAAGGTTGCTGAGCTCTCAGCAAAGTCCAGTATTTCTGGGGCTTGATAACTGGTTGAAACCTCAGCTTTAGAGACTCTTTCACATTCTGAATTTGAACCTTATTCCTCACATAACACACAAATTTCCATTGGTCCTCACATCTTAAAGGGCCTGTTGACCTTTTCTCTTCAAAGACCAACCCTGTTGGGGCGCCTGGCTGGCTCAGTTGGAAGGGTGTGTGAATACTGATCCCAGAGTCATGAGTTCGAGCCCCATGTTGGGTGTAGAGATTAAATAAATATATTTTTTAGAGATTTTACTTATTTGTGGGGGGAAGAGAGCACAAGCAGGGGGTGTAGCAGGTGGAGGGAGAAGCAGGCTCCCTGCTGAGCAAGGAGTCCAATGTGGGACTCGATCCCAGGACACTGGGATCATGACCTGAGCTGAAGGCAGACACTTAACTGACTGAGCCACCCAGGCGTCCCTAAATAAATATTTTTAAAAAAGAAAAAAAGCCGGGGGGGGGGCACCTAGGTGACTCAGTTGGCTAAGCATCTGACTTGATTTTGGCTCAGGGTTGTGAGATCAAGCCCCTGCTTAGGATGATTCTCTCTCCCTCTCCCTTTGCCCCTCCCCCCTCAAAAAAAGAAAAAAAGACCAATGATGTTGCCCTCTATTCTGTGGCATTAATCCTGAGACCAGTGCTGTCTAACAAAACTTACTGCAGTAATGGAAATGCCCAGTATGGTTGCTACTGGTCACATAATGCACTTGAAGTGTGGATAGTATCACTGAAGAACTGAATTTTATTTCGTTTTTATTAGTTTAAATGTAAATAATCACATATGGCTGGTGGTTACTGTATTGGATAGCCCAGTGCTAAGACTATCCAACTACACTGAGAACATACTGAGATCTTCTGTGCCAAGAGGTTACTGTAGCTATAAAGGATTCCCCACTTCCCCAAGAGAAAATAGATTATCATCCTGGGGTAGGTAGGAATTAGTTATAGATGACCTGCTTAAACTTCAGTTAGAATATAAATTCTTACGGAGCAACGTTACTGTGTGGGGGGCGCTGGCTGGGCGTGAAGGGTTACTGTGTCAAATGTGACGGGCAATCCTGGCCCTCTGGAGAACGCACTTGCTATGTTTCAAGTGCTCAGTCACCACATGTGGCTAGCGGCTACTGTATTGGACAGCGCAGACACAGCACTGCCATCACTGCAGAAGGTTCTATTGGACAGTGCTATTTTAGAACATAAAATCTAGTAGAATTGACGGGTAGAAATTCAGAGCACAAAGGCTGGGGATTAACCTCCCAACCTAGTGCTGTTTTCACCTTCCACATCTTCCTTCCTTCTTGTAGAAAGCCCATCAGAGATAGAGTCCTCTCCCCTCTGGACACCTTGCCTGGCCCCCACCTGCTTTGATTGTTGGTTTCCCCGCAGTACACACACAGACATCTTCCAAGCTCCCTCCCCACGAGCATTTGGAACCTCAGCCAGATTCAGTCCTGTCTCTGCAACTTGCAAACCGTGGACCGTGCTTTGCTGCCTTGAACCTCAGTTTCCTCATCTCTAATTCAGGAAGAGCAATTTCTTTGTTGTAGGGTAGCTGTGTGCACCCCACAGAGTAATGCATGCAAAGCTCCCTGCATGGTCCTGGCACGTGGCAGTTATTTTCAGAGATTCCTTCCATCCAGTGCAGCTATAGGAATGATATCTTCATCTGGACAACTGAAGCTGGTCAGGCTCACACTGAGCCCTCCAAATGAGGCTACAATTGAAAAGACCTATGAGCTTCTTGAAAAAAATGGACATGTTTATTTAGACTTCACAGGCTTTCTGGCATGTGCTTTCCAGCAGGTTTTCTGGTGGGTTTTCATATTTTAGGTCTGCAGGAGACCTGGAGTTTTAAAAATATTTCTTCAAGGCTAACGGTGTAGGTTTTTGTTCTCTAAAGCTCTAAGGCTATGTACAGATACACGTGCATGCGCGCACACACGTTTGATGGAATAGTGTGAGCAATCCTATAATCTCTGTCAACATTAGAGGCTGAACTCTTCAGTGTTATAGGAATCTGTCTCAGCTTAAAAAATTTTTTCATCTAATTTTTTAATTAAAAAATTACTACATTGTTTTTATTGTTAAAACCCACATAACATAAAATTTACCATAACTATTTTTTTTAAGATTTTATTTATTTATTTGAGAGAGAGACAGAGATAGCGAGAGAGAGCACGAGTGGGGAGGAGAGGGAGAAGCAGACTCACCGCCGAGCAGGGAGCCCCACGTGGGGCTCGATCCCAGGACCCTGGGATCATTAACTGGGCCGAAGGCAGACGCTTAACCGACTGAGCCACCCAGGCGCCCCCATCATAACTATTTTTAAGTGTTCAGTTCAGTAGCATTAAGTATATTCACGTTGTTATGAAATAAATCTCCAGAACTTTTTCAAGTTGCAAAATAGAACAGAAGGAAAAGACCAGGGATCTTATCAAACTTAAATCTGAAGAATTTTTTCACTTCCCCAATGCAGTGACTCTCAGCGTAGTGGCTTCTGAGAGATGTCTGCTCATGAGAACTTGGCCCTGTCCCCTGGGTTCACCGCCCCCTCTCATCTGTCTCAGCCAGCACAGCCTCCCCTGCAGCACGGACCCTGGTCTGTGTCTGAAACACCCTTTGCTATGCACTATTAATGTCTTCACTATAGGGAGCTTGTCTTTTTTAGCTCATTCAGGTGCATAAGTAGAGAGTCCAATGTATTCAGGACATTTATTTACCTGAAAGGGCAGCTCTCACCCAACCTTGAATAATGCAGTCTGGAGTAGAGGGAGGGGCCCCCAGGTTTGTCCTTGGTCTTGGAGAGTGTGAGTCTTTCCAGGAGGGAGCAGGGATTGACATCTGTTCTCAGGGTAGACCAGAGGGTAGCGGGTCTAAGCCTCTGTGGCCATTTTAGGCCCACTTTCTAGGAGATTAAGCCCCGGGGACAGTGTGAGGACCTGCAGGGTTGCCTGGCACTGGAACAGCTTTTGCAGGGGGCTCCTGCACCCCCAGCAGCACCCCCACTCCCCCCAGTTCCGGATCACATACATGGTTGAAGCAAGGTTGTCAGGACACAAGGGACCTCTTTGCATGAAAGGAATAGTGATTCTTTGCCACGAACAGTCTCTTTGGCATCGATCCTACGATGGGATTTATCTAAGCTGAGCATGGCTGTTTTGTGTTTTAACTTCTGAAATATGAACGTTAAGGTCATGTGTCTTTTGTAGTAGTAACCAGTGCCTTCTTTCTGAAAAAAAGGTGAAGTACTTTTCCTAAGGCTGAAATGTGCAGCTCTTCTGTGTAGCCACAATATCTAACATTAGCGAAATGCTTTGTCATTTTGGAACTCACTCAACTTTCATTTAAAGTTCTCAACAACCACGACAATAGGTAAGATAGCTATTAGTATCCCCACATTACTGATGAGGACACCGTGTCTGAACCAGAACTCTGGTTTTCTGAGCTTGCCCCTAGGTAGTAATGCAGTATTTCCATATCCAACTTGAAAAAGCAGCAACATTTTACGTCGTAACACTCTTAAGTTACTTGTTATAACAAATCTCAACTGTCCTTATAGTATTCTTTTCAAAAACTATGGCAGTACGCATGTGGGAGCACCGCCTTTTAGAGCCACCTCTCATTCCTGTCCCTCGCTCAGGTCGTGGAATCCTGCCTAGAAGGTCTCTGTAAGCCAGACCCCAGGATCTACAAGCTGTGCTTGGAGCGGCTCGGCCTGCAGCCTTCTGAGTCCATTTTTCTGGACGATCTTGAACTGAATATAAAAGCAGCCGCCAGCCTTGGCATTCACACCATTCAGGTAATGGTCACAATTTTTTGAACCCCGGCTGTGCACCAGGCACTGGCCTAAGCATTTCTGTATAGTCCTGCTCACATAGTTGTGTTTAGTGGTTTTACCCCATGCTGCTGTAGTCTCATTTTTTTATTAATTAGGAAATTTATGTGACGAGCCACTCGCATTTTCAAAGGGAAGTAGGACAAACACGTACTAAGAAGGCAGTTTGAGAACAGAATTACACAAGGAGGGTGGCTGGCAGGCTTAAGACATTTGGGAGGGCAGTTAGGCTGTTCTAGTGACGCTGTTCTGGGTGGGGAGCCAGCAGCTAGCAGCCACACAGACCACCCGGGTCGTGGCTTTGAAGAGTGAGAAGCCACATGAAAGGAGACCTCTGACTGGCTTCCCATGTTCGTGTTTTCATGATGAGGCGGCTGATGGGCCGTCGGGACAGGGTGGCACAGCATTCTGCCCTCCTGGCGTGAAGGAGCATCATGGACTCTTAACTGACACTCTTCCAGCAGAGAGCGTTTAATGTGGTTAGGAATTAAATGGGAAGAGGAAGCTCATCCTACAGCTTCCTCGTTAGCTGAACATCCTGGCCTCCAAAGCCCTTGCTCAGAGACCTGACTTCTTGGTTATCTCCCCCTAAAGAACTACCCTTTTAGAGAACAGACAGGAGGCCAGGTCAGGGTTGACTGGTGATTGATGTTCAATATTCTCTTTGAAACCAGGTTGATGACCCAGAGACTGCCGTAAAGGAATTAGAAACCCTTTTGGGCTTTACATTGAGAATGGTTATTCCAAACACTAGCCCTGTGAGAAAGACAGTGGAGATTCCACGAGATTCCTTGGAGAAGTACCTCAAAGACTTACTGGGGACCCAAAGCACTGGTATTTACATGATTGTATTTTGTTGACTCTCTCAAGGCTCAGCTTTCAGTCTGGTTCTCCCTTTCAAACCCCGGTGGAGTATGCTGGAGACAGAGGCTATGTGGTGAGGAAAACAGCCATTGGGCTCAGTGGATCCGAGTGCAGCCTTCAGTCTTGCCTGGGAAAAAGCATTAACCCCAAAAGGTCACACGCTCCCTCTTCCACCCGAGAGTGTGGTGTCGCAGGGATCCCCCCTGGGACCTGGAGCCGGTGGTGTGTGCCCAGGGATGCTGGACTGTGTCTAATTGTTTTGAGATGACAGCCTGGTTTGTGAAGGTGACTTAAGAAGCTGCCTGAGTTGACAATGGGACAAGTTGTCTCCATCTCTTCAAAGGTCCCTCTTTCATTCTTTGAATTTCAGCCTCAGAAAAACAGCTGCCTCGGGGGCTTTTGAAGACATTTCCACCTGGCGGTAAAGTCTTGCCTCCACCCGTTAAATCCTTGAAAAAGACTTTTTGTGTGGAGCTTCACAGCTCTGCTCTCCAGGAACTGGACTGTTCTTAGGGCCTCTTGTACCGCTGAGGGCCCTTTTGGAGCAGGCCAGCGAACTCAGGCCGACTCCCACGGCCTGCTCTCTGACCGTGTGAGACAAATCTATGTCCGTAGTTCAGTCTTGTTGTGAAGCTGAGGGTTAATTAGGATGTTCCTGGGCGGGAGCCATAGAGTTCAGCCCACTGGGGTGGGAGAGCGCGTCTTGGGAAAGCACTGTGGCTCGGGCTCTCGGCCTCTGCAGAAGCTCCTTTCAGCCGTCATGCCAGTGTCAGGCGTGCTTTGGCCCAGTACGGGCTGAGGGACACACAGGGGCACTTTTCATGCTCAGGCTTAAAGCATATTCCATTTGCATGAGGGGCTGCCACGACCGTGCTTGTGCCTGATAGACAGAAACAAAAAGCTTTTCTTCGCAGAACAGGAGTTGGCAAGAGGGACAAAAGTGGACACCTGTACAAAGTGAGAATGTGGTAGAAACGGAGTGGCCTTTGCCACACGGTAGAGGACCTGAGCTGAGGGGTATGCCTGGCACTCAGTCACTTCTGGTGCCGAGGAGGAGGTGCATCCCAAATCAGAATGTTCTGCATCCCAAATGTGGTACTCGTTAGAAAGCAGGAATGCCCAGCTCTGTCCTTCAGAACTGCTTTCGTTTTCTTGGTTTTCAAACTCGCAGGCCCATTGGAACTCCTCCAGTTTGATCATGGGCAGTCCAATCCAACCTACTACATCAGGCTCAGCAACCACCAGCTGGTTCTGAGGAGGAAACCCCCGGGGACACTCGTTCCATCCAGCCATGCAGTGGAGAGGGAGTTCAGGTAACTTCTCAGAGCTGGGGCACCCTCAACCCCCAGCCTCCGCAGCTCAGCCCCAAACTGACAAGTCCGTGCCCTGTCAGAGACCATGACACATTTAAATGTGCAAGTGTGAATTTCCAAAGTTATTTCCAATAAGAACATGTAACCTAATTTTATTCAGAAGTTTGTTTTCTCTTTTCTATACCTAAACCTCTAGAAAACCAGCCTTTTTTGGGAACCTCTGGGTGAAAAAAGGCATTTCGGAAATACTCATTAGTCTTACCCTTGAGTCTTAAAGACTTTAAGACCTTTAGTCTTATATTCAGTGGGGTTGAGGCCAAAACGAGTATGGCCACGAGGTGATAGTTGTTGAAACTGGGCGGTGGGCATGTGGGGTTTTTCATATGAACCTCTCTACGGAGGTATGTTTGAAATTTTCCATAATAAAATGTGTACAAGAATAAATGTATTACACCCCTCCCGACCCCTTTGCAAATAGGAAAATTTAAACATAGTAGGTTGAAAAAAACCTAGCTCCAAACTCTTTGAGAATGAGATGAAAATTCTGGATGGGCTCCAGTGGGGGCGCCTACCGTCCTGGAAGCCTTTCTCTTCCTCTGCTCCCTTCTCCCTTCCAGCCCCGGATCCCCTGCAGAAGGAGTGTTGCAGAGTAGTAAGGGAAATATGATGTCATCTCTTGGCCCCTTCTTGTTCTCACTGTTTACTGTCTGTCCTTTGGACTTTTTAGTTCCTGGAATCTGACTTCTCCAAGTGTTGCAGGCACTGGTGACTGATGATTATGAAGCCTTAGGGGGTCATCAGAGGAGAAAACCTGTAGCTATTTCTGAGCATTTATATCTGTGCCCATGCAGGAGCAGGTCTGTATTTACAGGAAGGAAACCGTAGAAGTGTGAAGCCCCCCACTCTGTTCTTCTGCATCCTGCTTGTGAACGCTCTCTGATCATTCCCAGAGGCACTATGGAATTCTGGGGTGCTACAGTGACACTCCAAAAATCCAGGAATGCAGAGAATTTCCATTTTAGTAAAGGAATAAAATGTGCATTCGAAGATGAAATCTAATATGGTATCTGCTTGTAAAATGCCAAATGTAAATTTGAACAATTTGGGGAATTTTGGAAAATAGCATGACACACTTTATTAAAAACCTCAGAGTAGTCACACTTTTAGATCTAATAATTCCAGTTAGAGGAATCTTTCTTTAAAAAGTAATTCTCGGGGTGCCTGGGTGGCTCAGCCATTAGGTGTCTGCCTTCGGCTCGGGTCATGATCCCGGGGTCATGATCGAGCCCCTCATCGGGCTCCCTGCTCAGCAGGAGGCCTGCTTCTCCCTCTCCCACTCCCCCTGCTTGTGTTCCCTCTCTCGCTGTCTCTCTGTCAAATAAATAAATAAAATCTTTAAAAAAAAATTCTCAAATGGGAAAACAGCTTTATATATTAATACGGCCACCACAATGTTGTTTATAATAAAAAATTGGAAACACCCTAATGGTACAATAATCAGGAAGTGATTAAACCTTAGCATATCTACTTGTTGCAACAATGACAACAAAAGTAACAGCCGACATTTACTGAGTGTATAGTATGTGCCAGGCACTATAACAAATGCTTTGGATGCATTGTTAACCCAAAGCATTCTCACAACAACTCATGATATGTTACTGTTATGATCCCCATTTTACTGGAGAGGAAATCGAGGCTTAAAGACATTAAGCAACATCCCCCGGGATACACAACTAGCATGTGAGTGGCAGAGTTTGGCCTCACACCCTTGGGCAGTAGGATTCCACAGCCCAGCCTTAATGATTTGCTGTTACTGCAGCCAACAAAAGTACACTTAAATAACACAAAAATGTTAAAATTGTAATAAAGACAGATACAGACCACATATAGTACTATCCTAACTACATTTTGTATTTTTTTTAGTACTCCCTACACCCAACATGGGACTCAGACCCACAACCCCAAGATCACAAGTTGCACACTCCACCGACTGAGCTAGGAGGCTTCCCTATGTTTTGTTTTGTTTTGTTTTTTAAGATTTTATTTATTTGTTTGACAGAGAGACAGAGCACAAGCAGGGGGAGTGGCAGGCTGAGGGAGAAGCAGGCTCCTGGCTGAGCAGGGAGCCTGATGTGGGACTCGATCCCAGAACCCTGGGATCATGACCTGAGCCGAAGGCAGATGTCCAACCAACTGAGCCACCCAGGCTCCTCCCTTAACTATTTTTTTTTTTTAAAGACTTCTGGGGGGGCGCCTGGGTGGCTCAGTTGGTTAAGCGACTGCCTTCGGCTCAGGTCATGATCCTGGAGTCCCGGGATCGAGTCCCACATCGGGCTCCCTGCTCGGCAGGGAGTCTGCTTCTCCCTCTGACCCTCTTCCCTCTCGTGCTCTCTGTCTCTCATTCTCTCTCTCTCAAATAAATAAATAAAATCTTAAAAAAAAAAAAAAAAGGCTTCTGGGGGCGCCTGGGTGGCTCAGTCGTTAAGTGTCTGCCTTCGGCTTAGGTATGATCCCAGAGTCCTGGGATCGAGCCCCGCGTCGGGCTCCCTGTTCAGCAGGAATCCTGCTTCTCCCTCTCCCACTCCCCCTGCTTGTGTTCCCTCTCTCACTGTGTCTCTCTCTGTCAAATAAACAAATAAAATCTTTAAAAAAATAAGTAATTAAAATAAAATAAAAAGACTTCTGCACCGAAACAAAAATATTAGAAAGGAACACACCAAAATATTTACCATGTTGGGGTAGCATGTTACTGTTCTTCAGCTGCAAGTGACAGAAACCCACCTAGACTGACTGAAGTGTTTTGTTTTGTTTTTTAAAAGGAGAGGTAAAATGTATTGGCTTCATAATTTAAATCTTTCAGGCATGACTAGATCCAGGGGCCCAAATAATATTAGGACCCATTCATTCTCTTTCTCCCTCCATCTCTCCACTCCTTTTTCCTCTATAACCTTAGTGAATGTCCAGCATACCTCCTGAGATTGACTCACTGGGCCAATATGAACAATCGTCTGGGGTCAGGAGGATGCATTGTTCAGATTGGCCGAATCTGGGTCTTGTGCCCATCCTTGGAACCAGGGATTGGGTCAGTCCCACCCAAACCATGTGGACTGACAGTAGCTACAGAGAGCCGTTTCCCAAAGGAAAGCCCAGGGATTATTAGCAGAACATGAAGTAGGGAAAGGGACACCAGGCAGGCAAAAGCAGGAGCCAAATACTGGTGATATGACTGAGTAGTTACTTTTCTATTTAAAACATTTAAAAATTTCCTCCTTGGGGGTGCCTTGGGTGACTCAGTCAGTTAAGCATCTGACTCTTGATTTCTGCTCAGGTCATGATCTCAGGGTCATGAGATGGAGCCCCAAGTCAGGCTCCACGTTCAGCACGGAGTCTGCTTGGGATTCTTTCTGTCTCTCTCCCTCTGCCCCTTTCCCTGCTCTCTCTCATGCATGCTCTCTCTCAAATTAAAAAAATAAAATTTTAAAAAAGAAAAAAAAAAGAATGTCTCCTGTGGATAGCATATAGTTAGGTCTTGCTTTTCTATGCAGTATGACAATCTCTATCTCAATTAAAATGTTTAGTCTAATTAATGTAATGTAACTACTGATGTTTGAATTAGTTCTATAATTTTGCCATTTGTTTTTTGTTTTTCCCATCTGTTTTTTGTTTTTCTTGCCTATTTCGGGGTCAGATGGATATTTTTTAGAATTCTGTTTTAATTTCTGCAAGTACTGATTTTAATTCAGAAAAATAGTTTCAAGAAAATCTCATCAATTCAGCCAGCATTGTTGCTCATTTCTCTTTGTTCCGGCAGGATAATGAAAGCCCTTGCCAATGCTGGAGTGCCTGTCCCCAAAGTTCTTGGCCTCTGTGAAGATTCAGGGTAATGTTCAGATTTATTTCTTTCATTACATATTCAAACTACAGAAGAGAAACGCCCATATAGTAGCTCAAATCCCAGTTTGTTAAAGTGAAGACAAATAAAATTTGGGTGAGAGAGAACAGAGATTTTATAGCAACCTCCCCTGGAAGTTCACAGAACTTTAAGTTATCCTGAAAGATAAAGAAATGCCTGCTTTTGTGAAAATTGGTAGAAAACATTTTTTTATCTTTTAAAAAATTTATATCCATCTAGTTTCATGTTGCTTGTTTTTGTTAATTTTTTATTGCGGTCCTTTTTTTTTTAAGATTTTATTTATTTATTTGACAGAGAGAGACAGCGAGAGAGAGAACACAAGCAGGGGGAGTGGGAGAGGCAGAAGCAGGCTTCCTGGAACCATGATCTGAGCCGAAGGCAGACCCTTAACGACTGAGCCGAAGGCAGACACTTAATGACTGAGCCACCCAGGCGCCCCAGGATAAACAGTTTTAATGGTAGCCTTTTTAAAACAACTTTTTAGAACAGGAAACTGGTTTCTAGTAATGACTAAAGAATGGATTAATGACATTTTGGTGTGTCACCTTAATATTACAGGGTGGTATATGTGTCACTCACACTACCAGATAATGATAGAAATAACATCAATAAGAAGAAGGGATATTTATTGAAGCCTCATTGGAACCAGGCAGTCCATGTATATTTGCTCCCCTAATTCTTACAACATCCCTTTGAAGTTTTACAGATTAAAACAACAAAGCCCAGAGAGGGTTAGTAAGTCTCTCATGATCACACTGCTGGGAAGGGGCAGAGATGGGATTTAAACCTGGTTCTGTATGGCTCCGAAGTCCCCCTCTCAACATGCTGCTTTCCTCCATTATCACACTTAATCTCCATTCCCGTGGCTTCCACGAGTGGACCAAACAGAAGAGAAACATGCTGGCAAAAACGTATAGACAGGGCTGTGTGTGTGGATTGGTTTGGGGATGGGGTACTTCTAACCCTCTGTGCTGATGTATGAAGGAAAGGAAATGTCCAGCACTCTGGGTCTGAACTCCTTCCCCAGCACTTGGAGCAAACACATAGAAAGAGCAATGCTGGGGCACCTGAGTGGCCCAGTCTGTTGAGCGGCTGGCTCTTTGCAGCTCAGGTCATGATCTCAGGGTCCTGGGATTGAGCCCCACGTTGGGCTCCACACTCAGTGAGGAGTCTGCTTGAGGATTCTCTCTCTCTCTCTCTCCCTCTGCCCCTCCTCCTTCTCTCTCATGTGCACACGCTCTCTAAAATAAATAATCTTAAAAAAAAAAAAAGCAATGCCATAACTAACAGCCTGCCATATTATGAGCTGGACCACTGAAACCCCCTGTCTGTGTCCTTCCCAGGGTCATTGGCACTCCCTTCTATGTGATGGAATACTGCCCAGGCCTCATCTACAGAGACCCCTTTCTGCCAGGCTTGGAGCCCAGCCAGAGGCGGGCCATATACACTGCCATGAACAGAGTCTTGTGCAAAATTCACAGTGTGGACCTCAAGGCTGCAGGCCTAGAAGACTATGGGAAACACGGTGAGCAAGAGGCCATTTGTCTTTTGTGCTGATGAGTTCCTCATTGGTGCCCCTGTTTTCAGGATTTGCATCATGGCAGGGTGTTAATGTACCTAGCGTTTGCTAAATGTGAGGTGGGCTTCTTAGCCCCCTACTTGGAAATCTAGTTTCATTTTAATGGAGGTGTCATTTACCTAGATATATTATCCTTGGATATGTCCCTTCACAGCCTACAGAATCTCTCTTCCCTGCAACTTTGATCTTGCTGGACCATTTCAGTCTTTATTTTTTCTGGTACTGGCCAAGAGTATTTAAGATACCTTCTTCTGTTTTTTACTCTTTCCCCTAAATATTCTTTCAAC
This sequence comes from Mirounga leonina, assembly GCF_011800145.1. Classification (NCBI taxonomy): domain Eukaryota; kingdom Metazoa; phylum Chordata; class Mammalia; order Carnivora; family Phocidae; genus Mirounga; species Mirounga leonina. The sequence goes on from NW_023270436.1 coordinate 9,250,013, forward strand.
AGGGGATAGACTTTTAAAATGCCATTATGCCAAGGTATTTTGTTTGTAGAGTTTTGTTTCTGCTTGTTTTTTTACTGAGAGTTCCAGTTGTTCTTCATCCTCATTGTTAGTGTCAGTTCTTTCTTTCTTTCTTTCTTTTTTTCTTTCTTTTTCTTTCTTTCTTTCTTTCTTTCTTTCTTTCTTTCTTTCTTTCTTTCTCTTTCTTTCTAAGTCAGGTGTACTGAAGTGTAGCAGTCTATAAATGTGACAGACACACACAATTTTAAAACCACAGTCACCAGTTGTCTCCATGCACAAACTTTAGCATGAGCCAAAGAATTTAACTTTTTCTGCCCTGCAAAGCTCAAGAGTATTTGACTCTTGACCAGTATGTATTCTTGGCTATAGTCAAAAAGAATCCCCCAGCTAAGCTGTGTTTTTTTTTCTCTGCTTTTAACCAAAATGTGTTTTCCGTAGGACCACATCAGAGGCTGTAGTATGTCTCCTGTGTACATCACCTTCCTGCCATTTCTGCCAAGTCACCTAAAGCCCCACCTCTCCACAGGCACATTAGCTGAGTCCCCACAAGTAATCAGTTTGAAACACTTTGCTACCACAGAGAAAGCTTGCTGACTTCCCAGCCCAAACTGAGGGGGTTCTCCCCATCCCTTTAAGTACAGCCAGATCCATGCCATCCCCCCCTCCATATTCTAACCTGTTGACTAGAGATACCAACTCTAGTAGTAACCTCCACCTCATTTGGAAATAAAAACTTATTTGTTGTTTATCTGAAATTCACATTTAACTGGGTATCCTGTATTTTATCTGGCAGACCTAGTCACCAGTAAAAAGGCCAGTAGGCAAAGACAACACATGTTGTCCATATTGATCCATTGTTTCAAGATGGAAAGAGCACTGGAGCAGAAGTTGGATGCTAATTTGTCAGGGACCTTGGGCAAGTCACCTTACTTTGTCATCGTTTTCTCAATAGTAAAGGTTGGGTTAAAAAAACTGTCCTTTGCTGCCATGGCTACCCCAGTGCTTTGAATGAAGATGAAGCCTCAGGCAGATGCAGTGATGGGCAGTGTGACATCCTGTCCTGGAGAGACAACAGCTTATGGAAGTCCCTCCCATGTGCTGTCTGAGTGGATCCTTTGCCTTTTATTTTTAAAGTAGACTGTTTTGATGCTCTTTCCACTGACCTCTTAGGACAAAGAGGCAGAGCAGAAATCTGATGTGATTTCATGTGACCCAAGGGCCACTGGCCGTGTTTTGAGCCTAATAGCATACAGCAGCTTCATCATGCTTCACGTTCACTGATCCAGCTACAGAGGCATCAGATCTTCCTTTTCAAGAAACCTGCAATTTCCCTGGTGGTGTCAGGAATCCAGCTGCTGGGCAGGGCATTGGCTATAAATAGCTACTACCTTTGTGCAAAGGGTGGCATATTTAAATAAATTTACATATTCAGATACATTTAAATATTTGCTTGCACAAGTGAATATCTCCAAGAAACTGGTCACATGGGTTGCCTTTGGGTAAGAAGAGCTGAGTGGCTGGGCAGAGGGTGGGAGAAAGACTACGGTATATCCTTCTGTCACTTTATGCCAAGCCATGGGAATGTATTATCTATTCAAGAGTACACATTTACATTTATTAAAAAAAAAGAGAGAGACTGCACACAAACATGATTTCTAATTAAGAGGAACTTTTGACAAAGATCCTTTAGGTACAGTCCAGTTACCATAAAGAACCTTTCTACCACCAATGACCTGCAGGGAGCACATAATCCTCTTTTCTTATCCCAGAGGGGCAGTCTGCTGGAGGAAGGATGTTTCGGTGCCTTGGTGGGCCTGATAAGAGGAGACCAGTAGCCAACAGAGCCAGAGACACAGGGGCAGCTGTGTCTGTTTCCCGTGAGAAAGGAATGTGTGCAGCGCTAGTTGGTGTGTTCGGGGTGGAAGGTCCCAAATCCATATAGATTTTCCTGAAAGGCTCCTTTCCCAAAGGCTCAACTCCTGTGTATGGTTGTTTTTTTTTTAAAGATTTCTTTATTTTGACAGAGAGAGAGAGAGTGTGCATGTGTGCATGTGAGCTGGGGGAGGGGCAGAGGGAGACAGAATCCTTAAGCAGACTCCTCACTGACCGTGGATCTCCAGGCAAGGCTCGATCCCACGACCCTGGGATCATGACCTAAGTCAAAACCAGGAGTCATACATTTAACCAACTGAGCCACCCAGGCTCCCTGGCTCAGCTCCTGTGGTTTTTGGATTTGACTTACTATTATAATAATTCTCAAACTTACAGAAATGTGAAATAGTACAATGAATAACCATATATGCCCACTACTATATGGTTAACTTTTGCCATATTCGCTTCTCTCTTTCCCTCTCCCTCTGTTTCTCTCTCTCTTTAAATATATATATGTGTTTAAATATATAATAATATATATATGTATTTAACAATAATATATATTTAACAAAGTTGTAGAGACCCTAACACTTGACTCCTAAATACTTCAGTAGGCACTTCCTAAAAATAAGGACATTCCCCCATACCATTATTGCATCCAAGAAAATTTACAATTTTCCCTGAATATCTAAAACCCAGTCCATATTCAGATCCATTTCATCAGTTATCCTGTTATATCTTTTTAAAAAAAGATTTATTTATTTATTTTAGAGAGAGAGAGTGAGAGAGAGTGGTGGGGAGGGGCAGAGGGAGAGAATCTCAAGTAGACTCCACGCTGAGCGTGGAGCCCGATGTGGGGCTTAATCTCAGGATCCTGAGATCATGACCTGAGCCAAAATCAAGAGTCAGATGCTTAACTGACTGAGCCACCCAGGTGCCCCTCCCCTTATATCTTTTATAAATGAATTTTTTCCCCCGATAAATCAGGATCTGATCAATGAATCTAGAACAGTCCCTGCACGACCTGTTTTTTTCAATGAATTTTTTAACAGACCAAGTCAGTTGTTTGTATATTTGTCTTGATTATTTCCTATGGTTTCATTTACTTCTGTCTTCTGTTTCCTATAATTCTGAAAACTAGAAATTACGTCTAAAGGCTTGATTTGTTTTGGATTACATTCCTGTGGACTTTGACCTCCACTTCTCATGGCCCAACTAGATCTTGCAAAGGACAGGTGTCTAGACATTCTAGCTGTGCAGTGGACTCCACAGAAGGAGCTTGATCTCTCTAATCTTGTCTTCAAACCCTTCAGCCTCTGGGGCCCATTTTTCTCTCAGCTGAGGGATGGAGGCTTGGCTTAGAGCCAGGGAGCTGACACGTTTATTAATTATATTAACAGTGACAATAATTGTCAGTTGACAATAATCAGGACATAATGGCCGCCATTCATTGAGCGGCTGTCTGTGCAGCTCAGTATTTGGCCTGTTACGTATGGATTTTGGTTAGCCTTCACAACAGTCCTATGGAATTTAGGTGTCAGTACATTCATACAAAAGAAGCAAGGGAGGCTCGGAGAGGTTAAATCAACTGAAGACCCTGGCTGAGCTGAGTTGACTTCAGAACTTCTTCCAGTGTCCCGTCCCAGATATAACTCAAAAGTTTCTCAATCGTGGTATCTCTTGGGTTTCTTAGCAAACAACTGAATAATGATACAAATGCTCATGTAGTACTTACTACATGCCAGGAACATCTCCAGGGGCTTTACATATTTTATCCTCCCAACAACTCTCTGAGGAGCATCTCATTGATGAAGAAAAACCGAGGTACAGAGATGTTAAGTGACCTGTCAGAGATCACAAAGATAGAGAATGGCAGAACTGGGAATCACACCCAGGCAGTTTGGTCCCAGAGTCCATGCGTTTAGCCAACCACTGTTGTTCAGCCAAAACGGGATTTCTTAAAGGCTGCTAGGAAGCTTGTAGGAAGTCTGAGAGGGCCAGGGATCAGGTTTTCGGGCCTTGTGGCTGGGAACAACACCCGCATCACACTGATCCAGCCACGGTGGCGGGAGCATCCTGTGAGAAACTCATAGGTCATCAGAAGAGCATTATCAGGGCTTTCACTGTTTTGGTTACTTTTCTGGAACCTTTGGAGGATGTTAGAGTGGCATACCTGTTTGAATTCTCTTTCCCTCAGGGGACTATATTCCACGGCAGGTGCAAACCTGGATTCAGCAGTATCGAGCCTCAGAAACCAGCACCATCCCCGCGATGGAGAGGCTTATCCAGTGGCTGCCCCACCATCTTCCCAGGCGACAGAATACGACGGTGGTGCATGGGGACTTCAGGTAGGCACGACTATGAGGAGGGGTGAATATCTAGATGTGAAAAATGATGGCCAGGGCAGTTGAAGAGGAAATTAAGCAGCTGGCCTGAGCCCAATTTACAGTTGAGGAGGATTCCCTTTACAAAGGATCTACGTGTGCATGACCTTCTAAGGCAGGGTCTCTCCACCTTGGCCTGTTGACATTTGGGGCCAGATAATTCGTTATGACTGGGGGCTGTCCTATTGCCCCCAGGTCTGAAAGGGCACACAGGTGCTCCAGCTACTATGACCACATAAAAATCTCCCAAATCACACGGCTGCAAACGACGACAGAAGTTGTTCTGCTCATGAATCTGCGGTCTGGGGACAGGATCCCCTGTTTCAGCTGGGGTGGCTGTCAGGCTGGGCACTGGGATCTCCTGGAGGGTTGCTCCTGTGCCTGGCCCTGGGGCAGAGAAGACTGAACAGCTGGGCTCCTTGGGCCTCTCTCTGTCTCTTTGTGGTCCCCACATGGTCTCTCCAGCATAGCAGCTTCTGGGTGTCTGGACTGCTTCCCTGGGGGCTCAGAGCTGCAAAGGTATGTGTTCCAAGAGAGCGCTGTTTGGGAGCTGATGCCCTTTTCTGAGCGAGGCTCTGGAGTCACTTAGCATCACTTCCACCTGTGTTATAATTGTTAGAAGCCAACTGCTTCAAGCAGCAAAGACTTAGACTCTCCTTTTGTGGAAGGAGTGTCCAAGAGCTTGCAGACCTGTTTTAAACCCATCACAGGGAAGGAGGGATTACCAGAACCCAGAGAGGATCGCTATGTGGAGAGGGCTGGCTCCCTGACCAAAACTGGCCCCTGGGAGAGCAATACAGCGTCCCTCAGCCATCTGCCCCCTTCCCCGTCTCCTGCTGGTGTCCTCATTGGCTGAGCCCACTGGAGCCAGAGGGCAGGGGAGCTCGTGGACAGGGGCACCGAGGGGCTAAGAGGGTGCGGAGTGCATTTGGAGGGGCAAAGGGAAGACACCCAGCACAGAACACGCCCCAGTGCTCAGTTTTCCTTAGAGCTGTCTCTTCATTCTTTCTGTGGCTTATTCAGGTTGGACAACCTGCTGTTCCATCCAGAGAAGGCTGAGGTACTTGCTGTCCTTGACTGGGAGCTCTCTACCTTAGGTGACCCCCTTGCGGACGTGGCCTTCAGCTGCCTGGCTCACTACCTGCCATCCAGTGTTCCCGGTTCCCTGCTGCGAGGTAGGAACTGCTCAGGGGCAAGAGGAGGGAACGAGGCAGCTCCATTCTCAAAACACCCGAGGCACAAAGGTAGCAGTGATGGCTGTTGGTGTGGGCGCATGAAATTGAGGTCCTGGTGGTTTGGGTGGAAAATGTACTTGGAGTGCATTCCTGTCAGTGCGGGGAGATGGTAGGGTGTATTTTAAGTGAGAAGGATGTGTGCACAGACCCCTCTTATGTTTTTACACAACTAATTTCTATTTAATTTTCTAAATTAAAAATACAAGTTTATTTTAAAATGTTGGAGCCAACAGATAACAAAAGGAAAAGTTAAAGTCGTGGATAGACCCAGACATAACCATTGCCAACATTTTCATCTTTCTGTGTGCGTACATTTGTTTAAATGAAAATGCGATTCTATGATTTTGTGGCCTGCCTTTTCTCAATTATGTAATTTGGACATGCTTTCATGCCATTAAGTATTTTATCTACAGCATCATTTTTAATCATGGAATAGGATTTTAGTGAATAGAATTAACTTAAGACATTTGATTATATTTGGATATTTAATTTGTTTCTGATTTCTTTTATATTACTTCCCCCCAACCCTCACAAAAAAGGCAGTGAACATCTTTGTAGGAATAACTTCGCCTATATTATAAGGTATACTCCTGGACAAAGTCCTAGGAACAAAATGTGTTACATGCTTCTAAGCCATGAGAAGGTTACAAATGAAGCAAATCAGTAAAAATGTTTATTTGTTGTAATTATTTTTTTCATAATTTGGCAGGATCTTTTTTTTTTTAAAGTAGGCTCCACGCCCAGCATGGAGCCCAGTGTGGGTCTTGAACTCACGACCCTGAGGTCAAGACCTAAGCTGAGATCAAGAGTTGGATGCTTAACCAACTGAGCCATCCAGGTGCCCCAGGATCAGGATTTTACTTTCAGTACCATTTTTTATCAAATGGCTGATGGAAAATAATATGCATCCACCCTGAACTATAGTCCAGATGGAAATGGAGGCCTCTTATTCCTTCCTTTACTGCCAATTTATTTTTTTTTAAAGATTTTATTTATTCATGAGAGAGAGAGAGAGCAAGAGAGCATGAGCGAGGGGGGAGGGGCAGAGGGAGAGGGAGAAGCAGACGCCCCGCTGAGCAGGGAGCCCACGCGGGACTCAATCCCAGGATGCTGGGATCATGACCTGAGCTGAAGGCAGACGCTTAACCAACTGAGCCACCCAGGCACCCTGCCTTTACTGCCAATTTGTAGTCTGTAACTTTTGAGGGCCAATTTGTGAATAGCTTCAAGCCGGGATCCCAGCCTTATGAGGGCAGAAGAGCTGCTGAAATAAGGAGTTGAGCCTGTGAACTAGCTGTGAAGCTCATTGCCAAGGGAGGAAATGATTTTCATAATTTAGATCCCTGTGGCCACAGGGGGGTGGGGAGGTCAGTGACTGCCCGCCCAAAGATGGCTCTGTCTGTCGCCTCAGGTTTGCGTGACTGTGATTTCACTCAGCTGGGCATCCCTACCGCAGAGGAGTATTTCAGGATGTACTGCCATCACTCGGAGATCCCTCCCCCTGAGGACTGGAACTTTTACATGGCTTTCTCCTTTTTCCGCATGGCTGCAACCCTGCAAGGAGTCTACAAGCGCTCACTCCCAGGTAATGCTGCCTCAGGGTCGGAATCACAGCCACGTGGCTTCTCCCCCTAGGAACCCTCCTGTGGTCACAGAGGCTTTGGAGGGACCAGTTTGCCAGAATTCTACAAGATTCAGTTAATTCAACCATCTGTCATTAATGGCACATATATATATTCTTTAAAACATTTAAACTTTTAAAAGTTATTTTTAAGAGTTATTTATTCATTAGAGAGAGCGAGCGAGCATGTGCAAGTGGAGGGAAGGGCAGAGGGAGAGAGAGAATCTCAAGCAGAATCCCCACTGAGCACAGAGCCCAACTTGAGGCTCAAGCTCACGACCCATGAGATCATGACCTGAACCTAAATCACAAGTCAGAAGCTCAACCGACAGAGCCACCCACATGCCCAAACTTTTAAAAAAGTATTAACATAACATACAAAAAAATTAAAGTAAAAACCTACATAAGAATTAAATCATAAAGAAGAATACAAAATTATTTTCCTGTCTTCTCAGTATCATTTCTTAAAGATAAATACTATCGTTAATGGGCCCCCCATTTTTTCCTGTGTATCTATCTTATCTCTAAGGTTTTTTTAAAGATTTTATTTATGTATGTATGTATTTATTTATGTATTTATTTATTTATTTGCCAGGGAGAGAGAGAGCACAAGCAGGGGGAGCAGGAGAGGGAGAAGAGGGAGAAGCAGGCTCCCGTCAGAGCAAGGAGCCTGATGCTGGGCTCCATCTCAGGACTGTGGGATCACGACCTGAGCCAAAGGCAGATGCTTAACCAACTGAGCCACCCAGGCGTCCCTCTCTCTCTCTAAGTTTTACAAAAATGTGATCAGCCTACATGCATTTTTTGTACCTTGATTTAAAAATTTTTTATGCTTAAGAATTCCTATGAAATATTTGTGTATGTATACATATAGGATATGATGTGTGTACGTATAGGATATACACATATATATGATTATCATATATATACTTTACAACAATATAAGATACATTCCTTGGTTTTTTTGGACTTAACAATATTTCATAGAGACCTTTCCACATGAGTATGTGCAGATATCCACCATTCTTTTTGATTTCTATAGTATGTTCCATTGTATGGATGTAGCGTAATTTATTTAACCCATTCTCCTAATGACGTATTTTTGGATTGTTTGCACATTTTTGCAATCACAAATGGTGGTTGGTGAACATCCTTTTTCACACGTGTGAATATACCTGAAGGATAAATTCCCAGAATTAGAATTGCTAAGTTAAACCATGTACATTTAAAAATTTTGTAATGTCGCCAAATTGCCCAGTAAGAGGATTGCTGAAGGAGAAAAAAGATTATGTTTTCTTAGATGGTGCTTCTCCATACATGGGAAAATGCTTTATTGAACTAGCTGGGAGTTAGTTCTACATTATATCTTGTTCATCTGAACTTCTGGGAAGAAAAGTTAAGTGTCGACAGTGAGTCGGATATGTATATATAAATGAACGTTATCACCTACAGAGTGTTTACATATATATATACACACACACATATGTATATATATGAGAGTATGGCACAATCTTACTGGTTTTAATTCTAGATCTTATAGGATAGCAAATGAAATAATCTCTCTCCTAAATTAGTTAAGAAGATAGAAGGCAGGGGCGCCTGGGTGGCTCAGTCCGTTAAGCGGCTGCTTTTGGCTCAGGTCATGATCCTGGGGTCTTGGGATCGAGCCCCACATCCGGCTCCCTGCTCAGCGGAGAGCCTGTTTCTCCCTCTCCATCTGCCTGTCACTCTGCCTACTTGTGCTCTCTCTCTGTCAAATAAATAAATAAAATCTTTAAAAAAAAAAAAAAAGAAGATAGAAGGCAGATTACAGTTTGCTTCCTATGTAGAAAGGAAGACGGGCAGAAAGAAAGCACATAGAACCTGCCAGAAAGTCCTAGAAATGGTGGCTATCCTAGTAGCATTATGTACTCCCAGTTTTCCCCATGTCATAATCTCTAAATTCCATTCCCACCAAAAGGAACTGGGACTTCTTAGAGAAGTGACTGTGTTCAGGTCAAGGGCAGGACGTCTGCAGGTGAGCCTGGAGCACCTTGTCATACCAGTAAGCGAGGGAGCTGTGGAAGACGACTGGGGTCACATCTACTGCACCCAGGAGTCAGCCTGAACAGGCCCCCACGTGCTAACAACAGGATACATTGAGCACCAGTAAGGATGAAGAGAAATGGATGGGAACCCATCAAGTGTGTTTACATCCATGAGTAAAAGCAACACTAAAACAGAGTCAAAATCTCATTGGTGGCTTTGGAGGACACCAGGGAACCAACCCATTATTCTAAAAATTGATAAATAAAGGAGAAAAAAAATCAAGGATTTATCCTGCCTTTCGTATACAAGTTCTAGGTCAGGCTAACCAAGTAACTGATGGGAGAAAGCTTCTCTCTAGGGAAGCATCCCACACAGAATGACAGAATTAACAGATCACCAATTATCCACCCCTAATACATTAATGGATCTGGAAAATAAGTATCAATGGTGCTAACATCAGCAAGAGAGAGACGGCCAGACATTACGTACCTCCCGGTGCTTCTCCCAAAAGTCAGACCTGGATCTGACCGAGTCTGTAGTGCTAACTACCACGTCACAGGAAACAGGGTTCAGAGGAGTATGTTAAACATGACCCCTGGGGCACAGCCGCTCACCAAGTCCAGATTCGGGGATACTTCACAGATTCTTCAACAAATGAATGTCAGGGGGGAAGAGAAAAGATGAAAATGGAACCTGCAGATCAAAAGGGACTTAAGGGGCACCTGGGTGGCTCAGTCGGTTGAGTGTCCAGCATCTGACTCTTGGTTTCAGCTCAGGTCATGATCTCAGGGTCCTGAGATCAAGTACCAAGTACCACATAGGGCTCCACGCCCAGGGGGAAGTCTGCCTCAGATTCTCTTTCTCCCTGTCCCTCTGCTCCTCCTTCCTCCTTTCTGGCGCTCTTGCTCTCTCTCTCTCTCCCCGTAAAAATAAATAAATAAATAAATTAAAAAAAAAATAAATACATACATACATACATACATACAATCTTAAAAAAGGGGGTGGATTTAAAAGACACATCAGCCATTATAGCATTTGAATCTTTAGATCCCTATTTGAAAAAACATTATAAAAAATTTTTTTTATGAGAGGCGCCTGGGTGGCTCAGATGGTTAAGCGTCTGCCTTCGGCTCAGGTCATGATCCCAGGGGCCTGGGATCGAGCCCCGCATCGGGCTCCCTGCTTGGCGGGGAGCCTGCTTCTCCCTCTCCCTCTACTGTTCCCCCTGCTTGTGCTCTCTTGTTCTCTGTCAAATAAATAAAATCTTCAAAAAAAAAATTTTTTTTATGAGATAGTGAAATTTGAATTCTAGCTGGACAGTTGATGACATCAAGGAGGCATAGTTTTTTGGTTTTTTTTTTTTAAGATTTTGTTTATTTATTTGACAGAGAGAGACACAGCGAGAGAGGGAACACAAGCAGGGGGAGCATGAGAGGGAGAAGCAGGCTTCCCGCGGAGCAGGGAGCCCAACGTGGGGCTCGATTCCAAGACCCCGGGATCATGACCTGAGCTGAAGGCAGACGCTTAACGACTGAGCCACCCAGGCGCCCCTCAAGGAGGCATAGTTAACTTTTTTAAGCGTGATGATGGTGTTGTGTGTTTTTAAGTCTTTGTTATGAGACATAAATGAAGTATGCATAGATTTACATCTAGGATGTGATGTTTGGGATTTACTTCAGAAAAACCCAGGGCAGCGAGGGTGGGGATGACAGAGAATGAAACAAGATTGGCCATGCTCTGATGATGGTGGAAGCTGAGTGATAGACACTTGCAGATTCATTATACTCTTTGCTCCATTTGTGTGTATCTTTGAAATTCTCCAAAATGAAATGTGGTTAGAAAGAAACCCAGCAGTAGGTTTGCTAGTACTGCAGGATCGTCTTAGCTTTGAGGTCGTCAACACCCCAAGCCTGGTGGCAGCATGTGGACCTCAGCCAGGTTCCCATATTCTAACGAGAACGGCAGTTGCAGTCGGGGAATTGATCATTCATTCACTAGTATCTGAACCTCTACTAAGCCAGGTACTGCGCCGGGTGATACTAGCAAAATACAAAGTTGTGAGCAAAACAGTGTCCAGAGAAAAATCAGCATCCAGAGGATTTCCAGTTTAACCTTCCCTGATCTGCTAATAGAGGTCTCAATAAGCAGGAATTCTTGGAAACCGTATTTTCCCTTCCCCCAGGCAGCATTAGCTCTAACTACCCTTTCCTAATTTGTGTTAGGGCTTTGCAATGAAAGCTAACCAGAAATATTTAATTAAGCGGAGGGCTGCTGGGTCCATGAGGTGCCAAACAGGCCTGACTATCTGTAGACATTTTCTAGGGGACCACTGTGTTCTCACTGGATCCTGCTTCCGTGCCTGGGGATAGGCTGAGTAGATTCTGAATTACCCATTCTGGAATCTCTACACCCATAAACTGCATTGGATTGTCCCCAATTGGCTATCAAGACACCACTTGACAGTTTCAAGAGCCTGTGTGCCCCGCGAGTGGCTTCATGCTCCTCTTGTGCTCCGTCCTCAGTGAGCATGTGGCTCCAGGAAGGGGGCTGTCTGGTTCCCGACTGTCCCCCCGCCCCCGGGGCCCGGCTCCGTACCTGGCACTGAGCAGGTGCTGAGTAAAGACTTGTCCAGTGGCCTGCATTCCCTGCTATGTAGCAGATGGATCTGGTTCCTCATTTGTAAGGAATAGCATAGTATCTTTAACACCAAACTTGCGTGAAAATGGCTCTCGTGGGAAACTGACCACAGCAGGGGCCAGGAGAAAAGCAGGCCTCCACAAAGATCCATTTATTGATACAAAGAGAATGAGGAAAACACAGTCTCTTTAGAATGTGGAAAGGTGGGATGCCTGGGTGGCTCAGTCGTTAAGCGTCTCTCTTGGGCTCAGGTCATGATCTCAGGGTCCTGGGATCGAGCTCCGCATCGGGCTCCCTGCTCGGCGGGAAGCCTGCTTCTCCCTCTCCCACTCCCCCTGCTTGTGTTCCCTTTCTCACTGTCTCTCTGTCAAATACATAAATATAATCTTTAAAAAAAAAATATTTAGAATGTGGAAAGGCTAAAAATAACCTAGGAGAGCTGGTTGTAAAGAAGCTCACGATACGCACGCCTGGGTGGCTCAGTCGGTTAAGCGACTGCCTTCAGCTCAGGTCATGATCCTGGAGTCCCGGGATCAAGTCCCGCGTCAGGCTCCCTGCTCAGCAGGGAGTCTGCTTCTCCCTCTGACCCTCCCCTCTCTCATGCTCGCTCTATCTCATTCTCTCTCTCTCAAATAAATAAAATCTTTAAAAAAAAAAAAAAAGCTCACGATAAGGACACGATACACACACTTCATGGGTGGATGTCAGATGCAGTCCACCAAATCCAAAAAGCCGCGCTGAAAGACTACACGCCCTATGATGTATATACTACTGTGACATTCCAGGAAAGACCAACTACAGAAATAGAGATCCAAAAAAAAGATTAAAAAAAAAAAAAAAGAAATAGATTAGTGTTGCCAGAGGCTGGGGCAAAGGATTGAGTACAAAGGGACACCATGGAAATTTGGGGATGATGGGCATATTTTGTATGTTGATGACAGTGCTGGTTACCTGACAAAACTCAGAATTGTAAACTTTTATAAAGAGGGTGTATATACACCATACCTCAATTTTTAAAAAATGTACATTAAGGGGCACCTGGGTGGCTCAGTCAGTTAGGTGCCCGACTCTTGGTTTCAGCTCAGGTCATGATCTCAGGGTTGTGGAATGGAGCCCCGTGTGGACTCCCTGCTCAGCGGGGAGTCTGCTTCCCCTCTCCCTCTGTCTCCCCTCCCCTTGCACGCATGCATGTGCTAGAATACGCGCACACTTGCTCTTTTTCTCTGAAATAAATAAATCTTAAAAAATTTTTACATTAAAAAAATCCTTCTCCAAAAATGCCTTGATGCATGTATTTAAAAAAGAAGGGAGCAGTGATCTGTGCAGAGCGGGGTCCAGAGACCAGCCACTAATCTGGTCCCCAGTGACCCTGTAACAGTTTTGCAGCAGGGACAGTTTAGGGTAGTGCAGGGCTCTCAATAGCCCACCGGTGACAGCAGAAGCGACCGGGGGTCTTCCTGATTTCATTAGTTTCTTTAGAGGGGAGGAGCAGGGAGCAGTCCAGCTGAGCTTGACTCCTGGCTCCCAGCCCACTGACGGAAGCGTGGGCACGCCTCCTCTCTAAGACCCAGATCCGGGCGCCTGGGTGGCTCAGTTGGTTAAGCGACTGCCTTCGGCTCAGGTCATGATCCTGGAGTCCCGGGATCGAGTCCCGCGTCAGGCTCCCTGCTCAGCAGGGAGTCTGCTTTTCCCTCTGACCCTCCCCCCTCTCATGCTCGCTCTATCTCATTCTCTCTCTCAAATAAATAAATAAAATCTTTAAAAATAAATAAATAAATAAGACCCAGATCCTTTTCCGAAAGTGGGGAATAAAACCGTCATCGTGCTTCAGGAATTCAGTGAGCTATAATCATACACGCAGAGCACTTAGCACCGTGTCTGGAACGTGGCAAGCGCTCAGCAAATGATAGTCGCTGCTAATAGCATTATTAGGAAGGGTTGTTTGGGAGTAATCACTGTTTTTCTTTGCTTCTGCTTAGGGCAAGCAAGCTCGGCAGCCCCCGAACAGAATGAAAAGCTGACTGAATATATGTCCAACCTGGCCTGGGATTTTGCAGTCAAAGAAGGGTTCCGGGTTTTCAAAGAGATGCCAGCCACAAAACCACTAGTGAGGTCCTGCCACACTCAGCCTGGTCACAGCCCCTGCTGAGCACCCCCGGCGCGAGCAGTTACATCGTCTTCGCAGACTCTTCCCCAGCTCAGGCCTCAAAGGGAGCTCCGGTTATCTGTCCAGAGGGCCTTTCCCCACCACTCAGGGGGCTGTATCTGTGACTGCAGCACCCCTCTGAGTCAGAGCTGTGGACTCACCAAGCCTCAGTGGGGACGCACCCCTTCCCTGCCGATGGAACACCTCAACGGAGAGTCGGTAAGATGTCATCGACACGGCAGAACCTCAGCTCACTGACTGGACACATCTGTTCCCCTTGGAGGCAGGGAAGAGATGGGAGGGCCGAGGTGAATTATCTTTGCTTTCCATCACTGTCGGGAAGAGCCAGCTCTAAGATGCCTCAGTTTGCACTTCATGGCTCTTTCTGTGAGACCGCGTCCTTGCCGGGTAACTCAGCCCCGGCCGAGGACCTGCCGCGTCTGTGGTTCGTGCCCCTGGAACACCTGGGCTCGTTATTTTATGCATATTTGTATTATGTAAACTTGAAGCCGTGTGAAATAAAATGCATCAGTTCATAAAGTCTCTCTTTGAAGAATCCGTAATGTCAAAGCCAGAGGGCTAGAGCCCACTGCCAACTGTTGACAGACAGGGACACCATGTTAGCTGATAATGGAAATTCCTTCTGTTCTTTGTCAGGAGGAGTCTTGGCTTGTGTGAGTTTTTAAGTTATTTGAGATCTTCAGGAGGAGCACACATTTTGCCTATGATGCAGCCACCACCTACTTTTTAATAAAATGGCATTATCACTTTTTTTCTGGTTACAAGCCGATTGCAAAATAACCAAAGCTCAAACATGACAAGAGTATAAAAAAGAGTTCATGACATAGAAAGACTTCTGTAAAATTCTCTGCTCTCTGAAATAATTACTGCTCCCAGCTGCTTTTCTCTATTACGTACTAACATATTCCTGTGTTGTAATGGGATTGTTGTATACATTTGCATCTCCCACTTGCTTAGTTAATTTAATGACACATCAGCACCTGGAGATGGACTGTCCAGGGTTTTCGCAGTATGGGTATACGTAATTTGTCTATCCTCCCCTTGGCTGAGGGACACCGAGGGTGTCTCATTTGGCAGGCTACGTCATTCTGGATCACTTAAGCAGCAAAGGACATTAGCTAGCTGCTGACATGGACAGGGAGGCTGAAGACCCAGCTTTAGAAGTCAAGCAAAGACAGGCCACAGGGAGTGTGGCCAAGGTTATCACAAGAGCAACTGGCTGGGAGGTTCTTTGGGAAGCTTCCTCAGGACTCTGGAGTTTGAGATGGGAATTTTCAGAGGGCAGGGGATCCGGGGAGTAGGTCCCAAGGCCACGCCTTCATTGCCACGAAGCAGGGAGAAGGAGGGCATGTCTGGCCCCCTTCACCTTCTGCAGTAGGAGACTCTGCCTTGATCCCATCAAAATTTATATAGTGAGGGAGTCCTCCAGCATAAGAAGGTGATTTGGGGTGCCTGGGTGGCTTAGTCGGTTAAGTGTCCGACTCATGATCTCAGCTCAGGTCTTGATCTCAGGGCCGTGAGTTCAAGCCCTGAGTTGGGCTCCACGGTGGGCATGGAGCCTACTAAGAAAGAAAGAAAGAGAGAAAGAGAGAAAGAAAAAGAAGAAGGTGGTCTGGGTCCTGTGCAAGCAAGGTGCATTGAATGTTCTTACACACTTCTATGTACATTTACGGTTTCTACAACAGGATAAATTATTTTAAGTAAAAATACTGGTCCAAGAATGAGACCATTTAATGTTTTAATAAATGTTGCCAAGGTTTTTTAAAAGATTTTTAAATTTTTAAGTAATCTCTACACCCAACATGGGGCTCAAACTCACAACCCTGAGATCAAGAGTCACACACTCCACCAACTGAGCCAGCCAGGTGCCCAAATATTGCCAAGTTTTGATCAGGAAGGTGCTAACTAATTTATGCCCCCATCAGTAATGTGTGAATTGCTCTTCCCACCACTGCTTCCCACCAGCATACTTCATCCTCGCGCATCCTCGGCATGTAATGTAAGCCCATCAAGGGCACAGAAGCACTAGAAAAGGAAACACTCATGCAAACACCTCCAGACTCTAAAAGGAATGCCGAGGCAAAACCTAGAGTAGGGATCCTTCTACTTCCAGTTATATCTGAATGGGAACATGATGATAAGTAAGATTTGTGGGTAAAGTGAAACTGTAACTCATGGCTTTTATCCCAAGTGTCATTACTCCCATAAATAGGAAGATGAATTTGGCCATTTCTGGTGCATTTCACAAATCCTGTGAGGTATGCCTTGTTAACCTCAATTTAAAGGAAAAGAAATGGATTTGTCCAGCTAGGAATACTAGCGTCTGGATTTCTGTCCAGAGCTCCTGGGTTCAAATTCTGTGGGTTCCCCACACATACACAAGGACATGATTAGATCCATTTCCTTAATTCTGCCTCTTCAGAACTCCCTTGCTTCTTACTCCCCACCCCCCAGCCTACTTTATTTGTTCCAATTAATCTGCCCTTTCGCTCCTTGGTCATTGCATTCAGAGCTACTGAGCTTAATACAAACGGTGAGACCAGTGCATGTACTGATACTGAAAATACGTCATTAGACCAGGCCTGGTATCGGTGTAAAAGTCAGGCTAGCTGGGCCCCTCCCCGTAAGAAGAAGTGACGGTGATTATATCCATGATCACTAACATTTAGTGCAGCCGTTGGCTTCTGTGTCATCTCATTTAACCCTTAAAACAGCCCAGTCAGGTGGGCGTTGTGGACCCTGCTTAGGTCTTTGGGCTGCCTAGGGTTCGGTCCCCTTTCTCGGTGGCAGCATCCCAGTTTCATCTGGGGGCACTCCTTTCCCCCCTTTGGGTACAGTGGCCGAATTGTCAGGGTGCCAGTCCAGCCCTCCTTGGCCAAGAAGTGGGCACATGCGCCAAGCGAGGCCAGCCAGACCGTCTGGAATTGGGAGAGTGAACAGTATTTTCGAGAAGAAACACTGGCATTCACTCATTCCCCAGGAGGACTGCTGAGCGTCCTGTCCCCTGTGATCCTCTAGGGTGTCTGTTTCAGAGCCTCAGTCTCTAACCCGAGCTCCTGAGAACCTTTCCGTTCAGTTCCTTTTTTCCCGTTAGTTAGCGACACTTGGTGTTTACTGCTACAACTCAGTAGTCCTGACTGATGGACGGGTAGTTATGTCCCGTTTCACAGATGAAGAAACTGATCAAATATCTTGCCCGGCAGGTATGTCAGGAATGGTGCTAAACTGGGTAATCTGAACGAAGGCCCGAGCTCCTGACCCTCAGGCTAGACTTCCTAGTTACCTGGCTAGGAGCTACATTTAGAAATCTGGGGTTACTTGGGTCCCCTCAGTAGGGAAGCTGGTTCGGGGGTCTGTGCACCATATCAAAGCGGCTGAGGCTGCCGCCACATGTACTGGGCCTGGTTCCTATCAGGCACGCTAATGGATCCTTCAGTCTCCTATGTTCATGGCGCATGTTCTACAAGATTCATTACAACCTTAGTAATGCTAACAACGGTGGAGGGTGGGGTACGTGGGGTGTCTGGGATATGGAGACTGCAGGGAGTGAACCCACAGCCACCATCACAGCTAGGACCCCACACCCCAGGCCTCCTCGTGCTCACCCCACCCACAAATCTGCAGGCTTTCTCTCCAGCCCGATGATGCTGACTCACATCATTATTTTTGGCACACACTTCATTTCTGGCTCTCTACTTTCCTCCTTCCAATCCCTTTCATGATTTTCCATAGGCCAAAATAAAAAATCACCCACTGTAGTTCCCTGACTTATTTTTCCTGGAGAAAGCCAAGGCTGAAAGACTTTGGAAGCTTTTCCTACCCTTGGAGATGGATTCTGAGATAAAAATACGGAGCAGGACTGACCAACATTGAGTGTGCACATTTGTATGAACTCCTGGGCATGTCTGTATGCTCCCGAGTTTCCTCCTTTACAATTCTCCTGAGCGTGCAAGGATATTCTAGTTCTCGGCAAGAACACCAGTCCCCCTCCTATGATTCGGGCTTCCCTCTGGCTTCACTGGCTGCAGGAACACATCCGAACTCAAACTGCTCATGAGGGAGGACGGCTTCCAGCAGCTGGCTGGAGCCAGAGCAAGAAAGCAGCTCAGGATGGGAGTTTTCCAGAAAAGATGGGAGCCATGCGAGTCATGGGCCTGGCTGGCTTCTGTGAGTCTTTGGCCCCCCAGTTCCAGTCGGTTTTCTTTCAACAAAGGAGGTTCATGGCTGGGCTTCGGGAAGAACCTTCAGGAAGGTGTCAGAGGGCAATGTGACTTGGAAGGAGCTCTGGCTCATGCTTTCAAGGTATTTGAAATTTTGAATATGGACACGGGAGTCACTGTAATGCCTCCTCTCCTTTTCAGATCTTTAATTGTTCTGCTCCAGATTCGGGGAACATGAAGCTTCTGGTGCAATACGGCCCAGGAGCAAAAGGCCCACTGGCTGATTCTGTTGCCAGAGGGAGAGGCCAGCTCCCATTCGGCTAGGACTCAGCGCCCCCCCCCCCGCACCTCACTTGGGACACCACCCACTGGAGCTCCTCCTCTTCAGGCCGGACCCCTGTGGGGCCCCTCCAGGCTCCGCTGGGCAGGGAGCCGGGAGTGAGGGGCCCTGGCCAGCTCTAGGCCGATGTGATCTCACTCAGGTCGCCTCATCAGTTGCCACCAACCTGAGTCTTCCATCCGAGAGAAGAGCTTCTACATTACAGTCACCAGGGGTGGATCTCAGGCATTCGGCCTGACATTCATTTTTCCATGACACTTCCCTGGGTCTGTGTTGATAAGCATGTCTCTCTCTCTGCCCTGCTGTTGCCTGGGAAACAGGATGCAGAGAAGATTCTGTCTCCGTGCTCCCAAGAGAGGCAGCAGAGCCCAGGAGAACCGGAGGTCCCACGTGGGTCACCAGATGCATCACACACGTGACGCGCTGGGAACCTCTCCTTCACTGTCCCACTGTCTTCAGTGGGCCCGGGCATCCCCGCTGGAGAGGCAGAAGGTCACCTGTCAGTGGCTTCCCCCTCCCGTGAGATCATGTGTGCAACAGCATAAGGGCCCAGTGAGAATCCTGCCCTCCGTCCTACATTCACTCTGCAGGGCCCTCCCTAAGTGCTATGTGGACCTCACCTCCGCAGGAGGTACGGATTATCACACCCATCCAACAGAGCAGGAAACTAGGACCGAGAAGCGACTTGTGAGTCACTTGCCTAAGGTGCTAGCCCCCTGCCCACACACAGGGAACTGAGAATGCAGGGTTGGCCTGATTCTGAAGCCTGTGCCCCTTACGTTGACGGCGCCTGTGGGAAGAGCAGAACGGGCTGCCAGGGTTAATGTAGCGGTTTTCAGCCTCTTGTCTCTACATTATATTTTCAACTCTACGTGGTGCTTTTTTGAAACAACTGCTCTTATGATGTTGGATTCATTCCTCACGGGGACAAAAACCAGCAGCTCTCATTTCTAGTCAGGAGCCCGCGTGCACTCATCTGATTACGTGAGGTCTTAGCTCTAGCTGCCTGCCGGCTGTGGCTTTCCTGGGCCCGACTGCGTCTGTGAAGAGAGCTCATGGCTCCGGCGGCAGATGAGAGGGCCTGCCTCTCTCCTTTCCTCTCCATCCTGGATCCTCGCTGCCAGCTTGGTGTGTTTAGGGGAGAAACAGACCCACAGGCCCCAAGCCACTGGCAGCATCATGCTCTCGGTTCCCATGGATACTCCGGGGATGAAAATCATCCAGGCTGTGACAGCGGATGGGCTGGAGGACGCTCCGGGTTAGCGTCCCAGGAGCGGCTCACCTCTGTGTGTGGCTCTGGGCCTGGGCAAGTGGCTCTGGGCAGTCCTTGTTCTGGATCGGGGTGCAAAACCTCCGTGAATATGATGACATTGGGAGGGCCACATGCTCCTGCATTTGATTTCCATACATGAGTATCAACCGCAAGGCAAATTTCAGACAGGTATTTTTATACTTTCTTTTTTCTCTTCTGAACTTAGAAGATAAGCAAGAATCTGTGAGATGAGGAGGCCACGCAAGACAGAAGCAGGAGGTGGGACGTGCACTGCAAACCTTCTCTTCTAGATCCCAGTAGACAGCTGACCTCCAGGCTTGGAGCCCCTCCCACACGGGCTCTTTCTCTCTGCTAACGGCGTTCACGTTTTTATCTTCAGTGTTTCCAAAGGATCACTACGGTGTTAAAGTCACATCCCACCAAGGAGTTTCCGTTCAAGGTAGAGTCGTCAAGGTAGAGTCGTCATGTTTTAGAAAACGAGTGGCGGGGCGCCTGGGTGACTCAGTCGTTAAGCGTCTGCCTTCGGCTCAGGTCATGATCCCAGGGTTCTGAGATGGAGCCCCGCTTTGGACTCTCTGGTCAGTGGGAAGCCTGCTTCTCCCTCTCCCACTCTCTCTGCTTGTGTTCCCTCTCTAGCTGTCTCTCTCTGTGTCAAATAAATAAATAAAATCTTTAAAAAAAGAAAACGAGTGGCAAAATATTCATTTAACACAGCAAATCAGTGATTTATTTTCCATCTTTTTTTTTTTTAAGATTTTATTTATTTATTTGACAGAGAGAGACGCAGTGAGAGAGGAACACAAGCTGGGAGAGTGGGAGAGGGAGAAGCAGGCTTCCTGCTGAGCAGGGAGCCCTACCAGGGGCTCGATCCCAGGACCCTGGGATCATGACCCGAGCCGAAGGCAGACGCTTAACGACTGAGCCACCCAGGCGCCCCTATTTTCCATCTTTAATAGGCTCCTTCCTGCCCTCCCTTCCCCGTCAACCATGTCCCAGACAGAAGGCTGAGTAAAGGGCAGGAATATTGGCACAGGTGACCTGAACTGTTGCAAGGGATAAACACATCCAAGGGAAGCAGGTAGACAGACTGCTCAGTGGGAATCTTTTGTGTGTTTCGGCAGCCCTGGTGAAGTCCTGTTTGAGCAGATAGGTGTGCTCGAGGAGAACAGGGTCTGGGGCCCTGGCCGAGGCTTCAAGACCGCCCAGGGCAGACTGGATCCCAGCAGGATCCACCAATGCATATGGCTGATGGATCATCAGGGAGGGTCCTGGTGCTCGGAAAGCCCGCTGAGTGCTTCTCCTTGTGCCTGCTCTGACCTGGAGCCGCCTGTCTGTTTTGCCTTTGGACCTCAAATCCTAACCGTTTTCTGAGAGCACTTAGCAGGTGAAGCAAGATGATATTCTTGCCAAGAAGCTGTGTCCCTGTCTTTGCTTTGCATCTGTTACTTGGTGAAGTCTGAAATTCAGAGCAGAATGAGTCTCCCTCTGGCGAGGTGATCAGAAGGAAAAGGCCAGCCTCTATGGCAGGAGGGGGCAAAGTTCCAAGGTCCAAAAGGCCATGGGCTTCTGAGGACCACTTTTGCTACTAGCTCATCTTTAAACATCAGCTACCAGAGAGAACCCACACTGGTGGCTTTTGCACCTGGGATTCTAGAGTCTAGCCCTATACCACCCTCCTTCCCCAGCGTGTCCACAGAGACTTTATTCTTTGATCCCCTGAAAGGTTGGAAGCCCATGCAAAAGAGAGCTATTGCTGGGAATGGTAATTCAAATCAGTGCCGTTGATTTCACAAAAATGAAGCAAACCCTTGAGACCAAACAAATGTCTCACAAGAATCTCTGTACCAAGAACAAAGGTGGTCCGATGTGTTTGGATTACCGAGCAAACCTATGATTCACACCTGCTTGAGCTGAGACTGACTAGTCCTTTTTTCTTTAAAAAGAAAGTGCTTCTGACAATTCAACACCAAAAAACCCACACAAATAATCCAATTAAAAATGGGCAGAAGACATGAACTGACATTTCTCCAAAGACCTCCAGATGGCCAACAGACACATGAAAAGATGTTCAACACCACTCAACATCAGGGAAATGCAAATCAAACCACAATGAGATATCACCTCACACCTGTCGGAAGGGCTAAAATCAGCAACACGAGAAACAACGGGCGAGGTGAGGTGTGGTGAGGATGTGGAGAAAGGGGAACCCCCGTGCACTGTTGGTGGGAATGCAAACTGGTGCAGCCACTGTGGAAAACAGTATGGAGGTTCTTCAAAAAATTAAAAATAGAACTACCCTATGATCCAGTAATTGCATTACTGGGTATTTACCCAAAGAATACAAAAGCACTAATTCTAAAGGATACATGCAACTCTATGTTTATTGCAGCACTGTTTACAATAGCCAAGATAATGGAAGCAACCCAAATGTACATCGATAGATGAATGGATAAAGATGTGGTATACCACATACGTACAATGGAATACTATCCAGCCATAAAAAAGAATGAAATCTTGCCATTTGCAATGACATGGACAGAGCTAGAGTGAAATAAGTCAGAGAAAGACAAATATCACATGATTTCACTCGTAAGTGGAATTTAAGAAACAAAACAAATGAACAAAAGGGGGAGAAAAAAGAGAGAGAGAAGCAAACCAAGAAAGAGACTCTGAACAGTAGAGAACACACTGATGGTCACTAGAGGGGAGGGGTGGGCAGATGGGTGAAATAGGTGATGGGGATTAAAGAGTACACTTTCAAGGAGTGTCTGGTTGGCTCAGCCGGTAGGCATGAGACTCTCAATCTCGAGGTTGTGAGTTCAAGCCCCACGTTAAACATGGAGCCCACTTAAAAAAAAAAAGTACACTTAATCAGGATGAGCACTGAGTAATGTATGGAAGTGTTGAATCACTATATTGTATACCTGAAACTAATATAACACTGTATGTTAACTACACTGGAATTAAAATTAAAAACTTAATAAAAGTAAAAAACAAAGAGGGCACCTGGGTGGCTCAGTCGTTAAGCATCTGCCTTCGGCTCAGGTCGTGATCCCAGGGTCCTGGGATCGAGCCCCACATCGGGCTCCCTGCTCAGCGGGAAGCCTGCTTCTCCCTCTCCCACTCCCCCTGCTTGTGTTCCCTCTCTCACTGTGTGCCTCTCTGTCAAATAAATAAATAAAATCTTAAAAAAAATAAAATAAAATGATGCTGGAGAAATCTATTTCTTAATGTAGATGTTCACCATACACTCTTTCTTTTTTAGATTTTATTTATTTATTTATTTGAGGGGGGAGAGTAGGAGCAGAGGCAGAAGGAGAGAAAGAATATCCAGCTGACTCCCATGTCACGAACCTGAGATCATGACCTGAGCTGAAAGCAAGAGTCAGACGCTCAGCTGACTGAGCCACCCAGAAGTCCCTGTCTACCTTTTAAAAAAAAAGTTTTTATTTATTTATTCATTTAAGTGATGTCTATACCCACCGTGGGGCTCAACTCACCTCCCCAAGATCAGGAGTCACAGACTCTTCCGACTGAGCCAGCCAGGCACCCCTAGGTCCTCCCCTTTTTTAATCTGAAAATGTATACCTTTTATGCCATGAAATACATTATTTGTATAATTGTTTTTAGTTTAAAAAAAAGGGTGGAAAAGATAAAAGAATCCCTTATAACCTTTTCTGATTGCTTGTGAGTTTCAGAGACTCTAGCATCCCCACTTCAATAATCATTGCCCACAAGGGGGCTCCAGCCCTGTTCCCAGGCACCCTGAGGATGTGAAGCCGGGCCACCCTGTGAGGAGCCCACAGTCACAACCTCATTTCCAGAAGCTCTGGGCCAGTGGCTAGCTCAGATCTCTGCCTGGCAGCCAGGCCTGCCCAGAGGGGGCTGAATCGTGGGAGGAGAGGGGTTCCTGGAAGTAATTGGCAGCCACCATGGTGACAAGCTCCGCAGTGCACGTCAGTGTTGTCTGTGTCTGGATCTTTTCCCTGGAAATCGCCTGTGGCTACAGGGCTGACAAACCGCAGATATGTGGCAGGCTCCTGCTTTTCTCCCTTTCGTGTCCTGTCCTGTCTTCTCCCGCGTGTGCTTCCACCCACCTCCTCTGTGGGCCACCAGCGTGACCCCTCTGGCTGCCTCTCCTGTGTCCAAGGTGAAGTCCCATGGGGCCTTTGGGAAGCCCCAGCGGACATCCATCGCCCAGTGGCCATGGAGATGGAGTGGCTTTCTGCTGGTGCAGAAAGCTGCCCACCTCATAGGCGTGGCGGCAAATTGGATGGGAGGCTGAGGGGCCCAACAGATGATAGGTTGTGAGGTCGAGATGAGGGACTCCAGCCTGGGCATCTAGAGACACTGACGCTTCCTCCCCCGTGCAGCAAATCATGGAGAAAGAGCTTGGCTCCTTGACGTTAATAACTTTGCTTTACTTCTGCTTGGAAGTATTTGGGCAGCTTTTCAAAACTGGAAAAGGAACAATGAAAGAGTTCTGAACTTTCTGCCTGGTGAACTTCTGTCCAAGACAGCGGGGCGATGGGGCCCACACGGTTCCCTGGCCTTAGCTATGCCCCGCGGGGTGCAAGTATCAGGCAAACTGAGGAAGCAAAGGAACTAACCAAAAGAGATTTATTTTTGAGTGTGACATGATCCCTTTCTGAGGACCACTCGTGGACAGGCACGATGCCCACAGTGTTTTCTGCAGCTCTTCACGGGGCAGCCTCCACCCCTCAGCTGAGAATCTCAGTAATGGGAGGGCCACCCAGGCTCTAGGTCCCAGTTCACTGGCACTGTAGTGCCAGATACAGGGGAGGCTCGCAGGATCCTCCCTCGAATGCCTGACCCAGGGCAGATCCTTGCAGCTCTATTGCCCAGAGTCCTGGCTGGCCTTGGTCCCTTGTCACCTTGGAGACAGAGCTGGCTGTGACCCTGAGTGGGGTACAAGCCACTCCTCGTTCTGTGCTGTGTGTGCTGGTGATGCTCCCCGTCATCTGGGAAGATGTCCATGTTCCCACGTTCCTGAGTCTGTCCTTGCCCCGGCACTTGCTCACACAACATCCAGGGTCACCCTTGTAGTCACCACCACCGAGTCCTCCACGCCATCTCACTAGGTGCCGGGCACAGCCCACGCACCAGACAGGAACCGCTTACAGAGCTTGTGGTCCAGCCAGACCTGTTCTGAGCTGCTGTTTCCACTCCTCCTGGTGAAACTGATGGTTCTTCCAAGCAGCCTGCCTTCAGGTGTGCCTTTCTAACCACATCTCCTCCTCGTCCTTGCAGGCTGCAGCTTTAGATATTGCCATGAAGAGAATGGTGGCCCTGTCCATGGTCTCCCAGGCGACCGATGGCGTTATTCTGGTGAGCACAGGCTGTGGACTGCTGGCTCATAACTCCCCTTGCCTTCAGCTGCCCAACCTCCTGTAAACTCCAGCAGCTGCCTGTTGTTGCCCAATTAACACCATGTGATTTTCCGTTTCCTCCTCGAATCAATCCTATAGGGAGGCCCCATTCCTACCCCATTTTGAATATGAGGAAACAGGGGCCCAGAAAAGTGAAGTGACTTGTTTAAGTTCACTCAGCCTGCAATATCTGATCTCGGAGTTTTAGGAAATCTAGGTCCTTAAGACATCAGAGCGTGTCCTCCTAACCATTCAATCATGCCTCCTTCCCAAATCTTAACCTAGAGATCTCCCGGTGGCAGAAGTCACCTAGCAGAGTGGACAGCAGGTATGGTTCCAGCTGAAGTCTTCCAGAACCTTCGCTATCATGCAGCTGTCAGGGGACATCTCCAGGAAGAGAGCCATTCTGAGCCAGGCACTCGCTGCTGGGGCCCTCGGGGCTAGGGGCTCACCCAGGGCTTCCTCCCTTCCCACCTTGTGTCTTTCAGGCCTTCAGAGCAGCAGGGCTGAGCAGCAACTACCTCGCGGCTCGGTTCTTTGCCTGGGCCCCTGCCTGCACTTTGCCGGGCAGCCGTGGCCGAGATGGAGCTGGAGGACAGCGGGCGCTGGAATGTCCCTGCCGGGCCTGCAGGGCCCCAAATGGTAAGCCATGTGCTCTGAAAGGAGTGGTATGTGTGATTCTTGCACCCTGCCCGGCAGCTCTATCCTGGGATGGTCATTGCGAACTCAAGCTTCTTGGGTCCCCAGAAAAGACGTTTCCATGAGTTTGCTGTTTCAGGCAAGGAGGAAGGGGGTGAGCTCAGAGCTGAATGGGTTGTGTACAGAGCCTGGAAAGCTGGTCTCCAGCCTGGGCAGCCCATGCCTCCTTCCTCTCTGGCTGTGGGGTGTAAAGGCTGTGGGAATCTGGATGCATATTAGGAGCCCTGTGCTTGCTCCCAAACCCACAGACTTCCTACTCCTTAGGGCCCTCCCCAGCCAGCAGAGGGGCAGCCACGACTGGCCAAAGCCTAAGGATCCAGGGCCAGAGCACTCCCAGGAAAATGAAATGAACCCAAATCATGAAGCCACTGGCATCTGATGTTCTTTGTTTGAATGTCCAGAGCCCAACTCTGGGCCTGGCACAGTCTAGGCATTGGGGAATGTTCAGGTAAACAAAACGGGAGCCCACATCTCACTAGGGGATGGCAGTGAGTATCCCCAGACAATGGTGGGTGACATGGTATGTGCTGCTGGGCAGGTCGAGGGTTGGGTACTTGGGAGCTTATGGGACTCTTTCCAGAAGACGCCTTTGAGGCATTGGTGCATGACAAGAACAGGCAAGCATGCTCCAGAAGGCCCTGGTGAGCAGCCCAGTAGGTCTGGGATGAGGCGCAGAGACAGAAGAGATGCCAGGTCACGAGGGGCCTTAGGGGCCTTGGTCAGGAGTTGTTGTTGATTCTAAACATAAGAGGGGTGCCTGGGTAGCAAAGTCGGTTAAGTGTTTGCCTTCGGCTCAGGTCATGATCCCAGGGTCCTGGGACCGAGCCCTGCATCAGGCTCCCTGCTCAGTGGGGAACCTGTTTCTCCCTCTCTCTCTGCTGCTCCCCCTGCTTGTGCACGCGCGCTCTCTCTCTGTCAAATAAATAAATAAAATCTTAAAAAAATAATAACGTAAAAACCGATGAGTTTAGAAAGTGGTGTGATATGACTTGAGTTTTAAAAAGATCTTTCTGTTCTCCAAAGTTCACCAGAATAAAAAAAGAATAAAGGAGGATTACAGCTGGCTTAAAGTTCCCTAACATTGCACACAGCTCTAAAAGAACCACCTGTGAAATTAAAAAAAGAGAGAGAGAAAAGAAAAGGAAGTGGGGGCAGAGCCTTAAGAAGCTACAGAGCAAAGGATCCGGAGAATATAGGAGATCTAACCTGGTCCTAATCTGATGTTTTTTCCACCTCCAACAAACAGTTGATGTTTCTGATAAGCCAAATGTATTAACAAATGGGATGATGCTCTCAGCATTGTGCTTCTCTGGAATGCGAGTCAGTTGTGGTTGTGGGTGCACACTTGGGCATGAACAAGCTTGGTGGTAATGATCTTGCCTAACCAGTTTTATTTGTGAAACACTAAACATCTTGCCACCATCCTTACGTGGCTGGACCGACCTGTCTTCTTCTTAGCTGTGGGAAAGGGAGCAACATGTGAT
Source organism: Mirounga leonina (assembly GCF_011800145.1). Classification (NCBI taxonomy): domain Eukaryota; kingdom Metazoa; phylum Chordata; class Mammalia; order Carnivora; family Phocidae; genus Mirounga; species Mirounga leonina. Next base: position 9,277,321 of record NW_023270436.1, read on the forward strand.
CGGAACATGCTAACGATTTTTCCTTCTCACAGGAATATTCTATCCCAAAGCAACTGAACGTTCGCACATTCCTCCGTTCCTCTCTTGACAAGCATTGGAGGCTGGATTTCTGTAGGGCTGAACCCTCCCCAGTGATCCTGTGACAGTCAAACGTCCACAAGGTTCCATCAGGAGTGAGGACTCTGGTGGGGGCTTTCAGCCCTTCCCGTTCTCCCAGCTCCTCATTCTCCCTGCAGCAACTTGTGGGCATGGCATCCGCAAGCTGCCCATGCTCCCCTAAGCCCTGATTTCAGATACTATCAGATACTTCCAGAATAATCCTATAGAGGCTGAAAGAAAGACTGAATCCCAGACACCTTGCCTGGCTGGGGCCCCCTCAAGACAACAGCCGGAAATGATCTCAAAGAACATTCTCCACCACATACCCCCATCTCAGAGTTTCCACTGGTAGCTCAGAGATGTCCATTGCCTGTCAGCACCGAGGGCTGCAGAGCTCCCCAGAGATAAGTGGGCAGGCCAGGAACACAGCCTGCCCTTCTGCAGTCATAGTGAAACTTTGTGTCAGCCCAGGGCTGAAACAATGGTTGAACATCTCTGAGACATGTTAGTTGGTATTTATACTGCCTTCTGTGCTGCCAGATGGCTACAGACTTGTGCCCTATGTCACCCTTGCTAATGTGTGTGAGCGTCAGAGCACATGGATGGCGGCGTCTCAGACTCCAGCAACCTGGGGTCCAAATCTGTGATCGTCTATCTGTTGGACAAGTACTCTGGGAGCAGTGTCTTTTAACCAAGATGGCTGAGTAGAGAAATGGCTTCTGGGAATTCTGTATCCTATCAGCACTAGATAGATAACACAAGGTAAAGAGCTGTCAAAGAGAAAGGCAGACGCTAATTACATTGGGAAGGACAGACATTAATCAATAATGTACTATTGCAATAGGGCAGAGGGCTCAGCATAAACTGACCTCAACCGCCATTTTTATAGTGAGCATTTTCAAGGGAAGGAGGGGTGGTGGGGGTTGTACAGGGAATTTCCTGCTGATCTACCAAAAGTAGGAAGTGGGGGCTGGTCCATGTGAAGCCCATTTGGGTTTGCTAACTGGCACTTGCTTATTGAAGTTGGGCTTGAGCCTCCCAGAGACTGGGAGACAAGTGCCCTTTCTTGGGGTGTTGGCTGCAACAGAATACCTTTTTTGGAGCAGGCTTGATTGTCTCACGCAGCACTTTCCTGGGGGCTGAGGTCATTACAGGGATGTAGCCTTGAGTTGCTAGAAACTACGTTGCTGTGTGTTCAAATCTTTTGATGTGGTGGTGCGGGGGTGGAGGGTAGGCTAAATGAATCTTTTGTGCTGAGAGTCTGCAGTTTTTACAGGCCAAGTCTGAGGGCCACTCAAGAAGAAAGCTCAGAGGAGCCGGGCAGAATTTGGTTAAAGAGAGAATCTTTGTCAGCTACGGATCTGGATTTAAATAATGGCCCTGGGTTTGAATCCTGGCTCCATGACAGACTAGCTGGGCAATGTTGGAAGCCATTTTTCATCTGGTAGAGTTGGTTTCCTCATCTGAGAAATGTGGAGAACAGCACTTCCCCTCCAGGACTGTTGGGGGATTAGATGAGACGATGCACTGCACAGCTTGTAAGAAGCCCGGGTATACGTGTGTGTTTCGTCTGTGGCTGGAGTCCAGAGGGGGCTAAAGAGCAGGCTGCGCTTCAGTTGATTTAGGCCTGCAGGGGCTCCAGAGTCAAGGCCCAGCTGGGACCAGCTAAGACTGCAACTTTTCTCAGACTGTAATGTCCAAAGGAATCACCTGGGGATCTGGTTAAAATGCAGAGTGTAATTCAGGAAGTCTGACAATGCTGCTTGTTCGGGGACCCCATCTGGAGAAGCAAGGGTGAAGCACATGGCTAGACTCCCCTCACTTGACCCCTGGGAGTGAGGCTGCACCACCACCGGATAGAATAATAGCTACTGGGTATTTAGTACATACTAGGTGCAAGAACCATCCATATATTATTTGAACCCTTACAATAATTGGCTGCTACTTTTTCTCTGCCCATTTTAGAGGTGAGGAGACTGAGGTTCAAAGAGACTTGTTTAAGGTCAATGAATTCGAACCTAAATTCGGGGACTGCAGAGCTCTTTCCACTGTGAGGCATGGATTTTTATGATCTCTGTGGGGCTTCCTGAGAGGTGCTGATTGCCTCACCTAGAAATGGAGGAGGAGGAAAAGGAAGCCCCATTTAGTCTAAGAGGAGCATGTCCTGCCATAAAGAAAGTATATGAATTTTTCCCAATGATTCTACTTTCAAAGCTGGGTAGTTTTGGGAATACGTCCTTACCACCGCCTTTCAGGGGCAACCAGCACGGAGCGGAGGGGTCTGCTCTGTGAGCGTGGCTGCACGTGTGGCGTGGTGAGCTAGCCGTATGTGCAAATAAGGAGGGCAGCCTGGGCCTAGGGCTGCACCACATTTCCTCCTGCTTCTGAGGCAGAGTAGTTTCCTGTTTATTTATTTTTTATTTTTTTAAAAGGTTTTTATTTTTATTTGACAGAGAGAGAGAGAGCACAAGCAGGGTGAGGGGCAGGCAGAGGGAGAGGGAGAAGCAGGCTCCCTGCTGAGCAAAGAGCCCAATGTGGGACTTGATGCCAGGACCCTGGGATCATGACCTGAGCCGAAGGCAGCCACTTAACCGACTGAGCCACCCAGGCACCCCAGAGTATCTTCCTGTTTAAATGTTGCTTTGGGGGCTCCTGGGTGGCTCAGTCAGTTGAACGTCTGACTCTTGATTTCTGTTCACGTTACGATCTCAGGGTCATGGGATTGAGCCCCATGTCAGGTTCCACATTCAACAGGGAGTCCACTTGGGATTCTCTCTCTCCCTCTGCCCCCCCCCATTCCCTGCTGTCTCTCTCTCTAAATAAATAAATGTTCCTTTGAATTGCCTACCTCACATCTATTGTTTGGGTGGAAAAGAAAAAGCTTCCACTAGATAGAGTCAGTGTCCCAGGATGGATGGGTACTAACTAACCAAATATCTAAAATCTCACCATTCAGTGACTCCAAAGGACACCTTAGTTACCACTTGTTTTAGAGAGTAGGTGGAACTAGATTATTTTCAACATGAAAACACACAATTGGGCTCTAACCAGGAAAAGCTCAGAGTGTATCTGTCTTCTCAGAGCAAGTGAAAGGATTCTTGCTAACTTGCTGCTTCTCCCAATGATCTCAGCTCAGTGGCAGGACAACACTAATTCACGTCCAAGTGTTCACATCTCTCCCTGCCACATCGTGCTAAAAAGAAAGATCATTGTGCTTGCTTCCTTCCTCCCCCTGCTTCACTCTTCTGCCCTTTAAAGATACTTTGCTTTTGTCAGCTCAATTCCTGGCAATGAGTCCACAGACAAAGGGCAATGGAGAGCAAGAGAGCAAGATGAATCTAGAGAAAAAGAGAATTTTTTTTTTTTTAATAAGAACAAAGACTTAAGAGCAAGAAAACGAATTGAAAGAAAGAAAAAAAAGACCAACACACACTGTCAGGAAGAAATCTAGGTGGAGAGTTAAATTTTAGTTAATGCTCTGGACAGACTGAGCCACATGGAGGCACAAGTATATTAGGGTTTCAGCACATCCAGTTGATTTTGGTCTGTAGTGCTTGGATGACTCGAAATTGAAGACTGTCTGAAAGCAGCTGCCAAAGGCTAATATGGATATGGAAGACTTCCCTGGAGGATGGGATTTGGCCAGAATCTTGATAGGTAAGATTTCTTTAAGCAGAGAGGGTAGGATGGACCTGGGGAGGATGGGTCCCCAAGACGGAGAGACCACGGGCAGGAAAGCTGCTGGTGAGAGCTGGTGAGCACCACAGATGAACAAACTAAAATAAGTAAATCTGTGAACCAATGTGTACGCTATACCAAGACACGCAACCATGCATGCTGGCAGGGACACAAGCACGTTGCTGCCCACTCTCTCAATGTACATGAATGTCTGTAAGCTAACAAATTTCTCCTTCCTCTCCCCACAACCAAATTTATGGCTTCCCCTTCTTGGCAAACAGCACAGGGTAGAAACATCAGCACCATCTTCCACCTCTCCTTCACTTTGATCTCCCACAGCAAACCATCAATTCTACCTCTATGTGCTCCCTCCCAGCCAACCCCATTGCTTTCAATGAGGCCCTCGTCATCTCTCATATCAGATCTCTGCAACTGGCTTGTCTCCTCTCTACAACCAATATTCTATGTCGTCTCCAGAGGATCCCTCAAAGCACATATGCAAACTTGTCACTTCCAGGCTTAAATATCTTGGTTAAGAGAAATGATAAAAATGATACCACAGGGGCTCCTGGGTGGCTCAGTCATTAAGCATCTGCCTTCGGCTCAGGTCATGATCCCAGGGTCCTGGGATCGAGCCCCACATCTCCCCCACTTGTGCTCTCTCTCTCTCTCAATCAAATAAATAAATAAATAAATAAAATCTTTAAAATAAAAAATATGATACTACAAATGATAGTACAAGACTTACAAGAAAGCTACAGTGATCAAAACAGCCTCATACTGGGATATAAAGAGACAGATTCAGGAAACAGAATATAGTTCAGAAATATTCAGCTACTTAAGGGCACTTAGTATACTAAAAGATGGCTTTTCATATTGGAGGGGGAGATGAATTAATGAATAAGTGGTGTTAGGTACCCTGAGAAACATCTAAAAAAAAGAATCGGATCTCTAAATCTTTCCTTCTACCAAAATTAATAAAAGAATCACATTTAAAGTTTAAAATGCAAGCAATAAAAATACTAGAAAATAAATAGGTAAACATTCAATAAATTGTGTTGGGAAAACTAGATAACCAGATGCAGAAGAATGAAACTGGACCCCCATCTTACATTGGTCACAAAAATTAAACTTGAAATAGAATAAAGACTTAAACATAAGACCTGGAGCCATTGGCAAAGATTATTTTGCATATGACTCCAAAAACACAAGCACCAAAAGCAAAAATTAATAAGTGGGATTACATCAAACTGAAAAGCTTCTGCTCTGTGAAAGAATCAACAAAATGAAAGGGAATGGAATGAGAGAAAATATTTGCAAATTATATATCTAATAAGGGGTTAATATCCAAAAGATATAAAGAACTCGCACAACTCAATGGTAAAACAAAACAAAAAAAACAACAAAAAAAATTCCCTATCCAATTAAAAATATGGACAGAGGAACTGAATAGACATTTTCCCAAAGAAGACACACAAATGGCCATCAGGTACATGGAAAGATGCTGAGCATCACTCATCATCAGGGACATGCAATTCAAAACCACAATGAGATATCATCTCACACCTGTTAGAATGGCTATCATCAAAAAGACAAGAGATAGTGTGGGTGGGTAGACGGGGGAAAAGGGAATCCTTGTGCACTGTTGATGAGAATGTAAATTGGTTCAGCTACTATGGAACACAACATGAAGTTTTCTCAAAAAATTAAAAATAGAACTGTCACGGGGCACGTGGGTGGCTCAATCAGTTAAGCGTCCAACTCTTGATTTCGGCTCAGCTCATGATCTCAGGCTCATGGGATGTAGCCCTGCATGGGGCTCTGAGCTCAGTGGGGAGTCTGCTTAGGATTCTCTCTCTCTCTCTCTCCCTCTGCCCCTCCCTCCTGTGCACACACTCTCTCTAAAATAAATAAATATATCTTTAAAAAAAAGAGAGAAAGAACTACCATATGGTTCAGTAATCCTACTTCTGAGTATATATCCAAAGGAAATGAAACCAGGATTTTGAAGAGATATCTGCACTTTCACGTTCACTGTAGCATTATTCACAATAGCTGAGATACAGAAAGAACCCAAGTGTCCAGCAATTGATGAATGGATAAAGAAAATGTATATAAATACAATGGAATATGATTCAGCCATGAGAAAGAAAGAAACCCTGCCTTTTGCAACAATATGGATGAACACTGAGGGCGTTATACTAAGTGAAGTAAGTCAGACAGAAAGATAAATGCTGTATGATCTCTATTATATTTGGAATCTAAAAAAGTCAAACTCAGAAAGGTGGTTACCTGGAGCTAGGTGATGAAAGAAATGGCAAAATATTGGTCAAAGGGTAAAACCTTCTAGTTATAAGATGAATAAGTTCTGGGGGTCTGGTACAGCATGGTGATTACAATGACCAGTATTGCATTTTATACTTAAATACTTGAAAGTTGCTAAGAGAGTATATCTAAAATGTTCTTACCACACACAAGAAGAAATGGTAATTATATAAATAACATGATGGAGCTGTTAGCTAATGCAATGGTGGTCATTATTTTGCAATACGTAAGGGGATCCAACTGTGAACTTACACAATGTTATATATCAATTATATCTCCATAAAGTTGAAAAATAACAGAAAAATAAGAGACATTTAAAAAATAATCTGAGGGGTGCCTGGGTGGCTCAGTCCATTAGGGCGTCTGCCTTTGGCTCAGGTCATGATCTCAGGGGGTCCTGGGATCGAGCCCCGAGTCGGGCTCCCTGTTTGGCGGGGAGTCTGCTTCCCCCTCTCCCTCTGCCCCTCCGCCTGCTTGTGCTCTCTCTCTCATTCTCTCAAATAAATAAATAAAACTTAAAAAAAATAAAGAAGAAAATAAAAAATAATCTAAGTGGAAGAGGCTTTCTAGGCATGACATAAAAGCCAGAGACATAAAAGAAAACACTAAACAGGGGCTCCTGGCTGGCTCAGTCAGAAGACCATGCAACTCTTGATCTTGCGGTCATAGGTTCCAGCCCCATGATGGGTGTGGAGATTACTTAAATAAATAAATAAATTAGAGAAAATAAAACACTGGACAACCCCCCTCCCAAAACAACACCAACAAAAAAAACCCTTAAGACAAAAACAAAACCAAAAACAGGCATCAACTAAGTAAAAAGATCAAGGACGATTGGCAGAAAATATTTGCACCATATATGAAATGACCAAATGTTAATTGCATTGATATATATATAAAGCACCTACAAATCAAATCAGTTTTAAAGAAACCAACAACAAACCAATGGAAAAATGAGCAAGGTACCTCAACAGTTTGTAGCAGAGGAAGAAGACATGACTTCATGTAAGCAAAGATGTTCAAGCTCAGTCCTGAAAAGGGAAATGCAAATTAATGTGATAGTGAAATGCTATTTTTCACCTATCTGATTAATAAAACTTAAAAAAACTTGATAAATTGTATTGGTGGGGTGTGAGGAAACTCATATATGATAGTGCAGGGGGAAGGCACTGTAAATTAATCAAACCTCTATGGAGGATAATACAGCAATATCTACAGTTAACCCTTGAACAACGCAGGGGTTAGGGGCACTGGGGATAACAAAATACCCCCATGCAGTCGAAAATCCACATGCAACTTTTGACCCCCCAAAACTTAACTACTAATAGCCTATTGTTAACCAGAAGACTTATTTTTTTTTTTTAAAGATTTTATTTATTTATTTGAGACAGACAGAATGAGAGAGACAGAGAGCACATGAGAGGGGGGGAGGGTCAGAGGGAGAAGCAGACTCCCTGCCAAGCAGGGAGCCCGATGCGGGACTCGATCCCGGGACTCCAGGATCATGACCTGAGCCGAAGGCAGTCGCTTAATCAACTGAGCCACCCAGGTGCCCCAACCAGAAGACTTATTGATTGCATGCATAAACAGTCAATTAACACACATTTTGTGTAATATATGTATTATGTACTGCGTTCGTACAATAAAGTAGGCTGGAGTAATAAAAATGTTAAGAAAATAAGGAAAAGAAAATATATTTACAGTCCTGTAAACAATTTGCAAGGAAGTAGACCTGCACAGTTCAAACCCATATTGTTCAAGAGCCAACGTATAATTAATGTTGTAAGTATCCTTTGATTAAGCAGCTGTTTCTATGAGTTTCCCAAGTCAAGGATATAGACTGTTTATAATGGCAAAAGGTTGGACACTGTTTATAATGGCAAAAGGTTGGACACAACCTAAAAGCCCATCCACAGGAAATTCATTAAATAAAAATGGTACATGAATCCAATGGAATTCTATGTAACAGTTAAAGAGAATGGGACACTTTTATTGTGTGCTGGTGCAGAACCATCTCCCAGACACATTATTAAGTGAACAAAGCAAGATGTCTTGGGGAAGGGGAAGTGGGGGCTGAGTGCTGCATTTAGAAAAGAGGGAGGTTCACTTTTCAGTTTATCTCTGCCCCTGATCTCCAAATCTACTGCCCCTTCTTCGGGGCACACATCTCATTTTCCAGACTCCCTTACACGGAGGAACGGCCAAGTGACTGAAGACCCAATGAAACAGGCTCAGACACAAAAACTTCCCCTGTGCCATCCTTAATGCTCTTTTCTCCTCTGGTTGTCTGAAATGACACTGAGCTCCACCGTGACTTTGGGAATCAAGTATTAACCTCAGAGTCATACTCGGAAAAGAGCCTGGGTCCGGGGGCTCCTGCCTGGAGGGGAACATCTGTGTGAGACACAACGTGAGCAGGGACTTTATTGTATGTAGTCACTGGAATTTGGTGGCATATCTGCTATAGCAGCTCTGTTAATTATTTTGTTATCCTTTTGCTATCACATTAGCTCTTTAAGGCAAAACAAAACACACACACACACACACACACACACCCCCCACACATACCTCACATATCATGTGCGTCTCCTTCAGACCTTAGAACACCTTTGTCTGGTACTTAATACCCGGCATTGGTCAATCTCTTCAGCCTTAGCTCCCGTGGCTGGAGCCTCAGTAGTAACAACCCATACACTTGCTGCCTAGATCTGCCCCTTTCCTCTGCTCCTCTTCTGTCAAAACACAGCCCAGATCTTCCTGCCAGGTTTCTTCACCTCCTCCTCAGACTTTTGCTGATATTACCTGGTTGAAATGCACACAGCTGACCTTGTATCCACCCTTCTTCCTAGGCGAACCTGCTGATTCCTCCCTGTCTCCCCAGTGCCCAGCTCCAGGATGTTCCCGGAATGAAACAGTTTGCAAGATCCTTGCCCCCATCCCTGCTCTCTTGTAGTCCATTAGCCACAGAATGAGAAACCAGTGAGTTTAAGATGCAAATCAAGCAAGCCATCCTTCTGTGAACTCCTCACCACTCTGTGTAAGATCTTCCGAAGACAATTCAGGTCTCACCTGTCACTTTCCGACCAAAGGATTTAAAAGCAGTGCTCTCTGCTCCAACTGTGTCCTCACCCTATTCGGTATCTTCACATTCCTTACCACTCTCCGAAATTACCTCGTGTTTAGTTTAAGGTCGGCCTCCCTCACTAGAGTGTAAGCCCGCGTAAGTCAGGGCCAGGGTTGCTCCGGGTCAGGCCTGTCCACATTAGGGTTCAGGCACACACACAGAATTCGCGAGGTCGGGTTATTGCGTATACCCGGTGCGCCACGCGGGGGGCGGTAGCGGGGCACAAAGGGGAGCCGAGGGGGAGCAGCCCAGGGCCGGGGGCCGCCGTGGGCGCCGCCGCGCAGCTCCGCGCGAGACCCCGGGGGAGGTGGCGGGCACGCCCCCTGCGCCCCGCCCCGCGCCAGCCCATTGGCGGCCGCGCCAGGGGCGGGGAGAGGTCGCGGTCGCTGTGACCCGCACAGCAGCGCCAGCCGGCGGCCGGGCACACACGGTCCTGCACGCCCGCGCCCTCCGCAGCATGTTGCGCGCCGCTGCGCTCGCCGCCGCTGGCCTCGGGCCCCGCCTGGGCCGCCGGCTCCTGTCGGCCGCCGCCACCCAGGCGGTGCCGGCCCCCAACCAGCAGCCTGAAGTCTCCTACAACCAGGTGAGGCCGCCGGCCCCGGGGCTTTGTTCTCTCGGGGAAAAGGAGCCCGCCGGGTGGGAAGGCCTTGGGTCTCTTTGGGCCCCAGTTTACCCACCTGGGGCTCGAGAGGTTTGCAGCGTTTGGGCTTTACGCACACCTTACCTTTCTTCCCGCGAGCATTTTGGCCCCTTCACCGCCGCTGACAACCCCGGTTCCATTCTCCGGCTGTGACTTGGGCCGCTTATTTGTTCTCGTCCGGCCGCCGTCCGTTTTCCTGCGCCAGCTCTCGGGGTTCCGTTCTCCGCCCCTCGGCCTCTTAGTCACCGCAGTGTCTGCAGAGGGCTTTCACTATCACCCACCCAGACGAGATTTCCATCCGAGTCCGGCTTAGCGGGACCTTTTCTGTCTTTTCCTTAGTCATTTCTTATCCCTTCATTCTTGCCCACGTCCAAGGACGTCCAAAAGGAAAAACAAGAAAAGGAGGGGGCCTTCTCAGCTGAAGTTCACCCATTCGCTAAGGAAAAGGCCAAGGCCCCTCGGCCGGGAGCGCCCACGTCCACTGCTGGGAATGGGGAAAGGGTGCGGGACCTTCCGCCTCCGGGGCGCCATCCGCAAATGGTGTCCGCGCCCTCCAAGGACCAGGTTTTCTTCCAGCAAACCAAGGAGGGGCTTTCCAGGATCACACCGATTCCCAGAGGCCAATTTCCTGCTCAAGCAGGACTTTGGAATAGTCTCTCTTTTGATCTTTGAGTTTGGGTAAGGCGCTGGAATTCACAGAGAAGGAAATCGTTGTGAAAAGAGTTCGTTTTGTATGTGCAACAAATTGCCCTTCTGTGAGCTTCCGATTTCTTCTTCTGTAAAGTGGGAAGTGGGTGAGTGAGTCAGCACGGGGCCTGGTACATTTGGTGAACACTTACAGCAATAACAGCTATTCTCTGTGCACCTGGCACCATTCTGTTTTGTTGTTTCATCCTTAAAACAGCCCAGTGAGGTGGGCACTGTGATCATCTCCATCATTATAGATGAACAGCCTGAGTTACAGAGAGGTTTCGTGAGTTGCCCAAAGATTGAAGCCAGTAGCAAAGTTGGGGTTCACATCTAGACTCCCAAAAGAAAGCCTCTAATCAGAACATTCTGTGCTACTATTGATGCAACTCGGGGTTGGAATAGAGGGGTCACTGCTGATTGAGGATGCCATAGAGCTGATCCCTGGCCGACTACTTTGAACAGTGGACCTGCTTGTCTGGCCCAGAGCTGGGCTGCAAAGGTGCACACAGGTGGTGGGTAAAGGCACATCTGTGTGATTGTAAGGAGTTACAAATGGTTATTTGCGAGGGAATAAAAACAAAATATAAAATTTCCTTTGGGTAACACAAGCCCCAAATGCAGCAGTTGTTGTTCTTTTGGTAGGCTGCTTAATGAGTTCATGCTTGGAAGACTTGAACATCAGAAGAATCACATGGAAATATCCTTAAGGGAAAGGTGTCAGCACCCCAAGCCTTTGTGGACACAAGATGTAATTAAGATCTTTCTCCTTTGTGGTCACATGGAAGTGAGGAAATGGCATCCAAACGTTAAGTGTCTTGTAGATAGCGTGAGTCCTGCTCTCCAGACTTAGTCTGGGGATGTGAGCTGGAGAGGAGTGCAGTGTCCCTGCAGCTTCTTTCCTTTATCACATTTTTTGAGATCATAAAAGTAACAGTTGCTCACTGTAAAAATACAGAGTACTGTAAAACTGCCCCCCATCCCCCATTGCACTACCTCCAAGAGCACTGTTAACAGGGAGGTCCGTAATCTTGCATTTTCTGTGTGTGTGTGTGTGCGCGCGCGCGCGTGCACACAAGCATGCACCAGATTTTTTTTTTGCATAAATGCGATACTAGCACTTACTGTTTGAAACACTGTCTCATTGAACAATGTATGTGAGTTACCTTTCTCAGTCAGTACATTCATATCTTTTTTATTCTTCCCAAGGTTGCAATGCATCGCACCATGTTGGAACTGACACTTCTTAAAGTTCCTTGGGCTGTTTTCAGTGTTGCTTTGTTGTTAATCCTGCTGGCAAGCATGCCAAAGCCTAATCTGAGTATTTTGAGTCTCTAGGAGCCAAGGGCTCTAGGAACAAACTAGATCATATTCCTGGACATTTCCTGGGGTGTTACTGGGTCCTTGAAGTTCAATGAACATTCTGGAGTTGAGCTTCCCAAAAAGGAGCTCTTCCAATAGGCTTTGAAGTTGCTTCTGCAGGCTAGGTTTTCTTGCCAAGGGCATTTGCCGGTGTGTGTGTGGGCTTTTGGGGAACGTCACACTTCAGACTTGTTGGGTCTCACCTGGATGGGTGGGAGGGGTGCAGGCAACAGGTCTTCTCCTTCCTACCTTCTTCTCAATCCAAAAGAGGTTGAGGGGGCTGGTTTGGTCCACCTTCCTGGGGTCCTCTTGCCTCTACTTGTCTTGGGTGAGGCCGCAGGGTGGGGTAAACTTATTGGATGGGTTAGGAAGATTTTAGGACATGTTCTTCTCCCCCCACTCAAAAGCAGGGACCTGTAGGGGAGCTGATGATGGCCAAGCTTCTTGAAGATCAACATTTCTTATCCTTGGCGATTTCAGGGCCACATCTCTGTCAACAAACTGATTTTCATTTTTCATTCTGTTTTTCTTTCCTGACTTGGAGAGTAATTAAGATCTAGAAAGACAACCCAAAGGAAAACCCAAGGGACTGTGGCTTCAGCAAAGTAACCTCTCTGGATGAATGTGACTAATGCTTTCATCTGCAGCATCACCAATTCATGTTGGTTGATAATACCCCAAGTTAAGCTTTGCATATTTTATTTTATTTTATGTTTTAAAGATTTTATTTATTCATTTGACAGAGAGAGAGGAAACACAAGAAGCAGGGGCAGTGGGAGAGAGAGAAGCAGGCTTCCCGCTGAGCAGGGAGCGTGATGCGGGCCTCGATCCCAGGACCCCGGCATCATGACCCGAGCCGAGGGCAAATGCTTAACGACTGAGCCACCCAGGCGCCCCAAGCCCTGCTGATTTTAAAAGCTCCTGAAGTTAAGCCCTACTGGTTTTCAAAGCCAGGTATTATGGGGACTTGTCTTCCCAATGTGAGTCCCCAGTGCCTGGTGTGCCTAGTGTTGGGTCTGATCTCTTGCATTTGCTTCTCCACACTTGTGGTGTCCCTCCCCTTTGTGGTTAGTCTTGCCAGGGGTTTGGTTCCCAACTGTGTCTTTGACCTTCCTACTCTTTTCAGTGTGGCCTCCTGTCCATGATGAACTGTGGAAGGTCTGTTCTACCAGTCTTCAGGTCGTTTTCAGAGTTCATTGCACAGATGTAGCTGTTATCTTGGTATGTCTGTAGGACAAGGTGAGCTCAGGATCCTCCCACTGTACCATCTTCCTGACTCCCACGTTGGTTGATAATAATAATGAACACCAGAATATTGTTAGAGACCACGTTGCACTCTGGACTCAGACTGCCTGCCGCTCATTGGCGTTGACTTGGGCAGGTTCATTCATTCAACAGACATTTCCTGAGTACTCCCAGTTCCAATGAACAAAACAGACAGGAATCCCTGCCTGTGGGAAGTTTGTGGCCTGGATAGTAGAGACAGACAAGTAAGTGAAATGCATAGTATGGCCAAGGCAATCAGCACTATGGAGAAGAACAAGGCAGGGAAGAGGGGGATACGGAGGGTGGTATAATTATTTAACTCTGTACCTCAGCTACCACATCTGTAAAATGGGGTAAAAATCCCATCTACATCCTAGGGTTGCTGTGAGGCTGGAGTGAGTTCATCCTTATACCGCCCTTAGAAAGTGTCTGGCTCATGGCTGTGGGGGGTGTCCATGTTCACACAGCCTTAAGTAAAAGCTGGGGTAACAGTGATCCTGTTGAGCTTACAAGATAATGGTGATGTAACTCCATTATGTGGGTGCTGTTGTAGTTGTAATTTGTTTCCTGAAGGGGTGAGCTAGGTTCTGGTAAAGTTGAATGGGAGTTTGGGGTGGTGAATTCAATGTGTGTCTCTATTCTTAGCTTCTTGACCACAGCACTCAGGAACTAAAGAGAGAACTGACAAAAAGGAAATTAAGAAAGGATCTCCCTGTATAGAATTTTCTGGTTACAATATTAATACGTCCTCAGTACCAAAAGTCAAGCATTACAGAAGTCTGTGAGGTAGAACGCACTGGAAATATATATCGGCATGCACAGATGTTCATTGCCCCGTAGTTTACATTAGCAAAAACCTAGGAAGCCACTTTGCCATCCATGGGGAAATTGAAGAACAACGTGTACTGAGGTTATAGGAAGGAATAATTCAGTGCATGCAGTAGTTACAGGCATTAGCTGGAGCTATATGAATAATGGGTCTCAAAAACAATGTGTCAAGGTAGGAAAGGGTCTGGCATTCTGCAGATATGAAACTAATTAAACTACGCAAACAAACTCTTACACTGAATGTGAGTAGACCTATCTCTATATAAAATGTATACAAGTGTACTGGAAGGAATATGCGCATTGGTGTGAGGGTGCTGAGTGCCTTGGGGAGGGGGGTGCTGCATAGAGAATCTGTTTGCAGGTAGTAATTAAAGGGAACTTTATTTAAATGTTTTATTTCATTAAAGCTAAGTAACCTGTAAGCAAATTTAAAAAGAAAAAAGAAAGTGACAGGCCTCTGATAATCCCACACCTGCAGATAATCACTGCTAACAGGTAGTATATACAGAAGAGAAATTTGGTTTTCCTTGGGAGATTCTTACATAATGAGCCAAAACTTATGTTGGATTAAGCAGTGGTTTGAAGTGGCTTTGGGCTGAATGAGTCACGTGAAATATCCCCATACTGACCATACTGGTTTTATTGCTTGTGAAAGAGTTTTAGGATCCTCTGTAGAAATAATAGATTCAGGTAACCCAGAGAATCAGAGGATTTCACCAGACTCCCCTTGGTACCTCTACTTCTAACAATATATTATATTATAAATGAACACAAATGCCTTTCATTACCTCCTGCCTCCCCAGAATCTGTATCTCTGGAAACACACAGAGTTACAGGTGACTGAGCTCTAAGAAGGTTTGTGGTGGGGCACCTGGGTGGCTCAGTCGTTAAGCGTCTGCCTTCAGCTCAGGTCATGATCCCAGGGTCCTGGGATCAAGCCCCGCATCGGGCTCCCTGCTCTGCAGGAAACCTGCTTCTCCCTCTCCCCCTCCCCCTGCTTGTGTTCCCTCTCTCGCTGTGTCTCTCTCTGTCAAATAAATAAACAAAATATTAAAAAAAAAAAAAAAGAAGGTTTGTGGTGTTGAGATCAGGTGGAAAGGACAGATGTGTGTGCTGTGGACATGCGTACAGGTCCCCTGATCGAATAATTGTGATTACTGATCACTTAGGAACTGGCAGGCCCTGTGCTGAGGATGTATAACTACATTTTCCCTTTTATCCCTCCCAACAACTGTATGAAGCAGGTATTGTAGCTGTTACAGATGAGGGGAACTGAGGCTCAGGGAGGTCACATTAAGTAGCAAGTATGAAACCAGGGTTCAACTCTGATGTGTGTGCCCTTAGCCACATTCTGTGCTACCTCATGACCAGGACCTATGGTCAAAAGAGGATGTCAGTTTTTTTATTTTTTTAAGATGTATTTATTGGGACCGTCGGGTGGCTCAGTCAGTTAAGCATGTGCCTTCAGCTCAGGTCATGATCCTGGGGTCCTGGGATGGAGTCCCGCATCGGTCTCCCTGCTCAGTGGGGAGCCTGCTTCTCCCTCTCCCCCTGCCTGCCGCTCCCCCTGTTTGTGTGCCTGTTCTCTCTCTGACAAATTAATAAATAAGGGGCGCCTGGGTGGCTCAGCTGGTTAAGCGACTGCCTTCGGCTCAGGTCATGATCCTGGAGTCCCTGGATCGAGTCCCGCATCGGGCTCCCTGCTCGGCGGGAAGTCTGCTTTGCCCTCTGACCCTATCCCCTCTCATGTGTTCTCTCTCATTCTCTCTCTCTCAAATAAATAAATAAAATCTTAAAAAAAAATTAATAAATAAAAATCTTTTTAAAAAAGATTATTTACTTGAGAGAGAGAGAGGTGGGAGGGGCAGAGAGAATCTCCAAACAGACTCCCCACTGAGTGTGGAACCCAACGTGGGGCTCCATCTCACAACCCTGAGATCATGACCTGAGCCGAAGAGTCGGATGCTCAACCGACTGAACCACCCAGGCGCCTGAAGGATGTAAATATTTAGGGGACTACTGAACTTAAACATTTGAAATCAGAAGGGAGGAGCTGTGTTTCTTTCTTTTTTTTTTTTTTAAGATTTTATTTATCTGAGAGAGAGAGAAAGAGCACGGGTAGGGGGAGCAGCAGAGGGAGAGGGAGAAGCAGACTCCCCGCTGAGCAGGGAGCCCGATGCGGGGCTCGATCCCAGGACCCCGGGATCATGACCTGAGCCGAAGGCAGACACTTAACCGACTGAGCCACCCAGGCGCCCCAGAGGAGCTGTGTTTCTGTTCACATGTGTATTCCCAGCCCTAGCATGGAGATCAGAAATATGATTGCTGCTCAGTAAATATTTATTGAAGGCATGAATCGTTGCCATTTATGAAACCATGTTTATAATTTTGTGTTCCAGTAGCAAGGAATGGGAACACAGTATTTCCACTCAGAAGGGGCTTTTTCAAAGAATTTGGGAGTTAACATGAATAAGAATGTGAAGACATGCAGGGAGGGCTAAAATTATCCAAGGGAAGTGACTGCAGCAAGGTAGAGGTTGCCAAATGATAAGCCCAGAGAACATAAACAAATTGAAAGCATGACTGCCAGGCAAACAGTCCACAGTAGAACCCAACTTCCCATGGTGAATGTGGTGAAAAATCCAGGAATGCAGAGTGAAAGGCCCTGGGTGCTGAGGAGAGGAGGCAAGGGCTCTGGTCAGGTGCCAGAATGTCTCCAGCAAGCCTGGGGGAGGTGGCTCCCTTTGGCCTTATTACTGAACTAACCCTGAGGTTTAGGGAGCCTGATGAGGGACTCCATCCCAGGACCCTGAGATCATGACCTGAGCCGAAGGCAGACGCTTAACGACTGAGCCACCCAGGCGCCCCGCCCCCCCCACTTTTTTTCAAAGATTTTATTTATTTATTTGAGAGGGAGAGAGCATGAGAGAGACAGAACACGAGCAGGCGGGAGGAGCAGAGAATGAGGGTGAAGCAGGCTCTCCGCTGAGCAGAGAGTCCGAAGATGGGAAGGTGGGGCTCGATCCCAGGGCCCGGGGATCATGACTGAGCCTAAGGCAGAGGCTTAATGACTGAGCTACCCAGGGCCCCACAAATCCCCAATTCTATCATGCATCAAAGCTTGAATCAAAATCTTTCTAGAGTGCATCCTGCCTGCCAAATTGGAGCTACTGAACACCACTGAACCTGTTTTTGGAGACCTTGCACAGATGATGACTGTCCAGTGCCTTGGTGTGGGGGTGGCACTGGAATGTCACTCTGTCCTCGCCTTGGTTAGGCCTCCTCCCTGGGGTCCGCAGCTTCTAGGCACCCACCACACCACCCAGGTTTCTGGAGGCAGCCCAAGGATCACGTTACCCTCTAACTCAGCAGTTGTCTGGTATTTATACGGTCATCTGTCCCAGGTTCGCAGAGATGCGCAGCCTAGGCTGTTTGCTGCAGCACTGCCAACAGGAATAGTGAAATCCATCCTAAAAGGGCCCGTGTGGGAAATGCTTATACCGGATTTGAGGCTGGGAAAGTGACCCCTGGTAGACCCCTTCCTAACCAGCTCCTTCCTGTGCCACCTGGCCCCACGGGCACCGCCACAGCATGGCACACTTACTTCCCCCGAAGCCCAGAGCACACCTGGAGCCCTCACGTGCCGTCCGGGTACTGCGGTGGTTCTCACTACAGAGTGAGGTGAAGTGCCGTGCCCCATGTGACACAACTAGGATCACAGGAGCCCTGCATTCATCTTTGGCCCTGGCCAAACTCCCGACTTTGCTTGGTGGCTTGGTCTTGTTTGTGGTTCTAGACTCTGGCCCAGAGTAACTGGAGATGACCCCCAGGGTCCTGAGCCAGAGCCAGGCCATGTTGGGATGCTGGGGCCAAGGAGAGCCCTTGAGGAAGGAAGGCAGAGTGGCCTTTAACTGACGTTCACCCTGACTGTGACCTTTGCTCAGCCCTGGCGAAGTGACCAAGTGTCCCCGACCCTCAGACCAGCTTCCCCATCCGGAAGGGGAACAGCTTGCTGGGAGAGTTTTCCCTGGTCTCCCTTGAGGCCATTGCCTGGCTCTTAGAAGCAGAGAGTGAATTTTGGCACTTGATGAAGCGGCTTTAGATAAGGGCCTTTTCTCTGAGTGAATGAAGAGGGTTCCATCCTCCCCTGACATTGGCCTCATTAAACCAGCGAACAGTCTCTCTCCAGACGTGGTTGCAGTTAATCCTCACAACAGCATTAGCAATGATTGCTGCCAGGCGCTGAACTGAGGGCTTCTTCACGGGACCTACCCTGCTCTCTGATTCCATGTCCTAGCACTTCCTTCTTGGTTTGCCAGTTAACTCTGGTCACTTTTGTTTTTTCTCAAATGCACCAGGCTTATTCCTACCCCAGGGCCTTTGCACTTGCTCTTCCTGCTGCCTGGAGTGCTTATCCTCCTACTCTTCCTGTGGCTGGCTCCTTTTCATCATCAGGGCTCGAGTGAAATATCTGCTTATCAGAGAGACCCTCCTGACCATCCCATCTAAAGTTCTCTGTCTTCCCCCACTTTAGTACTCTTTGTGGGTCCTATTTTCCTCCTTTGTACCTACCACTGCAATCTGAGGTTGCCTTGTGTATTGCTTCTCTACCTGCTTCTCTACACCTGAACACCAGCTCCATGAGTGAGAAAGGTCTTTATTGGGTTGGGTTGCCACTGTGTCCTCAGCCTTAGAACAGTGCCTGGCCCATCACAGGTGTTCACTACATGTTTACTGAATGGTCAAAGAATAATCTGACCCCGTTCTCACAACAACACTGTGCTAGAGGAGAGATGGTTGCAAATTCTTTGCTGCTCCTCCCAAGGAGTAGTGGAGGCTCTCTCCCCTCCCCGAGATCTGGACTGGGCCTGTGACTCACATCGACCAGTGAAGCTTGGTGGCGGAAATGAGGCCGTGTGACTTCAGAAGCTGGATCTTAGGAAGCCTCTCAGCTTCTGCGTGGGTCTCTCGGCACACTGTCTGGGGAAGCCAGCTGTCATTGGAGAAGGCTGACGAGCCTGAGTCTGCCATATAATCAGGAGACCCAAGCAGACATATATGTGATGCAGAACCCCTCGTGCACATCCAGCCCCGTGCACCCTTGCTCTGCAATCCCATGAGCCAGCCCAGCCAAGCCCTGTGCAGCTGAGCCTCACTAGTGGACACGATTGTGAGAGGATGACGGATCATTTAAGCCACCAAATTTTGACATGTTGCACAACAGTATGGACAACTGATATGGTAGACACATTCTCTTCATTTCTCAGATCAAAGAAACGAAGGGCAAATGACTTACCCGAGGTCGCTTGGCAGAGGGGGCATTCCAACCTGGTTGTCTCCAGGTCTGGGGCTTGAAACTTCACACCACATCACTCTGAGGCTAATTCATATGTGTTCTGATTTTCTTTCTCCCACATCGCTGGTTGTCAGTGTAGGGTTGAGAGCCGGTCCTGAGAACTTTCTTCCTTCTCATAGATCTTCATAAACAATGAGTGGCACGATGCTGTCAGCAAGAAAACATTCCCCACCATCAATCCATCCACCGGAGAAGTTATCTGTCAGGTAGCTGAAGGAGACAAGGTGAGAACTGGTGACCTACCTCGGGGCGGGAGCAGGCAAGGGTGGTTTCATTGTGTACTTTATATGTTTTTATGTGGTTGAAACTTTACCAGGTGTGTATTATTTTCATAACTCAAAAATGCCAATGAACATCTTTTGAGTAAATGAATCAACAGAAACTCTTCCTTCCAACAAAGGTGCTAGATTATACCCGGGTTCAATAATTCACACAGTGGTAGAATTGTAGACTTGGAACTAAATTTGGGAACATCTAATCCAATCTCTCTTTTCTAGACCTAAAAGTTGAAGGTCAGAGAAGGGAGGTACACATCTAGATGGAGGAATTTTGTGGACTAGAATTTGGGTCTTCTGAGATCTAGTCTGGTGTTGGTGGTGTATTTACATTATGTTGGAATTATACCTACTTGCAATAAAAAATAGTTATAATAATTTTACAACTTAAAAATTAGACTTTTAGTAAAAAAAATTTGTTTTCAAATTATGGAGCATTTTTTATTTTTTATTTTTTATTTTTTAAAATTTTATTTTATTGTTAATCACCATACATCACATCATTCGTTTTTGTTTTTGTTTTTGTTTTTTTTTAAGATTTTATTTATTTATTTGAGAGAGAGAATGAGAGAGAGAGCACATGAGAGGGGGGAGGGTCAGAGGGAGAAGCAGACTCCCTGCCGAGCAGGGAGCCCGATGCGGGACTGGATCCAGGGACTCCAGGATCATGACCTGAGCCGAAGGCAGTCGCTTAACCAACTGAGCCACCCAGGCGCCCACATCATTCGTTTTTGATGTAGTGTTCCATGATTCATTGTTTGCATATAACACCCAGTGCTCCATTCAATAAATGCCCTCTTTAATACCCATCACCATGCTAACCCATCCCCCCACCCCCCTCCCCTCTAGAACCCTCAGTTTGTTTCTCAGAGTCCATAGTCTCTCATGGTTCATTTCCCCCTCTGATTACCCCCCTTCATTTTCCCTTCCTACTATCTTCTCTCTCTCTCTCTCTTTTTTTTTTTTTTAAAGAAAAGGCCTTGAGAGGTGCCTGGATGGCTCAGTTGGTTGAGCGTCTGACTCTTGGTTTCGGCTCAGGTCATGATCTCAGGGTTGTGAGACTGACTGAGCACCACATCGGGCTCCCGCACTCAGTGGGGGATTCTCTCTTTCTCCCTCTACCCCTCCCCCACTCATGCTCACTCTCTCTCTAAAATAAATAAATAAATCTTAAAAAAAGAGGGGTGCCTCGATGGCTCAGTCGTTAAGCGTCTGCCTTCAGCTCAGGTCATGATCCTGGGTTCCTGGGATCGAGCCCCGCATCAGACTCCCTGCTTGGCGGGAAGCCTGCTTCTCCCTCCTCCACTCCCCCTGCTTGTGTTCCCTCCCTCGCTGTGTCTCTCTCTGTCAAATAAATAAATAAAATCTTTAAAAAAATAAATAAATCTTAAAAAAAAGTGAAGGCACTGAAAATATTTTAAGAATGCCTCTTGCCCTCTGCTTTAACAGTTTTCTATATTCATGTATAAAGCCCTGCTCCCTCTGCTAAAAGCAAATGTGAATATAGTACTTTCCTGGCTTATAGGGTAGTCTGATATAAATATGTTTTGTGTTTTTTTAAGATTTTATTTATTTGACAGAGAGAGAGAGAGACAGTGAGAGCAGGAACACAAGCAGGGGGAGTGGGAGAGGGAGAAGCAGGCCTCCTGCAGAGCAGGGAGCCTGATGCGGGGCTCGATCCCAGGACCCTGGGATCATGACCTGAGCTGAAGACAGACGCTTAACGACTGAGCTACCCAGGCACCCCGGTAAATATGTTTAATATTAATGAAAACCATGCTTCCAGCCTCCTGCTACACCTCTCGCTGTATGAAAACTGCTAGCTGTGTTGATTTTACTGCTTCTCCAAGGAGAGGGAAGCTGGTTAAACCTATATTAGGTGCAGACTGCCAGTCATCTTAGAAGGAATGCTTAAGTTCTCTGGGCTTGCTTTCTTAAGAAGAGGGGGGAAATGGTCAAATTCTAAGCACAGAGCCCTGAATGTTTCCCTCCAAAACTCTTTGGGGGATTCCAAAATGAAAATACAGAAACGTTAACGGTCAGGATCCTCACTCCCTCCGTGAAAGGAGGGCAAGGAGAATCTGAAGCTCCACAGGCAGGGCCTTCGCGGTAGGGAAGGGCTGTTCGGGGCGAGTTTCCACACAGGCATTGACTGAAGTCCCATGGGGGTGTTTGGCAGCAGGCTGGGTGGTAACTGGAGGCAGTTAGTGCTGAGAAGGCCTGAGCTGCCTTGGTGGGTGTTTTCCAGGAAGACGTGGACAGGGCAGTAAAGGCTGCCCGGGCCGCCTTCCAGCTGGGCTCACCCTGGCGCCGCATGGACGCATCCGACAGAGGCCGCCTGCTGAACCGCCTGGCTGATCTGATTGAGCGGGACCGGACCTACCTAGCAGTGAGTTCTCAGCCCCCTCCCCTCTCATCCCATGTGGTGAATAGGCTCAGAGCATCCCACAGCCATCCAGGAAAGGGGGCTGCATTGCTGACCTGTAACTGGTCAGAATGGCATAGGCTGGACATTTTGGGGGTATGCCCCTGTACCAACCAGAGGAGCCTCTCATTGTCCCCTATGATGGCTAAGAAAGGAGGAGATGGGGTGGAAAGGGGAGACACAATGGGGAGCCTTCCCCGAGACCTCCAGGGATGGACACCTCCCTCGGAGCCCCTCTGTGTGGTGGGCCTTCTCTCTGGCTGCCAGAGGCAGAAGAAACCAAGAGCCAATACCCTCTCCTCTCCCCAGTCCAATCTGCAAATAGCAGCCAGAGTGAACCTTCTAGAAGGCAAATTATACCATGGTGCTCCACTCTGAAGCCTTCTATGGCATCCTGTATATCCTTAGGATAAAGTCCTGTTCTCTCATCATGGTCTACAAGGCCCTGCCTGGTCTGACTCCGTCTCCCAACTAATGCTGGACCATGACCCTCACACACACTGCTCAGCTCACCAGCCTTCCCTCAGCGTCTTGACTGCCTGGCTTCTTTGAGCCATCAGGGCCTTTGCACATGCTGTTCTCTCTGGGGTGCTTTTCATTTTGTCATCATTTGTACCTTCCCCCTTGCCTAGTTACCTCCTACATATCCTTCAGGTTTAGGCTAGAGGGTGTTTCTCAGACTGGGCTGGGCAGCCTGGCTTCTCCTTTCTAGCATTCTTTTTTTTTTTTTTTAAGATTTTATTCCTTTATTCATAAGAGACAGAGAGAGAGAGAGGCAGAGGGAGAAGCAGGCTCCCCGCTGAGCAGGGAGCCCGATGTGGGACTCGATCCCAGGACCCTGGGATCGTGACCTGAGCCGAAGGCAGTTGCTTAACCAACTGAGCCACCCAGGCGCCCTCCTTTCTAGCATTCTTAACACTCGTGATTGAGGCTTCATGTCATTAGTCACTGGCGCTTTGCTCTCTCAGCCCCCATGTTTGTCTCTTACCCCCAGCCCCTGGATTTGGCTTAGAGCAGAACCTGGAAAACACGTGCACGTGAAGTTGGTGCACCGTTCCTCTCCCCACCCCTCGCTCTCCTGTCTTGGGAGAGGGAGGGGCGATGGGCCAGAAATGCCATGGCATTCAGTGGCACAAAGTAGCCCATCAGCCCTTCTTGGTCTGTGCTGAGCTTCAGCGTTGGTCGTCACCGATTGCTTTGATTCAGTCCTGTGCCTGCATGTCTGTGCTGACTGTTCTCTTTTTTCAGGCCTTGGAGACCCTGGATAACGGCAAGCCCTATGTCATCTCCTACCTGGTGGATCTGGACATGGTTCTCAAATGCTTCCGGTATGGGCTCAGGCTTCCGGCTCTTTGTTCTGGCCGTCCCCCAGGGGAGCAGGTGTTGTAGGGCCAGAAATAGAGTAATTTTTTTTTTAAAGATTTTATTTATTAAACAGAGAAGAGACACAGCGATAGAGGGAACACAAGCAGGGGGAGTGGGAGAGGGAGAAGCAGGTTTCCCGTGAAACAGGGAGCCCGATGTGGGGCTCGATCCCAGGACCCTGGGACCATGACCTGAGCCGAGGGCAGACGCTTAACAACTGAGCCCAGAAATAGAATAATTTAACAGGATCACAGGAGTTGTAGAATCATGTTAGGAGAAAATCCCTCAATATCAAAGTTGTAACTTAATCATAAGCATTTTTCTTTCTTCTCAAGGCAGTTTTGGTAATTTCTATGTTAGATGGAATTTGTCCATTTCATGTATGTTATCTCATTTGCTGGCTACAGTTGTTCATATATGCTCTTTATAAGCTTTTTTCTCTCTCTAAGGTCGGTGGTAATGTCCCTGCTTTCATTTTGGTTTTCAGTTGTCTCTTCTGCCTTTTTTTCTTAGTCTAGTGAAAGGTTTGTCAGTCTGGTGAGTTTTCAAAGAACCCACTTTTGGTTTTGTTGATTTCCTCTATTGTTTTCCTATCTCTGCTCTAGTCTTTATCATTTCCTTCTTGCTGGCTTTGGGATTAGTTTAATCAAACATCTTTTTTTTTTTTTTTAAAGATTTTATTTATTTACCTGACAGAGAGAAACACACTGAGAGAGGGAACACAAGCAGGAGGAGTGGGAGAGGGAGAAGCAGGCCTCCTGCCGAGCAGGGAGCCCGATGTGGGGCTCAATCCCAGGACCCTGGGATCGTGACCTGAGCCGAAGGCAGACGCTTAACGACTGAGCCACCCGGGTGCCCCTAATCAAACATCTTAATGCCCAAGAAATACAGGATGAGGAATAAGAGCTTTGTTAGGATCTTTGGGGTTGCAGTAACAAAGCCTCAGTCTGACTTGGGCACTGCAGAGTTGGGGGTCTTAAATCTAGAAGGCCGCTGAGCCTCACCGTGGCCCATCTTAGCCCCCTTGCTTCATTCTTCTCTCAGTTACCCCCTAGCCGCTGTCAGGGCCAGTGTGTGTGCTGGAACCTGGCTGCCCACACCTGGGCTGGCTCCTATATGCGGGATCCTACTGACTACACTGTAGTCCCTTATCCTAGTGCCAAATGCCAAAGTCTTCATGCCAGATTCAGGGGCCAGATGCCACCCTGATTGGCTGGCCTCAAGTCTGACCAGCTGTGGTCTGGGTGGACGGATCATTGTGCAAATAACAAGTACTCCCCTTGACCCTGTGGACAGAGGTGGAGGGGAAGAAGCCGTGCCAGAAAAGTAGTGGTTGGACAACAGAAAGGGTTCTCAACCAGGGTAGTCAGTCACGTCTCCCAGGTGACAGCTGGCAATGGATAACGGAGATACTTGTGGCTGTCACAGAAGGGGGTGAGGGAAGGGTGCTACTGGTATCTAGTGCACAGAGGCCAGAGAGGCTGCTAAAAAGCCTGCAGTGCACAGCATGGCCCGCCCAGCAAAGAATTTTCCAGCCCCATATGACCATAGTACCAAGGTTAGAACGCGCTGTGAGGGTGACCCAGAAAGAGCAGCCTGGGGAAGCTCAGGCTAAGTCTTATGCCCTCCTGAGTTTTAGGAATATGCCGTTATGCTGATTAGGTAACCATTGTGGGGCCTGCAAAACATACGTCATACAGCCTGGGAGGAAGGGAGCGGCGCTGCCTTTCCTTGTAGAGATTGGCAACTCCCTGGCTGTTCACAGACCCGTGTTCGAAGCCAGGTCAGCGTGGGGCCCAGACTCGCGTTGCCATCCCACTCATTTCAGAACTCTTCCTTTTACCCCACGTTTCCATATTTCCCCTTCTCTCATTTTTCCTGCTTCTCTGAAAATGTCACCATTACGGGCTGGAAACCCACAATGCTCTTTTCTCCCCCGCTCTAAGGTGCTGGGCTTTTCTGTCCCCTGGGTCCCTGTGTGTCTAGATGGGAGGCTTTACGAGGGGTTGGGCCAGTTGAGGATTTGTTTCTGGTGACTGTTCCCTCAGTCGTACTTTGGGGTCTGCATACAGGAAGTGCTGGCCGTTAGAGAGGTTTCCACTTCCTCACCAGATCCGACCCATGGTTCTCAGATGCTAATCTGTGGTGCTGGCTACTTCAACAGTCACAATTTAATAAATCTGAATGTTTATGAAAAATACCAATTCCTGGGGATCAGCCTCGGAGCTCCAGATTGAGTAAGTTGGAAGTGGGCTCCTGAAATGTGGTGTTATTATTTACAAGCATCCCAGGTGATTCTGAGGCTTAGAGTTTAGTTGTCCAGAGTGGAACTGTGACCCTAGGAAGTCTTTCTGGGGCTAAGCCAAGGGCAAGGGCAATTGGGCTTGTTTGGGCCTTACAAGGGGCCTGTTTGAGCCTTTTCTTTCTGCCAGGGTGTACAGGGGTCCCTGACAGTCATTGATTAAGCTTGGATTTTTTTTTTTTTTTTAAGTTATTACGCTGGCTGGGCTGATAAGTACCATGGGAAAACTATTCCCATTGATGGGGACTTCTTCAGCTATACCCGCCATGAACCCGTCGGGGTGTGCGGGCAGATCATTCCGGTGAGTGGTAGGCTCCTAATAAACAGATGAAGGCTTATTAGGAGTGCCTTGAGATGCAGCGATCTGGGACAGGCGGATTGCACAGGTGGGAGGGTCTGCGGGCTGTTGTTGGAAGGCGGCCTGGGTGGTGGGTGAGAACACAGGCTTTAACAAAGCCAACCAGTGCTGCCATGCGTGGACTCTGACTTTGGGCAAATCACTGATACCCATAAGACTCGGTTTCCTTATTTGAAAAGCAGAAGGGAACACAACACTGTCTTAGGGCAGGAGGGGTAATACAAGGCAACAACATAGCACAGAGCCTAGTATGGTTAAAGCTCTAAGGAGCCTGAGTCGCTCCTGCTCCCATCCACCTGCCATGTCCATCCATCTTCAACTCATAGCAGAGTTGTGGGAGTAGCACAAGGGGCTCGGAGAAGTCAGTGCAGCCCCCTTCCCCAGGCCGCCCCCTCCTCCCCGGGCCACCCCCTGGGTGCCCCCTTCTCCTCCCCGGGCCGCCCCCTCCTCCCTGGAGCCAGTGCAGCTCCAGCTTGATTCCAGAAGCAGCTCTTGTTTATCGCAGTGGAACTTCCCACTCCTGATGCAAGCCTGGAAACTCGGCCCAGCCCTGGCGACCGGAAATGTGGTTGTGATGAAGGTAGCTGAGCAGACTCCACTGACTGCCCTCTATGTGGCCAACCTGATTAAAGAGGTGTGTGGTTTGTGTCAGTCTTGACCTCTGAATGCCCTTGTACAGGCTGGCTCCTTGGGGGTTCTTAGGAGGGGCTTCGGGGGCCCCAAAGTGGGGCAGGTGTTTGTAGAGCAGGGACTGAACCTCCCCTGCACCCCCCGTACCTCATCACAGGCCAGCCAAAATGACCCCCCTTACCTGTTTTCTACACTGAGCTTCACTGCCAGACCCCTTTGAAGAGTGCCACTGGGGAGGGACAACAGCCCCAGGGAACCCCGAAAAGTAGGTTCTCTGCTGTGCCATTTGGAATTCCTGAGCAGTGCCTCACACACTGGTGTCAACTTGTCTGGGTACCGGGCAGGCTGCTTTAGCCTCTCCGGGGGGTGTATGTTCTTCTGTCCAAGCCCTTTGGAACAGGAGAATGACGCCCAGTGTCCCTGGCTGTTTGCCCACAGGCCGGCTTTCCCCCTGGCGTGGTCAATATTATTCCTGGATTTGGCCCCACAGCTGGGGCCGCCATCACCTCCCATGAGGATGTGGACAAAGTGGCCTTCACAGGCTCCACCGAGGTAAGGCATCACCAGGACCTCAAGCTTGTGGCACATTTGGCCCAAGTTCCCACTGTCCTCAAAGGATGACGCTTTGAAGATTCACCTCGGGGTACTGTGTGGAGGGTCCTCTGAGGAGCTTGAGTGAGGGGCCCCGCGTGTGCCTGCAGTAGCTGCCGGGTGGAGCCCTCTGTGGGTTGCTTGACACTCTGGCTGCTGTTGTGGGGCCACCATCCCACGTGGAAGAAAGAGGCCCAGACCGTCTAGACCTCAAGAAGCCCAGACCTAGGGCGCCTGGGTGGCTCAGACAGTTAAGCACCTGCCTTCGGCTCAGGTCATGATCCCAGGGTCCTGGGGTCGAGCCCCACATCGGGCTCCTTGCTTGGGGGGGAGCCTGCTTCTCCCTATCCTTCTACTGCTCCCCTGCTTGTGCTCTGTCACTCTCTCTGTAAAATAAATAAATAAAATCTTAAAAAAAAAAAAGTCTAGAGCTGACCGCCTGCCCAGAGTCAAAGCCCTTTGGCTGTGTCAGATTCCTTGACCAGCAGTGCCCTGACAGTTATAGAGCATGGGCTTCAGAAAGACATGAGTTCAAATCCCAGCCTCGCTATAATGACATGGGTGATTCACCGAATATCTTCGGGGCTCCATTTGTTGTCTTTAAAATGAGGATGGCCATATGGAGGCAGTAGAGACAGTAGGCATGGTGTAGTGGGGAAGATCAGGTGCTCTGGAGTCTTACTGTTTCAGTGGCACTTACTAGGTCTGCGATCCTGGGCAAGTCACTTAGGTTCCCGAAGCCTCTGTCTCATTTGTAAAACGGGGATAAGTGCACCCACCTCACAGAATGAGTGAGGGGGATCAGCAAAGGTCTAGCTCAGAGTAAAGTGCTCAGGGAGGGAATGAATGATGAGTGAGGAGTATCCTGTTCTGTGCCAGGCCCTGGAGGAACAAGGACAAGTAAGATGTCTGGTGATTCCTTCAACATCATCTCCTTCGAAGCAGGGACAGAATTCCTTCTGAAGAGTAACCTTTTCCTCTCCTTCAGTTGTTGGGAGGCTTCCTCACATGGCCCCAGAGAAAGCACACTGACTACTGTAACGAATGTGCTCTTCAAGCCGTGCCCCCGGAGATAGATACCGTCTAGCGTCTAGTCTGTGCGCCGTGATGGCAGCTCCAGGAGGGCAGGAACAGAGCCCAAGATAGCACGGTCCCAGCTCTTTCCTTGATTTGCTGCTGCCCAAATCAATGCCTTGAGGTGATGTTGAGAATCTCACAGAGGGGATGGTTTCCTGACAGAGACAGATGTGTTCGTTCAAATAGGTTCAGGGCGGCTTTGTGCAGGCTCTGGTAATAAGGATGTGAGGAGCACCCCATCCTTGCCCCCACAGAGCGTGCCATGGGCTAGGGGACCACACTCACAACACTGTGGGAAGGGTGCGGGATAGTAGTTTGACCTAGTGATGGACTCACGCTGCCCACGTGTGAATTCTGATTCCACATTCACCAGCTGTGTGACTTTGGGCAAGTGACTTGACCACTCTGAGCTGCAGCTCCCACAGTTCTAAAGCAAGGCAAAGAGTTGTGCCTATCTTTGATTGAACTAAATGAACACGAAGCACTTGGCACAGTGTCTGGTATGTAGAGGCCATATTGCTCATGTGGTTATGGTCACTCTCGTCCTGGGAGCTCAGAGGGGTAGGGCAGCAGTGGTAAGTGAATAGCTAGATTGGGTGAAATTCTCCAGCTCTCTTATAATCCAGCTGCTCCCTCATGTTGTGAGATCCTCTGTCCTGTGTCTAGAAGAGTATTTGGTTCTTCTTTCCTCCTCCTGAGAGCTTGTCTATATTTCTGCTTTCCCACAGGTTGGCCGCCTAGTCCAGGTTGCTGCAGGGAGCAGTAACCTCAAGAGAGTGACCCTGGAGCTGGGGGGAAAGAGCCCCAATATCATCATGTCAGATGCAGATAGTAAGGTTTTTGTGGGGAGGAGGTGTGGGATGAAGGCAGCCACTAGCTGTCCATACTGTGGCTCCACTCACTTCTGTGAGCTTCAGCAACTTCTGGACTCAGTGTCTGCCCCCTGGGCCTCAGGACGAAGGTCAGAGTCCACAGCATGGCCCTCCAGCCTGCATGACCTGGTCTCTCCCCGGCTTCTCTCCTCTTTGCTCCCCACCATCCAGCCGGGCTGTGCTACTTAGCTGCCCAGCCATACTGCACACTCTCTTGGAGCAGACTGCTCCTCCTCCTCATACCCCTTTTCCTGGTCCTGCCGAGGTGCCCCCTGATTTGCCCTTCCCTGACTGCTTTGGGCTGGCTGGGTGGGTCCTGCCTCCACCCTCTTGTCTGTTACCACGGAGGGCTATGACCTCCTCTCTCTTTGTGTCTGTCTGCTGGGTGTCCACACCGCAAGAAGGGAGAGATCAGGCCTGTCCTGGTCAGCGCTGTTGGTGGCATAAACGGGTTAAGAGCGTAAGCAGACGCTGGGGCCAGGCTCATCCTCCGTCTCTTCTCATGGGTGCCTTTCTGCCTCCCCAGTGAACTGGGCCGTGGAGCAGGCCCACTTCGCCCTGTTCTTCAACCAGGGCCAGTGCTGCTGTGCGGGCTCCCGGACCTTTGTGCAAGAAGATGTGTACGCCGAGTTTGTGGAGCGGAGCGTTGCCCGGGCCAAGTCTCGTGTGGTTGGGAACCCCTTTGACAGCCAGACTGAGCAGGGGCCGCAGGTAAGCCCGGCTGCTGCAGATGGGTCTGGGTGTCTGGAGCCAGCGTGGAGAAGCAGAGGGGGTCTCAGACTCAGAGGCAGGCAGGCTTGGCTTCAAGTCTCAGCTCTGCCATGTGCCAGCTGTGTGTCCCTGGGAAGCCACATGCCCTCTCTGAGCCACTGTTCTCTCATCTGTAATAACCATCTACCTGAATCCACAAGCTAGCTTTGAAGTGGAAATCAAAAATGGAAACCAGTTTGTAAATTTCATACATATAATAAATATTAGGAGTATCTGTGTAAAATTCTGGACCTTGGCCATCCATAAAAATGCATCTTCCAGAAGGACACACACGTATCTGTTAACTGTGGTTATCTCTGGGGAGTGGGGCAGAGGGCCATGGCCTGGGTAGCAGAGGGACTTTACTTCACTTTATGCTATTCTGAAATGTTGGATTTAAAATATATATAGGGGCGCCTGGGTGGCTCAGTGGTTAAGCATCTATCTGCCTTCGGCTCAGGTCATGATCCCAGGGTCCTGGGATTGAGCCCCAGGCTCGATTAGCGGGAAGCCTGCTTCTCCCTCTCCCACTCCCCCTGCTTGTGTTCCTTCTCTCACTGTCTCTCTCTGTCAAATAAATAAATAAAATATTTAAAAATAAAAAATATGTATGTATATATATATATATATATATATTTTTTTTTTTTTTTACCATGAGCACATACTCATTTTAACCAAAACAACAGTCAATAGTAATTACAACAAGAAGAAACACAGTGTCTCTGCCCACCATTTCCTCTCATGTCCTGGGCCTTACTCCAGCATTATTCTTAGACGCCGCCTATCCTGGACTCTCTCTCCATAGGGTCCTGTGCTGGCTTCCCCCAGCCACCCCCTCAAGAAGAAAGGAGTCCACAGGGTCAGGGGTGCTCCCAGCTCCCACCAGTCCCACTTCTGGGACCCATGGGTGCCTCTCTACAGGTTCCATCCTCCTGAGGATGTCTGCTGCTGGTGTCCACTCCCCAGGTTCCAGGGCTGGCCAAAACCAGTCTATTTTTATTTTTAATTAATAGACTTATTTTTTTTCCCACCTCCCCGACTCTAATAGACTTATTTTTAGAGCAATTTAGGTTTATAGAAAAATGAGCAGAAAGTACAAAGTTCCCTTCATTCCCCACCCCTCCCCTCTAATTTCCCTGATTATTGACATCTTGCCTTAGTATGGTACGTTTGTTATAACTGATGAGCCAATATGATAGATTATTATTAACTAAAGTCCATAGTTTACTTTAGGGTTCACTCTTGGTGTTGCATTCTGTGAGTGTGGGCAAATATATAAAGACATGTATCCACCATCGCAGTATCATACAGAATAGTTTCTCTGCCCTAAAATTCCCCTATGCTCCACCTATTTATCCCTCCCTTACCCCCAACCCTAGGCAACCACTGATCTGTGTACTGTCTTCATAGTTTTGCCTTTCCCAGAATGTCATATAGCTGGAATCATACAGTATGTAGCCTTTACAGATTGGCTTCTTTTACTTAACAATGTGCATTTAAGTTTCCTCCATATCTTTTTGTTACTTGGTAGCTTATTCCTTTTTATGGCTGAGGAATATACCATTGTATGGACATACCACATTTTCCTTACCTACTTATCTGCTGATGGATACTTGGGTTTTTTCCACTTTTTGGCTATTGTGAATGGTGCTACTATGAATCCCAACATCTTTTTTTTCTCTCCTGTTTTTCTTTGTAGTTTATGGCTATTTAATTAGTAAGGTAATATAAACTTGTATAAAAATTTTAATAAAAAGTGTTTAAAGGAAAAAATAAGACCCCCTTGGCTTCCTTCCATGTCTATTCCCCATAGATAACCACACATGCACATGCACAGAGTTACATTTTTGTATATTTAACAAAAACAGGATTATATAACATTCTACAGGCTTCCCTCACCTTTACAGAATACCTTAGGCTATCTTTCAGTGTCAGTTCACAGATCAATTTTTTTTTTTTTTTTAACTGGGCTCCATGCCCAACAGGAGGCTTGAACTCATGATCCTGAGATCAAGAGTCCCATGCTCTACCGATTGAGCCAGCCAGGCGCCTCACAGATTTATTATTAACAAGGACACAATATATATTATATATACAAACAGTAATTATTTTAGCCAGCCCCTCTACTGATGTATACTTAGAATTGTTTCTGTTTTTTACTTTTACAAAGTGCTCCTCAGTGAATATCCTTGTTTCGGTCCCATTGTGACATGTAGAATAAATTCCTAGAAGTTAAATACCTGGATCAAAGGGTATGAGTATTTCATTTTTTGACCAATATTAATAAAGTACCTGGGGCGCCTGGGTGGCTCAGTTGTTAAGCGTCTGCCTTCGGCTCGGGTCATGATCCCAGGGTCCTGGGATCGAGCCCCGCATTGGGCTCCCTGCTCCGCGGGAAGCCTGCTTCTCCCTCTCCCACTCCCCCTGCTTGTGTTCCTGCTCTCGCTATGTCTCTCTCTGTCAAAAAAATACATAAAATCTTAAAAATAATAATAATAATAAAAAAAATAAAGCACCTGCCACAAGGGCTGTACCAGCTTATAGGCCTTTTTTTTAAAATTAAGATACAACTGACATATGACATTGTATTAGTCTTTCTGAGAGCATATGAATATTAGAATGTCTGTAACATACTCTTGCCATCAATGTATTTTCTTATTATTATTATTTTATTTTATTTTATTTATCTAGAATGCTTCACGAATCTGTGTCATCCTTGGGCAGGGGCCATGCTAATATCTGTACGGTTCCAATTTTAGTGTGTGTGCTGCCGAAGCAAGCACATTTATTTTCTCACTATTTTGAATTCTTAGTTCCTTCATAGTTGGAAAATAAAAACAATGGGTTTGATATGCATTTCTTTGAGGGCTAATGAGGTTGGTTGACCCTTTACTTACGTTTATTGGCCCTTTGTAATTCCTTTTCTGAGCCTTGCTTATTTCTAAGCCTCAGTGGTTGCTCAGTTGTCTCATTCATTGCCTGTGTGGTTCTAAGCCTAAAGCTAGGAGAGGTCTGGCTCTAGCATCTCTGAAACTTGGGACTTCTTTTCCTGCAGGTGGACGAAACTCAGTTTAAGAAGATCCTTGGTTATATCAAATCTGGAAAGGAGGAGGGGGCGAAGCTGCTGTGTGGTGGAGGGGTTGCTGCTGACCGTGGCTACTTCATCCAGCCCACCGTGTTCGGAGATGTGCAAGACAGCATGACTATCGCCAGGGAGGAAGTTAGCATGGGGCCAGCATTCTGGGGAATGTTCTTAGGAGAAGTGGACAATTAAGTTTGGCGTCTTCATACCATGACCCATCCGCTGGTTTTGGGCCAAATTCTGGCTCTGTGCCTAAGACAAATTATTTACAATTCTATCTGATCTGGTCATTCCCCTCTTTCACCCCTTATGGCTACCCACTGTTGGGGAGAACTTCCAAATTCCCTTGCAGTTTCCAGGGCCTTTGTGTTGTGGTCCCTGTGAGCCATGAGTCAAGGAATGGTTTTGCTCAGCCCTTTTATGATCTTCATATAAGCAGGACACTGGACTAGACCGAAGGGCTGTGACTTCCCCACATGGCAAGGCTCCCGATGTTCTCCCTCTCAGCACTCATTATGAATGCAGGACAGCAGCTCTGGCTCACTCATTCATTCATTTCACAAACACTTACTGAATGCCTGCTCTGTGCCAGGCTCTCTAGAGACCCTGGAGATCCAGAGGTATGCAAGATGTGTTCCCTGCCCTCATGGGGTCCACACACGCTCCCCTTCCCCAGTGGATTAGTCCTTTAGCAGCCTCATGCACAGAAAATATTAACTGTTCATGTACAATTCAAAATAAAATAATATGAAAATGCAAAATCAGGGGAACAAAGTCCAACAGAGTTCTGCCTCTTTCCCTATCATGACTACTTTGATGCTTTTTTTGAAGTCTCAAATATCACTTTTCCAGAAGGGTGGGGGGTGCCTCTGCTCTGCCAGTGCCCAAAGCACATGACGCCCCATCCCACAGTCCTGCTCCAACCATGATGAGTCCTGGCACTCTTCCCCCGCCTCTGCCTCGACACTCCCCAGGCAGTCCTGGAATCAGCCATTTCTTTAAGAAGTCCTGCTCCCTTTTAGGGGAAAGTGGGATTTCATGAGGATAGGTGCTGGGTGTGTTTATGCCTGGAACTCCGTTTCCCTCCTCCCTGCTCCCCACCTGCACTCTGGCTTGGCCAGTATCACAGCTTGGCTGTCACTTCTGCAAAGCCTCACCCCTCCTCTCCACTCATCGGTCCAGGAGCTCCCGTGGGCTCTCAGCACTCATTACACAGCTTGTATTGGTTCCTTCTAATGCCCTGATTACATCAGGACCACCTACACTGCATTCCCCCCAGGGCTCTGCCTTGATAGGGCTGAGAGCGGCCACACCCCACAGCATCCGCACATCTGGCCCCTGTGAGTTGGCTTTTGAATCTCATTCTCCACTAAAAAGAACCAGGATTCCTTGAAGAAATGGCTCATGCCAGGAATAGGACAGGGAAAGTACCAAATAAACCTGGATGTCTTGAGAGCAGAGACCCTGTTTCATTCAGTTACTTCTTCAGCTTTTAGTGTGTGCCTTGCTGAAAAAACTGATGTAAATTCTTTGAAACAATCTACGTGTAACATGCCAGAAACCCCTACCTTGCAGGATTGTTCAGGAATCAGTGGTGTAAAGCACGTGGCCTATAGAATGTAACTGATCCCCATTAACTTCCTTCCCTTTGTGTTTCATTGAACTTGGGAGCTGTTGTCTCCCTGTGGAACTCTTAGGGTATGTCTGGGGGCTCGATCTGGAATGATCTGCTCTGCACTGTGAAAGCTGGATGGCAGGTGGTTTCTGTGTATGCTACACCCTCCCAACTGTGCACTCTCTTACCTCAGATCTTTGGGCCAGTGATGCAGATCCTGAAGTTCAAGACCATAGAGGAAGTCATTGGGAGAGCCAACAATTCCAAATATGGGCTGGCTGCAGCTGTCTTCACCAAGGACTTGGACAAGGCCAATTATCTGTCCCAAGCCCTCCAGGCTGGCACTGTGTGGTAAGAGCCTCCTGTCAACCCCTCACAGCCTAGGCAGACATCCCCAAGCCAGGGTCTTCTGGAATCTAGTGCCACACCCTAGAATTTGGGGTGCTGGGCTCAATTCCTTCTGGGTCAGGGTGTGGTATAATAGAGATTTCCCATCCCAAGAGAAATAAAAACCTACATCTGCACAAATAACTGTACCTGAATGTTCATACCAGATTATTAACAATATTCAAAAGGTGGAGACAACCTAAATGTCCTTTAGTTGAAGAATGGATCAACAAAATGTGGTCTATCCACACAATGGAATATCATTCAGCCATAAAAAGGAATAAAGTGCTGATACATATAACAAACAGAGATGAACCTTGTAAATGTGATACTAAGTGGAAGAAGCCAGACACAAAAGGCCACATACTGTGTGATTCCATTTATATGAAATGTCCAGAATAGACAAATCCATAAAGACAGAAAGCAGATTAGAGGCTTCCAAGGGCTAGAAGGGTGGGGAGTGGGGAATAACTGCTTATTGGGTACAGGGTTCTTTATGGGGTGATAGAAATGTTCTGGAATTAGATGGAGGTGATGATTGCACCACACTGTGAATCTGCTATATCCACTGAATTGTGCACCTGAAAGTTGTGAATTTTAAATTCAATTAAAATTTAATAATTTTTAGGGGTGCCTGGGTGGCTTAGTCAGTTAAGTGTCTGCCTTCAGCTCAGGTCATGATCTCAGGGACCTAGGATCAAGTCCTACCATCAGGCTCTCTGCTCAGTAGGGAGTCTCCTTCTCCTTCTCACTCTCCCTCTGTGCTCTCATGCTCTCGCTCTCTCAAGTAAATTTTTTTTAAAATTTAATAATTTTTAAGAACTGCAAAAAAAGTACCTAGTTAGCAAAAACGATTCATTAAAATGGGAAGCTATGATGTGGTGCACCCTGTTACTAACAGTCATCTGTGACCACATCATGAGGGGTGATGACTTACGGCTTTGTTTCATGTAGTTTGCTTTTGGCTCCTACATGGCTGGTTATAACTATGGTTCGACCTATCCATTTATCCTCAGTAATATTTTAGAGCCATTCAGGAGGTCGGAGGCGTATGACACACACATCTTCCTGCAAGTTACTTCTGAATCTTGTTTCATATCATAGGGTCAACTGCTATGATGTGTTTGGGGCCCAGTCCCCATTCGGCGGCTACAAGATGTCCGGGAGCGGCCGGGAGCTGGGAGAGTATGCGCTGCAGGCATACACCGAAGTGAAAACCGTGAGTATGGGCGCCTTCTCAGCTTTCCCTCTCACTGGGCTCCGTCAGTACTTATTACTAGTTTCTTGCTTTAAGCCACAGAAGCTACAGAAAAGGGTGAGGACCCAGTCTCTGCTCTGTCTCATGAGAAATGACTTGGGACCTGGCCACCACTATGCCTGCACAGTCCTTTGCTAGGCTTTGTTATACGCCAAGTTCTGTAAGACTTGAGAAGAAGGGCGGTTCCTAGTGGGCCGAAGCAGTGGGGAAAAGCTTCTACTAAGGATCAAGCCGTGAGGCATTAGAGACCAAGGGCCATAAATACACCAAAATCCTAATGTCAGTGATAGGAATGTAGCCTGGAGGACAAATCAGAAATACAAAGAAAGTATTATTCCATAAATATTCATCACAGCATTCTCTCTCAAAGATGAAGAAGTCAAATGTAACCTAAATGCCCAATAAATTATGGAACACCCAAATCATGGTTTACTAAATAGCCATTAAAAATATTTTTGTAGGGGGTGCCAGGGGTGGTGCAGTCGGTTGGGCATCTGACTCTTGGTTTTGGCTCAGGGCCGTGAGATCAAGCCCCACGTTGGGCTGCATGCTCAGCGCAGAGTCTGCTTGAGGATTCTCTCTCTTTCTCCCTCTGCACCTCCACCCCCCACATGGGCCTGCTCTTTCCCTCTCTCAAATAAATAAATAAATAAATAAATAAATCCTTAAAAATATATTTTTGTAGGATATTTGACATGGAAAATGATCATCCTTTAAAGTGAAAAGACAGGATACAAAGTAATACGTGCAGTATGAACCCAATTTAAAGGCTGTATGTACATATATATACTCAGGTACCTTTATTTATAACTATGGAAAAGACAGGAAAGAAAGGCACCAAAGTGAAAATAATTTTCTCTACAATGGACACTAATTACAGTTTAACCAGGCAACAAACTCACTAGTGATATTTAAAGAAAAGAGTAATGGGCTAAGTTGGGCTTTCCCAGGATTGGGGAAGAGAAGGCTCAGGGCACGCAAACCAGCCAGGGGAGCAGGGCGAGAAGGGTGGATGTGGTCTTCATTCAGTACTCAGTGGTAAGCCACAACCTGTGTTCTCAAGAAGCTTGTTGGAATAAAATAAACCTGTTTGCTTGTTTATTTAAAATTGTCCCAGGGGTGCCTGGGTGGCTCAGTCGGTTAAGCCTCTGCCTTCCGCTCGGGTCATGGTCCCAGGATCCTGGGATCGAGCCCTGCGTCAGGCTCCCTGCTAAGCAGTGGAGTCTGTGTCTCCCGCTCCCTCTGCCCCTGCTCATGTGCTCTGTCTCTCTCTCTCTCAAATAAATAAAATCCTTTTTAGGGCGCCTGGGTGGCTCAGTCGTTAAGCGTCTGCCTTCAGCTCAGGTCATGGTCCCAGAGTCCTGGGATCGAGCCCCGTGTCGGGCTCCCTGCTCTGCGGGAAGCCTGCTTCTCCCTCTCCCACTCCCCCTGCTTGTGTTCCCTCTCTCGCTGTGTCTCTCTCTGTCAAATAAATAAAATCTTTAAAAAAAAAAAAAATCCTTTTTAAAAAAATAAATAAAATTGTCCCAGACAAGAGGCAAGATCCAGATTTGAACCTGACACTGGCCTATAACTGTTCATCAAAACAGTGATGAGATTATTTAGGTACGATGTTGTGGGGGCCATGCTAGGACTGAGCCCCAGGAGTCCCAGTATCTGGATTTCCTGGAGGGCAGGGGGAGAGAGACCCTGAAAAGAGGAGGCTTGAGTTGAGGTGGTTCGTGCAGGAATCCAAGTGTAAGCTGTTGAGTTTGGGGAACTCAAGTGATAATCCTAACAAAAATAGGATTAAAAACTTTTCAGAAAAGAAATCAAGTTTGCAAGGGGGGACTGCTGAGAAAATGTCTTCTTTTGAACTCATCTTTACTGAGAGCTTACTTTGTGCCAGAATCTGCTAGACTTCCTTATGCAGGTTATCTCAATCAGTGCTCACAACAACCCCAGGAGGGATAGTCTGTCTTTATCCCATCCTGCAGATGAGGAATCGAGGCACACAGAGGTGAAGTCCTTGCACAGTAGGGGGTAAAGCTGGGATTTAACCAAATCCATCTGAGTCTGGAATCTTCCCACTTGACACACTGACACACCTGTAAGCTTTAGCATGTTATTTTTTCCCTTACTTTGATTCTTTTGGAGGAAAATATGGGTGTAGGTCAGGGTCTCTCAAGCTCAGCACTGTTGACATTTGGGGTTGTATAATTCTTTGTTGTGGGGTTTGTCCTGTGCAGCGTGGGACGTTCCATGGGCAGCATTCCTGACTGCTATCTACTAGATGCCATAGCAATCCCGCCCTCTTCTGCCCCGTGACAATAAAAAATGACTGGATTAAGGGGAGGCAGAGAATGTTCTCATGCAGAACAGGGCCCTAGCTGGGTCCCTGGGATTGGGCAGTTGTCTATCAAGCTATCAGAAGTAAAGGAAGCCCTTGTGCTCGTCCTTGGCAGCACCCCAGCTGAGAGTGCCCACAGATCGCCGGGAAGCAGGAAGATTTAACAGCTGCTCTGCTCCCCTCTTACAGGTCACGGTCAAAGTGCCTCAGAAGAACTCCTGAAGAACTGTGCCAACTCCCGGTGGAGGTCAAGGACATCAGCAGCAAAACCAAGAAAAATGACACTTGCACACTAAAAGTCTCAAAAGAGAAATTCTCTCACAAAATCTCTTGATCAAGAAAGTATCAGAACTTTAATTGATAGATGGGGGGTGGGTGTGAAGGAAAGAGTACCGGGAAAGATGCCAACAGTACTCCTAGCTTCCAGGCTGATTTTTCAAAACTAGATTCAAATGTCTTATTCTGTCCATCTGATAGATTTCTGTAACTTGCCTTTATAGGGGAACAAAAAGCCATTTTTTACACTTGTACTAACAAGTCAGGGCAACAGCTAGTGCCTTCCTCTGTATTCTGGACTAAAATTCATTAAAAACAATGCTGCTGGGGGGTGGGAGGATGGGTTAGCCTGGTGGTGGGTATTGAGGAGGGCACATTCTGCATGTTGCACTGGGTGTTATGCACAAACAATGAATCATGGAACACTTCATCTAGAACTAATGATGTAATGTATGGGGATTAACTTAAGAATAAAAAAAAAAAACAATGCTGCTGTTCACTTTTTGGTTAACTCTGTCCATCTCAGTAACCCAAGGAAATACCACCACATAGGGATGTTGTCCCCTCCTGTGTGTGTCTGTGTGTCACACTGTATGTGGCTACTGTCCTGTGGGGAAATAGCTTTCATTTCCTTCCTCCGTCCTGTCCACCTGTGGCCAGCCCTATGGTAGGCCCTAGCGAAGTCACCAAAATAGGACTCCCCAGGTCCTGCCCTCAGAGAGGGGGCAGTCAGCCGGGAAAGACACACTTCACATCCAAGGTTTGTTGTTCTTGTTTTAAGTTAAAAAACTTGGGTCAGACTAAATGAGACAGGTTCATGCTGATGAATTTCATGAGATTAATTTGGAAACCAGATGTCTGTTTATTCATCTTAAGTGAGGTCTGTATTCCTGTAACCAGACCTGGTGAATCTCCTGTCCAGAACACTGCCTTACTTTAGTTAAGGGATCTGTAATTAGGATTGTTAGTAAACGAGGAATCTGAAGATTCCTTGGTGAGCAATGGAATCAGCAAAAAGCTGAATAGCTGTAGGAGTTTGTGAAGGTTGTGATCATGTTTGGGTCACAGATTAACAATTTGAGAGGGGCGCCTGGGTGGCTCAGTCGTTAAGCGTCTGCCTTCGGCTCAGGTCATGATCCCAGGGTGCTGGGATCGAGTCCCACATCGGGCTCCCTGCTCGGCGGGAAGCCTGCTTCTCCCTCTCCCACTCCCCCTGCTTGTGTTCCTGCTCTCGCTATCTCTCTTTCTCAAATTAATAAATAAAATCTTTAAAAAAAAAAAAAACAAAACAATTTGAGAAAAAAGTCTGATCCTCTCCTAGGGAAAATCCACCTTCTGTATCATTTTTGCAGACAGTGTCCAGGGATTGTGGAGCACGCTGGCTGACCCCTGGCTTACTTCACTCAGGCTAAGCCACATCTTGGTCAACAATCCCTATTCCACTAAAGGCTAATCTGACTTACTTGAATAGTGCTTCATAATTTTTGTCATATATGCGTATACCTGTATCATTTACTTTTTTCTTTAAATCGACTCTTACTTAGATAAAAAAATTAAGCACTTTATTGCCATACATAAAAAAACTGCATTTAACTGCCATAAATAGAAGGCATCGTAAAAAAGAAAGCAAAACAATGTTAACTAAATTTAAGAAAATACGAATAAACTTAATCATTTAGATTATGCATATATTGTTATATATATACAAATAAATCTACTCATTCCACAGTTGTTCATACCTGAAATCAGTGTGCCACAATGAGGAGCCTAGGATTTTATGACCAGTGAGCAGAAACATTCCCCTTCTTGTTGCTTCAGGATGAGATGGGGTTCACTGCCAATAAAATGATTCTGTATTTTAGTTTTGATGCTAAGCAGCAACACCAGTGTCACGACACATGAGGCTAGCAAAGCTTTGAACCCGCCCCTGTTCTCCCATCCTGCTTGGTGGCCTTTGGGCTGAGGGTGGCCCACTGCAGCTGGGATGGGTTGATCAGCAGAAACGGCTGTCCCTGCCCTCAGGGCACACACACCTGATCTACCCGGGGAAGTGGCAGTAAACAGACAAAAGTAAGAGGGTGTTCTGAGGGTGTGAAAAGGGGGATGCTTGGCCCAAGCTGGCCAGCTGGAGGAAAAGATCACACCCCTTCACACTTAACATTCATCCATTGTAAACATTTCTTGGGAGATTACTGAGTGCCAGGTACTGGTGATGCAAGGATGGATCAGACACACTTATACCTCCAGAAGCTCAGAATCTAGTGAGGCAAGTAAGACTCTCAAAAAAGGTGATTATAGGGGCGCCTGGGTGGCTCAGTCGTTAAACATCTGCCTTCAGCTCGGGTCATAATCCCAGGGTCCTGGGATCAAGCCCCGCATCGGGCTCCCTGCTCGGCGGGAAGCCTGCCTCTCCCTCTCCCTCTGCCTGCCGCTCTGCCTACTTGTGCTCTCTCTCTGTCAAATAAATAAATAAAATCTTTAAAAAAAAAAAAAGGCGATTATAATACAATATAGGTGCCACGTGCAGTGACAGTGATAAGGTAATGGCGTCATGGAAGGCCAAGAAGGGCCCCTGCTGACTGCAGACACAAGAAAGCTCCCTAGAGGGGCGCCTGGGTGGCTCAGTTGGTTAGGCGACTGCCTTCGGCTCAGGTCATGATCCTGGAGTCCCTGGATCGAGTCCCGCATCGGGCTCCCTGCTCGGCGGGGAGTCTGCTTCTCCCTCTGACCCTCCTCCCTCTCATGCTCTCTGTATCTCATTCTCTCTGTCTCAAATAAATAAATAAAATCTTAAAAAAAAAAAAAAAAAGAAAGAAAGCTCCCTAGAGGGTACTCATAGTGTCTTTTATTTATTTTCCAGGCTTCTTGCCAGAGGTTCAGTTCCTGAAGGCTTGAGCCTAGGTTATTTCCCTATTACTTATGCCCCTTATGTAAGCGGGAGTACCACTCCTATCTGCTTAATATTTACCCTAAGCTATAATAAAGGCATGTAAAAGGGATGTAGGACAAAGGCAGAAGGAAATGTAGATAAAATTAAATACCTTCTAACCTGAAGCCTGACAAATACTTGAGGCAGGTGGAATATAACGTTCCTCCAGGAAACTCCCAACTGTCTTAACGTTAATGCTTTGCTGGAGGGAAAAACTACCTTAGCTTGACAATGGCAAGGCCTCCAGGATGCTGTGAGTCTTCTTCAGCATTGGAAAATCCTTTTGGAACTTCCCTTCGCTTCAGTTTCCCCAACCCAAAGTATATAATCAGTTGCCCTTCACAATCTTGGGGTAGCAGCTCTTTCTGCCCAGGGGTTCTGTCCCCATGCTTTAATAAAACCACCATTTTTTCTCTCAAATAAATAAATAAAATCTTTAAAAAAAACCCCACCATTTTTGCACCAAAGACCTCTCAAGAATTCCTTCTTGGTTGTTGGCTCAGGCGGGACCCCAACACCACACTACTCAGAAACTACATCATTTGGCGCCCAATGTGGGGCTTTGAGTCTTTTCATCTGGACTCTGAACCTCGGTGCTAACTTGAGGAGTATTTTCTCTACTCTTCCTTTACTCTCATTTCAGGGGCTTTTCAAGCAGTATGGTCTTACTGGAACACTTTCAGATGGCTCGCTCAGGCTGCAGTCCTCTAGCCTGTGGCTACTCTACGGGGAGAAAAAAAGCCTGCCTTTTGGCTGGAAGTTAGTACTCTGGCCAGGATTGTAATAAGACCCAGAAACTTGATGCTTTCTTTTTATTCCTATCCTCATACAGAGTTGTCTGTCTAGGGCACGGGACAGTCACCTAAGTGACTAGGACAGCTGCTGATCCTAAGATTCCCGTGTGAGGTTTCCTCCTCATTGGTCTAATGTGATCCCCTCCACAACTCTGGTCTAGCTGCTTCTAGCCATGAGGCTTTCACCCAGAGCTGGCTGAAACCAGTATCCAATTGAATTAAAACCCAACCGGGGACCATTTCCTAGAGAAGATGGCTGTAAAGACTACGTGTGTTGGAATATTGCTTAGATCATGGTGGAGTTCTGTCTTTACTGTTTTCCATCAATGTTCTCTATTAACTACTTAAATTACAAAATTGGGTAATTTTCCCTTGTAAAACTTTTCTAATTATTTCCATGGGTCAAAAACGGCAGGTTACTCAGTCCATATGCCAGGCACCAATCTGTAGCCTAGAATGCAATGGAGAAGTGGGATGCTAGCATCCCTCCTATAGGTCCTTTTACAGCAGGTCTGCCTTCATGACAAGGCAGGTGGCAATTTTCATTTGAAGGACGCCTCCACTCACTTTTGACACCTGGAACCTCTGACATATCCTGTGTGGGATGTCACCCAGGGAGTCAGCCTTTTTGGTAATGGACCTTCTCTATTCTTCAGTTCCCAAGGAGCAGGGGAGCTTCTTCAGGGCCCAAGGATTCTCCCTTGGGATGCATTTTAACCCACTGGAAACCATTCCTATTGCAAAATTTAAAAGAGGATTGATCTCCTGTAACACTACATGGCCTCAGCAGGACCTATCAGATCTCTTCTGCGGGAAACAGGGCAAATGGACAGAGGTACCCCCCTAGGTCCAGTCCTTTGGTGCTCCACATCAGGACCCCAACCGAAGGGCCTCTTGCA
Source organism: Mirounga leonina (assembly GCF_011800145.1). Taxonomy (NCBI): domain Eukaryota; kingdom Metazoa; phylum Chordata; class Mammalia; order Carnivora; family Phocidae; genus Mirounga; species Mirounga leonina. Next base: position 9,320,900 of record NW_023270436.1, read on the forward strand.
GAATGTGAACTCCCTCCTGATATACTGGATGATAATGATCTAAATAGGCCTCTGAATAAACCCAGGTTGCTGGAGGAAACACAGGCCATCCCTGATGAAGGGGACACTGACTCTCTCTCACTGTTCATCCTAATAGATGTGGGGGCTTCTCTCTCATTTCCCGGGGATTAGTGGCTATAATTAGAGCCCATTGTGGTTAGTCCACCTCGGGACAGGACTTTAAGGAATATTCCCAAACAGCTACCGAAACTCTGTTTCAGTGAAATTCTGAAAAAAAAAACACATGGCATCTGCTCATCTGCCCGACCTGACCAGGTTTAGAACTAGGAACCCTGTCTCTGCCTTCTGGCAGCACTTTGCCTCTTCTGTCTCCCCAACCTTGGGTGCAGCCTGCATAACTGGCTTCTTTCTAGACCATCCTCCGTGCCTCTGGTACCACTGGCTCCTCCTCCCCTCGATGTCAAGGAGCTAAGAAGAGGACCCCCTGGACCTAACACTGCCCACTTCAGATTTCCCTACCACTGTCTCAGGTAAAAATTGACAATGGGAAATAAGCTGACTGACTTTTAAAAGAAGATCCAGGTAGAACCTAATTCAGTATTTAAACTAAGTTTGTTGGTTTAATTAAGATAGACATGTCTTTAGAGTTATCAGCATTAAATATGAAACTTTTATTCTACCAAGGTTTACTGTAGGTCAAATAAGCTCGTGTTATCTCTGTTGCAATTTGTCAGCAAAAAGATGACTTAAAATAATGGTTACTTTTGGGGCGCCTGGGTGGCTCAGTCGGTTAAGCATCTGCCTTTCAGCTCAGGTCATGATCTCAGGGTCCTGGGATCGAGCCCCATGTCAGGGTCCCTGCTCAGTGGGGAGTCTGCTTCTCCCTCTCCTTCTGCCCCTCCCCACTGCACGTGCGAGCACGTCCCTGCATGTGCTCTCAAATAAATAAAATCTTAAAAGAAATAATGGTTAATTTTGTCTGTCTCAGAGTTTTCATGGATAATTGTTAAGATAGCTTTCAAAGTCTTTAGTAATCTGAAACTTTAAAGTTTTGCTTGGATGACAAATGGGATTAAATTCGTTGGACATGTAGATCTTTTCCAAATAGAATAAAGTGCTAAAGCTTTAATTACTGAGCATAGGTTTGTGCTTTTGACTTATTGCAGAGAAACAGAATATTTGAGTCTGTTGGAAAATAAGCTTTGTGCTTAATTGATTCACAAATTTGCCATCTAAAGAATTCTGGTATAACAGTTTATAATTGGTTACTACTTAGTTTTCACTGGAGACTAAGGTTTCTAAGAGTTAAAATTCTACTACATGTAATTAAGACTAATGGAAATAAGGGAAGCAACTCTGTATATAGGAAAGCCGAGGGGCACCTGGGTGGCTCAGTCTGCCTTCAGCTCAGGTTATGATCCCAGGGTCTGGGGATCAGTCCCACATCAGGCTCCTTGCTCAGCGTGGAGTCTGCTTCGCCCTCTGCCCCTCCCCCCACTTGTGAGCGTGCGCGCTCTCTCTCTCTCTCTGACAAATAAATAAATAAAATCTTTAACAAAAAAAAAAGGAAAGTTCTTGGGAAAAAAAAGGAAAGCCAGAGATATGTAAGAAAAATACATGAAATGGGAATACATTTTTTGTTGAAGGTAAAAGGTAATTTTGTCCTAAAATGAGACTGGTTGTTTGGAGAGAAATGGCTTGGGGCAAAATCTAAATACAAAAGAAAGTTGTAGAAGGTTTGTAAAGGGAAATCTTTGGAAAGGAATTTTATATGCATTTAGGATGGACTAAAGTTATAATTCATGGACTCTAAAAAGTACACTGGGGGGCCGCCTAGGTGGCTGAGTCCGTTGAGTGGCTGGCTGTTGATTTCAGCTCCCGTCATGGTCAAGATCGCAGCATTGTATGATGGATCCCTGCATTAGGCTCAGTGCTCAGCGGGGAATCTGAAGTTTTCTGTGTCTCCCTTCCCCTGCTCCACCACCCCCAACCCCCTGCTCATGCACACTCTCTCTCTCTCTAATAAATAAATCTTTTTTAAAAAGTATACTGGTATAAGATTAAAAGTCTGCTTTTCTCTCTGTTCAAAAGACAAAGTTTTCTTGGATTATTGGTCTGCTCTCAAAAATAAAATGTAAACAGAGTTTTTTGCTGTTGTTGTTGTTTTTCCTTTTGTCTGCCCAGAAAAAAAGCAGTTTCTATGTTTTGTCTTTCTCAGGTCTTTGATTACTTAAAATTTCTCAATATTAAAAGAGCTAAGTTTTGCTAACAACTATATAACCCTACATATGTGTCTTTGGAATCTCTTACTGTCACCTTGGTTAAATAAATTTTTAGTTTTATAATGATCTGTAATCCTATTTAGGCATGTGCTGTAAAATTTTCTGAGGGATTTAAACAAACTTCCCCAAGATTTAAATTGTAAATGGAGTCTTTTTGACCAACTGGGCTTGTTTATTTGGTATGTTAAGTTACTTGAAAAGCACTGTCAAACAAACAATAATAAGCTTTAGGTTCCATTTGGGTAAATGCTATAACTATTCTAGAGATTGTATGCAATTCCTAAAGTTTTAATATGTTCTGGTATAAGGTCATCACTTGCTATTCTGATTGTTGAAGTGTTGTGTGGCACAGAAATAACCGGATTTCCTTGCCAGCTATATTGTCACCTCTCATCAGATCTTTAGCCATGTTCATTTTTGAGTCTTTTTGTCATCTATAGTTATTGTTCTTATTCTCTTGTGAAACGTATTTCATCTTCAAGGAGATTCATAAAAAGGGCTTTTGACAATTATAGGTATTCGATATCTTTAAAATAACTAAACTTAGTAAGATTATAATTTTTGTGACTTTTGTTTGAAACATTGTTGGTTCCCTACTGTTTGCTCTTCCAGATTAAGGAAATTTTCTCTTAAGAATTCCATGATATACAAAAATAAGATAAAATATTCCTCTGTGAACAAAATGAAGCCTTTAACTTTTCTCTCTACTGAACCCTCTGAAATTCAAAAGGTCTTGGTAAGTGGTCTTTCTTCTATGGCAATTATAGTCATTTGCATAAATTCAATAAGAATCCGTTCAATCCAGGGCGCCTGGGTGGCTCAGTTGGTTAAGCGACTGCCTTTCGCTCAGGTCATGATCCTGGAGTCCCAGGATCGAGTCCCGCATCGGGCTCCCTGCTCGGCAGGGAGTCTGCTTCTCCCTCTGACCCTCCGCCCTCTCATGCTCTCTGTCTCAAATAAATAAATAAAATCTTAAAAAAAAAAAAAAAGTTCCAGCAAAGCAAATTTTGAAAGATCTATATGATCAATCCACTATTCTTGCTGAGCTTATGTAAATAATTAGGCTAAGGTTGTTAAAACTGGACTTGTTTTTCTTTTTCTTTTTTTTAAAAGATTTTATTTATTTATTTCAGAGAGAGAGGGGAGAGGATGCAAGCATGAGCAGGGGGAGAGGGAGGGCCAGAGGGAGAAATAGACTCATCTCTGAGCAGGGAACCTAACGCAGGGCTCATCCCAGGACCCTGGGATCATGACCTGATAAACTGGACTTGTTTTTCAAATAAATTTAGTCCTGATTTGCTATCTGATGAAAAATGAGGGTTATTATAGAGAAAAAATGTTTCAATAACACGTCTTTGTAAATATTAACTTTTAATACTATTTCTTATAAACCAGATTAGATCCTGAATTCTTCGGGTTTCCTCAAACATTTGACTACAGCTCTCCAACTAAAGTTTCCAATCTATTTGGAACTCCATTCTCTTGATTTAAAAGTCATTAAAAACTAAAACTGCCTTTTTCCTAAAAGTCCTAAAAACGGACACTGGACAACTTCAGATAAACTTAAGAGAAACTGCCACAACAGCTCATGTATAGACAATCTTTGTGCTTATTATTCTGTGGAAATAATGGATGGCCCCACTTTCCCTATGACTGGATTAGATGATGCACTTGGTGATCCCCTTAACTCCTGAGACAAGTTTTGTCCCACTTGCCAGGGATTCCTTGTGATTAGGATATTAAGGCTAGACTTCAAACGAAGAGGGCTTCATGATGGCTTTATTCCTTAGTGATATTTATCTTAGAAGCCACCAATTCTATTGATGTAAAATTGCAAGTAGAAGCATTAGCAAAGCATACAGTGACCACCTTTAACTAAGCTTGCCATGCATTCACGCACAAATTTAAAAGGTGGCCCTCCAGGGGCGCCTGGGTGGCTCAGTCGTTAAGCGTCTGCCTTCAGCTCAGGTCATGATCCCAGAGTCCTGGGATCGAGCCCCGCATCGGGCTCCCTGCTCCTTGGGAAGCCTGCTTCTCCCTCTCCCACTCCCCCTGCTTGTATTCCCTCTCTTGCTGTGTCTCTCTCTGTCAAATAAATAAATAAAATCTTTAAAAAAATAAAAATAAAAAATAAAAAATAAAAGGTGGCCCTCCAAAACCAAATAGCTTTGATATCCTGACTGCAATTCAAGGAAGCCCAGAATTAGATACCTGGCTCCTAATGGGATCCAACTGGCTCTATCTTGTGGCCATGGCTTTTCCCAGAATGGATAGGCCGCTGTACTCTGGGTTTTCCTTGGATGCACGGATGCATTATTAAAGCCATTTACCAACCCAGCCAACCTTCCAAATTTAAAATGATGGTTGACACGTTCTGTGTTCATTTGGTATGACCACCTAGCATCCACCTTTATTCCTTCTTTAGGACTGGGGGATGTCATTTGGCACATGGAAACTCTTCGTAAGTACACAGTCAAAGCCCTAAATGACACTCAAAATAGCACTTCTCTATTAAATACCGAAATAACACAAAGTGTAAAGCGATTCTATAAAATAGAATGGCATTAGATGTTTTAACTGTTGCACAAGGTGCTATCATAAAAACAGAATGCTGCACATACATTCCAGATTACCACAAAAATACTTCTCGGTTTCTGACATGAATATTCAAATTGGCGCTTTAAACGATCTCTCTCTTTCCTTTAGTGATTGGTTAAAACTCTTGGACTGGAGGAAAATTACGGTCAACTATCAAAGGTCTTTTATTCAGGCTTTTCTTTCTCATTATAATATTAACCTTATTTTGTTGTCTTTTCTGGTGTCTCCCTGCCTGGTGCCAGGACTTCTTCACTGCCATAACTTCCAGCTGACAAACGATCCTTTCTACTCAAGGAGGTTCATATATGCTGCCTACCTTGGACTGGCTGCCTCCCTGTCCCTGTGCTTTAATAAAACCCCATTTTGCACCAAAGACATCTCAAGAATTCTTTCTTGATCGTCGGCTGTGGACCTCACCCTGCCAAACCTTACCTATATTCCAAAACTATATCATATAAGATAGACTTTGATGTCCTAGACATGTATTAATCTCCTTGTGTTTTCAGTGATAGGAACCAGTTCGAACCATAAGTAGCTCTCTGAAGAAAAAACAAAGTTCTCAGGTTACAAACAACCTAATCTCTCTGGGTATTTGTATATGGGTCAGTCACAGGAGTATTGGGTGTAAAGCTGCTGTTTCTGCCTTTAGTCTTGTTGAGTGTCCAAGAGGAAATGCTCCGTTTCTGGCTGAATAAAGGACACAAGGAACTTTTCAGGTAGGCTAGAGAACTGGGTTGATGTGGTGGTTTTTTGTGTTTTTTTTTAAAGATTTTTTATTTTTGACAGAGAGAGAGTGTGTACAAGCAGGGGAAGAAGCAGGCAGAGGGAGAGGGAGAAGCAGGTTCCCTGCTGAGCAGGGAGCCCGATGCGGGGCTCGATCCCAGGACGCTGGGATCACGACCGGAGCTGAAGGCAGACGCTTAACCGTCTGAGCCACCCAGGCGCCCTTTTTTTTTTTTTTTAACGTGTAGGCGCCACCTCGTGGGCCGTAAGTGCAACTACAGCGTCATCCTCTGCAAGAGCTGATCGGAGACCCACCTGCTGGGGTCTTTCAAAGACGGTGTTAGAACACAACTGTACACTAGTTATGTCTGGCAGGCAATGCAATGAGGGAATCAAGAGGCCAGGGTCACATACCCCAAATAACTGAACACAGGGACTCCAGCAAAAACTTATTCACAAATGTTCACAGCAGTACTATTCACAGTAGCCAAAAGGTGGAAACAATCCAAATGTCCATCACCAGATAAAAGGATAAACAGAATGTGGTCTATCCACATAATGGAATATATTCAACCGTGAAAAGAAGTGAAGCACTGACACATGGTGCAACACAGATGAACCTCGAAGACATGTGGCTGAGAGAAAGAAGCCAGACACAGAAGGCCACACAGTGTAGGTTTTCATGTATATGAAATGTCCAGAACAGGCAAGTCCATAGTGATGGAGAGTAGACTGGTGGTTGCCAGAGGCTGGGGGTTGGGGAGTGACTACTTAATGGATGTGGGGTTTCCTTTTGGGGTGATGAACATGTTTTGGAACTAGACAGCGATGATAGTTGCATATCACTGGTGAATGTAACAAATGCCACATTGTTTACCTTAAAATGGCCAATGTTATGTTACGTGAATTTCCCCTCAATTAAAAAAAAATAAAGCAGCCAGAGTCACAGCTGTTTGGGGTAACTTGGGCAAGCCGCATAACCCCTATGGTCACTTCCAGCGCTCATTCAGCAATTTTGTGAAGGATAAAAGGGAACTGGTATTTATTGATTCATACTGATTTTATTAACCTTTTTTCAAAAGGAAATACACATGGTTAAAAAAAAAAAAATCAGGGCGCCTGGGTGGCTCAGTTGGTTAGGCGACTGCCTTCGGCTCAGGTCATGATCCTGGAGTCCCTGGATCGAGTCCCGCATCGGGCTCCCTGCTCGGCAGGGAGTCTACTTCTCCCTCTGACCCTCCCCCCTCTCATGTGCTCTCTCTCATTCTCTCTCTCTCAAATAAATAAATAAAATCTTTAAAAAAAAATCAGTGAAATATAAATCTGGCTCCCAATCTTGTGGCCCCAAGAAGAAATATTTAAGGTGTACCTATTAAGTGCCAGGTGATGCTGCTACTGCTGGTCTGGGGGCCGCACTTAATGAGAGGGACCAGCACTTCCTTTAGAAAGATTTGTGTTTGCTTGCTTTTTGCCTTTTTTTTTTTTTTTTAAGATTTTATCTATTTATTTTACAGAGAGAGAGAGAGAACAAGCAGGGGGAGCAGCAGAGGGAGAGGGAGAAGCAGGTTCTCCGCTGAGCAGGGAGCCCTGCTTTTTGCTTTTTATTCTGAAGTTGTTTCAGACTTACAAAAGTTTTAAGGATAGTACAACAAGCTCCTATATACTTTTTACCCAGATTCAACCACATGTAGCATTTTCCCCATTGGCTCTACCTCTCCTCCCCCAACTTCTCACCTCCTATATATATTTCCTTTGTTACTGGACTTCCTAGGAGTAGGTTGCAGGCATCATGCCCATTTACCTCTTAATACTTTATTGTGTTTGAATTTCTACCTTGGATATTCTCTTATATAACCACAGTTCAGTTATGTACTATTTGGGGAATTTTTTTTTTTTAAAGATTTTATTTATTTGACAGAGACCCAGCAAAGAGAGGGAACACAAGCAAGGGGGAGTGAGAGGGAGAAGCAGACTCCCTGCCGAGCAGGGAGCCCGATGCGGGGCTCGATCCCAGAACCCTGGGATCATGACCTGAGCCGAAGGCAGACGCTTAACGACTGAGCCACCCAGGTGCCCCATATTTGGGGAATTTAATTGGATACCCATCAATACAATATTTGTGGGATCTTTGGACAACACACTGGAAACATGGGAGGGGTCACGATTATCCTGGGGGAAGCAGGTGACATTTCCTGGTCCTGGTCTGCCTCCTTGGAGACTCATACACTAGCTATGAACCAAGAAGAGGGCCCTCACCCAACCACACTGGCACCCTGATCTCAGACTTTTAGCTTCCAGAACCATGACAAATACATTTCCATTGTTTATAAGCCACTTAGTCTGTGGCATATCCTTACAGCAGCCAGAACAGACTAAGATAGCACCAGACCTTCACTCATTTCTGACTCCTGCTGACTCCTCTCTTTACTCCCATTGCTGGGGGTGGGGGAAAGGATGTCAGTTGTGTATATTAACTGGTGATGGTAGATTATGATGATGATGATAAAAATGGAGAGTTTAACAGTTTATTTTTAAAATACATCAAAGTGGGGGCGCCTGGGTGGCTCAGTTGGTTAAGCGACTGCCTTCGGCTCAGGTCATGATCCCAGGGTCCTGGGATCGAGCCCCACAACAGGCTCCCGGCTCAGTGGGAAGCCTGCTTCTCCCTCCCCACTCCCCCTGCTTGTGTTCCTGCTCTCGCTGTCTGTCTCTGTCAAATAAATAAATAAAATCTTTAAAAAAAAAAATACATCAAAGTGTCATATACCTGTACATTTGAGGTAACCTCTGTGTCTTGTTTCTCAGCTGGAAAGCGGAAATCATGGCTATCAAGTGAGATATTATAATTCTTTAGTAAGTGTGCCTTTTCCGAATCCACTTTTCCATTTGGACTTCAAGAGCTGTTGTTTAGTAAGTACAGAGTTTTGGTTTTGCAGGATGAGAAAGCTGGGGAGACTGATTGTACACCAATGCAAATATACTTAAATCTCCTAAACTATACACTTAGAAATGGTTATGATGCTAAATTTTATATATATATATATTTTTTAAAGATTTTATTTGTTTATTTGAGAGAGAGAGAAAGCATGAGGTGGGGAGGGTCAGAGGGAGAAGCAGACTCCTCGCTGAGCAGGGAGCCTGATGCCGGACTCGATCCCGGGACTCCAGGATCATGACCTGAGCCGAAGGCAGTCGCTTAACCAACTGAGCCACCCAGGTGTCCTGTTATATGTTTTTTTAATCACAGTAAGAAAATAATTTTTTAAAAAGGCTACCAAGTGAGACATCTGAAAAGCTGTCCCAGGAGAGTGATGATGTTTCTGTGGCTCCCAAAGGAGAGACCCGGGCCATTGGCAAACAGTGAGGGAAGCCAGTGGGAGTCCTCTTGCAATGGGCAGAAAAGGCTCCATGAGGGATGGTTCAGACCAGGTCAGGGGAAGTGTTCCAGCAGGGACGCTGTGGAAATGCAGGGCAGTATTGTGGGCACAGAGTTGGCCTTGATGGTTGCTAGGGTTCCTTCCAACTCTGAGAGGCTGAAGGATTGGAGCTGAGTCAAGTTTAGCAAATGAGAGAATTTTCCATTCACAGACTGTAAAATCTTATGATATATTTGAAGAACAGAAGTTTAGGTAAAAACAAACAACAACGGTGTGTGCTTTCGCACTATGGGAGAATATAACCTAGTACGACCTTTCTGGTAGGAGTCCACTGCTAAAAATGTATCCAAGGAAATAACTGGACAAATGTGAAAAGCATGTCATTGCTATTTCTAATAGCAGAAAACATCAAACAACTTAAATATCCATTAGAAAAAAAAAAAACCAGTAGCCATTTGATGGCATTCGGAGGGACGAGGTGCCACTCTAAGCAAAAGGGAGATGTTTGGGGAAGGATGTGGGACAGGAAGTGCAGTGAGCCAGGAATACTGTTTCTTTTTGCTTCTCTCCACAGCCTTCTCTCTCTGCATACAGGCTTTCCCCACTTTAATATTCATGGGACAGACAATGACTGCCTCAGCCTGGACACCATGACCCCTGACTGGCTTAACGTTCCAGTCTCAATTCCCAGGAGCTTCCTCTGGGCCCGGCTTGGGTCAGATGCCCATTCCTGAACCAGTCAGCTGTGGGTGGAGGATGGGGTGACATGGCACTCGGCACTCGCTTGTAGTTAGGCCCATCACCTAGGCAGGGACTGTTGAGTGATGGGCGCCCTGCAGGTGTCTACCCTCGCTCACCAGAGTGATCTAGGACCAGCTGGAAGCAACTGCATCACCAGGCAGCTTTGAAGCAATGTAGAACCCCAGGTTTCACCCCACACCTAGGAATCATTTTAACAAGGTCCTCAGTGGTTGGTCTATTAAAGTTTGACAGACACTGGTTTATCACAAGAAAGGAAGGTTGGCCCTCTCTTCCTTCCCTCCCTCCCTCCCTTCCTTATTCAATTTTATTGCTGTATGTATATCACACCATACAGTTCACCTATTTAAAGCACATAATTCAAATTTTTTAGTATGTTCACATCACCACAGCTGATTGTAGAACACTTTCATTGTCCAAAAAATAAACCCATACTCCTTGGCTTTCATCTCCCAATCCCCTCCATCCCCCAAATCACCCTCTTCCCTGGCAATCACTAATCTACTTTGTCTCTAGAGATCTGCCTGTTGTGGACATTTCATATAAGTGGAGTCATACAGTATGTGGCCTCTTCTGCCTGGCTTCTTTCACTTAGTGGAATGTTTTCAAGATTCCTGCACAGTGTGGTGTGTGTCAGCACTTCATGCCTTTGTATGGCCGAATACTATTCCAGCATAGGGATAGATCACATTTTGTTTATCCGTTCATCTGCTGTTTCCACTCTTTGGCTATTATGAATCATGTTGCTAGGAACATTCATGCACAAGTGTTTGGGTGGACATGTTTTCATTTCTCTTGGGTTAGACTTCCATTTTTGTAGGAAAAAAATCGCATAACAAACTCAGGTGTAACTGGGCCCTGCTGGCAGCTTCTGATATCACCCAGTGCTAATCTTGAAACAGGACTCAGAACTGTAGATCCACTCCAAAGCAAATATGTGCCTGAGGGCGCCTGGGTGGCTCAGTCAGTTAAGCGACTGCCTTCGGCTCAGGTCATGATCCCAGCGTCCTGGGATCGAGTCCCACGTCCGGCTCCCTGCTCAGTGGGGAGCCTGCTTCTCCCTCTCCCACCCCCCCACTTGTGTTCCCTCTCTCGCAGTGTCTCTGTCAAATAAATAAAATCTTAAAAAAAAAAAAATACGTGCCTGAAAGCAAAACTTACTGAAGCTTTTCAGGGGGACAAGGGGGAGTGACACATCATATGGGGGTCGAACTGTCAGTCCAGTCCTTTCCCACCCCAACACGCATCCTCTACTCGAGATCATCCCCTTCCCCTAGCCCAGGGGTTTCCTTGTCTCTTGTTCTTCACCCTCCGCGGCCCCTCCTCTTCCTCTCTCCCTGCACTCCCCTGCCATCATCCTTTTCTACCACTCAGCAAAGCAGCTGGGTACAATCTGCTCCCTCTCACCCACCCCTGACCTTGTTCAGCAAATCAAAGACCTTTCCTGGAGAACAGTGGTCGTGGTAACTGATAAATCCTCCTCCTGTCACAAAGAATTGTAGTTCCTGCTGGTCTGCACATCCCTATCTCACAACAAACACACATTTACTAGTGCATATAAAAACATCTGAAGTATAGAAAATTGTGTGTGTCAATAATAAACCTTTACTTCCTTTTATACAATCCTTCATTATTAATTATGAGAAACACTGCCTTTATCCAGAATGTTTAGTATCTTACTTTTTTTTTTTACTTGTTCTACTATGAGCACCTTTCATTTCGGTGCATATAATAGGCCTCTTGTCCAATGGCTACCCTATTACTTAATGTATAAGTGTTTATATGCTATTAAACAAGCCTCTACTAATGGACATTCAGGTAATACTACTTTTATAACCAGCAAACACGATAGGGAGAATTTAATTTTGAAAAATCACAGTTAAAAAAAGAAGATGCCACCACAACAGAAAACCAATGTTCCAGTGGGTTTCTCCTGCTGATTTCCACTTTGTTACTGGAACTTTCATGTCACCTGGAGGAAGAGCCCCCCTGGGGTGTGAGGATTAGTGGGCCTCTGGGCATGTTATTCCTGTAAAACTGAGCAAAGCATTTCTGCTCTGACTGATGATTTGTTCACCAGTCTCTAACTGCCCAGAGGGATTACACAACTTGTCCAAACTACAGCAGAGCTTGACTGCAATGGGGCACCAGCTATCCTTGGATCTGATAACGCCACAACTTGTGAGCACCGAGTCCTGGAGCTTCTCATTCATTTTACTTGCCCTGGCAAACATGCTGTTGGTCCCTTCACTCACTACGATGTCTTACAACATCAATGCCGGTTCCTGCCCCCTGTCTTCTCTGGGATGGTACTCAGCTCATTTCCTTTAGGAGCTGGTATTCTCCTCCCAGCCCCAAGTGCACTTTGTACTTAGTCCAGACTTCTACGTGTTGCCTATATTATGCTGTACTTGATCTGTTTCCTTCTTTAGACTCTGAACTCTGAGAGTTCTACTTAAGAGTAGGTGCTCAGTGAATGTGCCTTACAATGCCTGAAGTGATATATTAAACTGAACTGGGGTGCCACTGAAGGACTGCATTATTCTAAATTCGGGAACATGGGCCTGGGACATGGAGGAAAGGAAAATGGTTGAAGAGGGTGGCTAAGGGAGCACTCGAACCCTGCCAGTCAAAGGATGGGTCATAAACCAGCAGCATCGACATCACCTGGGTACTTGTGAGAAATACAGAATCTCAGGCCCCAGCTCAGGCAGATTGAACCCAAATGTGCATTTGAGTAAGATTCCCCAGGGATTTATCTGCACCTTAAGGTTTTGGAAGTACTATGCTAGAAGAGGTGTTGCCAGGCCTTCAGACCAACTGTTTATTCTCATCCTGAGTAGGTGGGAAGAATCCTGGGGAAGGTTCAATAAGTAGCACATTGCAGCAACCCTCGTCTCAGCTAGGTCGGTGGGTGCTTGGGTGGGAAATGGGGCTATGGCACCAGAATCAGGTCTGTCCTTGGTTCCAGGATGAGCTGCCACTTAACCAGCTGGGTGATCCAGCCCATTGCTGGATCAATTGGATGAATTACTGAAGACTGGTTAAACCTAGTTAACCTCTCTTAGATGACAGTCACTGCGTCCACCTCCCAGGGCTGCTAGGAGGTTAAATGAGATAAAGTAGGTGAAGGTTACCTTAGAGGTGTTAGTTCCTATCACAGAATAAAGCTTGGGTTTCTGCAGAGTTTTTGGAAAGGAGGTAAGCTGTGTTTCCCCAAAAGCCAGCTGCTGTTACAGGTGCTATGCTAGGGGCCTGTAAATGCAAACTCAGTTTCAGAGAGGGCAGCAGGAAAGAGTTAACAAAGGCTGCGTCTGGTAGTGAGTTCGTAGATTTCCACTGTCTGCATTAACTGCTATACTGTTTAACTCTTATTTACTTATTTATTTGAGAGAGTGAGAGAGCATAAGCAGGGGAAGCTGCAGAGGGAGGAGGAGAGGGAAAAGCAGCTCCCAGCTGAGCAGAGAGCCGCACGTGGGGCTTGAGCCCAGGACCCTGGGATCATGACGTGAGCTGAAGGCAGACGCTTAACCCACTGAGCTGCCCCTATACTGCTCAACTCTTTTTTTTTTAAAATATTTTATTTATTTATTCATGAGAGACAGAGAGAGAGAGGCGGAGGCAGAGGCAGAGGGAGAAGCAGGCTCCTCACTGAGCAGGGAGCCCGATATGGGACTTGATCCCAGGACCCCAGGATCATGACCTGAGCTGAAGGCAGACGCTTAACCATCTGAGCCACCCAGGCGCCTAATACTGCTCAACTCTTAAAAACTAATGACATACACAATGCTTCTGAAATTGGAAAAGAAACTCCAACTAGAGGGAAAATATGGGGGGGGGGGGAGAGAGAAAGGCTATATGGTTTTCAACTCCTTTCTTGTCTCAAATCATCAAAGGCCCCACTTGGAACGAAAGCTATCCCAAGCTACCATGGGAAAAGAAAGCAACATGCTTCCCTGGCAATTACTCAAGCAGATTATCCAATAAGTGAGATGACTAAACATGTCAGACTCACAAGTTCACCACCCTTGTTTTAAGCACTTAGAAAATTCATCTAGTAGTCTGGGTCTGTTAATACTTTAAGTGGACTTTTAACTGTGTTATGAAATAATTCATTTTAAAAAGGAAAGATCCTTTTGAGAGTAATGGGGCTAATTTTCATATTGGTTTTTATTTTTATTTTTTAAAGATTTTATTTATTTATTTGACAGAGAGAGACACAGTGAGAGAGGGAACACAAGCAGGGAGAGTGGGAGAGGGAGAAGCAGGCCTCCCACAGAGCAGGGAGCCCGATGCGGGGCTCGATCCCAGGATCCTGGGATCCTGACCTGAGCCGAAGGCAGACGCTTAACGACTGAGCCACCCAGGCGCCCGTCATATTGGTTTTTAAATTAAGGTCAAATTCACAGATCATAAAATTGACCACTATTTTAAACTGTACAATTCAGTGACATCCAGCACATTCTCAATGCTGTACAAGCACCACCTCTATCTAATTTCAAAACATTTTCATCACCCCAAAAGGGAATTCTGTATCAATGAAATGGTTATTCCCCATTTCCTTCTCCACCCAGGCCCTGGCAACCACTGGTCTGCTTTTTGTCTCTATGGGTTTGCCTATTCTGGAAATTTCCTATGAATGAAATCATAAAATATGTGACCTTTTGTTCTGGCTTTTCTTGTTCTGCATCATGTCTCTGAGGTTTATCCATGTGGTAGCACGAATCAGTGCTTCTTTCCTTTTTATGATTGAATAATATTCCATTATATGGATATACCACATTTCGTTCATCTGCTCACGTGTTGATAGACATCTAGGATGTTTCCATCTCTGGCCATTGTGAATGGTGCTACTATGAACATTTGTTTACATGTATTTGTTTGAATACTTATTTTTGATTCTTTGGGGTATGTATCTAGGATAGAATTGCTGGAACACATGGCAATTCTATGTTGAGCTTTCAGAGGAGCTGCTGAACTGTTTCCCACAGTAGCTCACCAATTAAAATGTATGAGACTGTATGAGGGTTCCAGGTTCTCCACATGCTCTCGAACCCTTGCCAAGCAGGGTCACTCTTCCAAAACTGATGAAGGGCACTTGTGCATCAGAGAAAATGACATGCAGGGTCATTTGACTGCAGGTTCTCCTCCATCCACCCTTACATTTTACTCATTGAGCCCCTACAAGTGCTCCTTTGCCCCCAGGGAGTTTGCTCTTAGTAAGTCACCCCTGCCCACTGGGAGCTTGTGCCCTGGGATAACTTGGGCCTGACCCTTGCCACTGCCTTCCCCTGTATCCCCCATATCCAATCACTCTTGCTGACTCTACATGCAAAATACATCTCAGATCTGTTCCCTTCTCCCTGAGGTCTGCTGCAATCATCCCAGTCCAGGTCACCATGACCTCTCACCTGCATGCCTCTTCTTCTTAACCACCTGTATCAGTTATCTATTGCTATAGAACAGATGACTACAAATGTGGCAGCTTAAAACCCACAATTTTCTTTCTTTAGTAATCTCTACACCCAGCTCGGACTCATAACCTCCCAACAATCAAGGTGTTGGCTGGGGCTCCTGTCATCCCATGGCTCAACTGACGGAGGATCTTCTTCCCAGCTCACTCACATGGCTCTTGGCGGGGCTCAGGGCCTTGTGGGCTCTTGGCTGGAGACAACAGTTCTTGGCCATGTGGATTCCTCTATAAGGCAGCACACAACATGGCAGCTGACTTCCTTCAGAGCAAATGAGCAGAAGAGTGAGAGGGAGCCCAAGACAGACATCACAGTGTCTTTGTAACCTAATCCTAGAAGGGATATTCCATCACTTTGCTATATTCCGTTTATTAAAAGCAAATCACTGGTTCCAGGCCACCTTTAAGAGGTGGGGGGTGGGGAGGGGGACTACATAGAGCTATCACCAGGCACCATCATAGAAGCTACCCTTTACAACCTGTCCTCTGGCAGCCAGTGATTCATGTCTTTCGCATATGCAAAATGCACCCTCTTCCTTTGAAGGGCCTCAAAAGCCTCATCCCACTATAGCATCAGCGGGAAGTCCATAATCTCAAAACTAAATCAAGTCTAGGTGTAAATTAATCCCTTAAGTATAGTTCCTTAAGTACATCTCCTCAAAATACGATCTTTCCAATCTGTAGACTTATGAAAATAAGGAGACAAATTATTTGTCCCCCCAACATACTGTGGTGGGACCAGCCTAGGACAACAGTGATGGACATTCTTGTTCAAGGAGGGGGAAGTGAGAGGCACAAAGGAGTCACTGGCCCTTAGTAAGTCTGAAAGCCAGCTCGGCAAATGTTGGCAACTCCTCCAGTTCTCAGAGACTGAGAATGATTATACGTGGCTCTTGGCTCCACTCTGAGTCATACTATTTCATAAAAAGTAGCACATATGTGCAGCTGAGCAGCTCAGTTGGCTTCCTGCCAGAATCCTGGAGTTCTAAAGGCCTCTTTTCAGCCTGTGCTCTTTCTCCTTCCAAGAGTCCAAATATGACTCTTTCAAGAACTCTGTGGGCTTCCTGGGAACCTTACTGGGCATTCACACCATTAGACTAAAGCCACATCCACAAATCTCCCTGAACAAGTCCCCCTCTACCTTCAGTTTCTGCTGTGACTGCTGCAGAACAATGACCTCAAGCATTCTAGAGGCCTTATGTTTGAGAGGATCTTCGAGATGCATCTCAGTCTCTGTAAAGGATCTTTTCCATGACTGAATAGGCTTCTGAGGTACCACCTTTGATTGTCTGAGGTCTTCACAAACTATTATACAGTCACATCTTCTACTTTACCTTTAGGCCATGTTATGTTCCCCACCAAATTCATATGTTGATGCTCCAACCCCCACTGTGATGCTATTTGGAGGTGGGGCCTTTGGGTTGTCATCAGGTTTAGATGAGGTCACAAGGATGATGGGATTAGTGTCCTTATAAGAAAAAGAAGACACTCAAGGTGGCTTTCCCTCCACCATGTGAAGGACACATCAAGAGGGTGGTCATCTGCAAGACAGGAAGAAGGCCTTTCCAGGAATCAAATCTGCCCACACGTTGATCTTGGACTTCCCAGACTCCAGAACTGTGAGGAATAAATGTCTATTTTTAAGATGCCCAGTCTATGGTATTTTGTTATAGCAGCCCAAGCTGACGAAGACAGATTTTGGTATTGAGAAGTACAGATTCCTACTAAGTTTGTTCAAGATAATGTAGGCTTTCTCTAATGCACTCCTCAAAATCTTTCCAGCCTCGGGGCACCTGGGTGGCTCAGTCGTTAAGCGGCTGCCTTCGGCTCGGGTCATGATCCCAGGGTCCTGGGATCGAGCCCCGCATCGGGCTCCCTGCTCGGTGGGAAGCCTGCTTCTCCCTCTCCCACTCCCCCTGCTTGTGTTCCCTCTCTCGCTCTCTCTCTCTGTCAAATAAATAAATAAAATCTTAAAAAAAAAAAAAAAAATCTTTCCAGCCTCTGCCCACTGCCTGGTTCTAAGCCACTCCCACATTTTAGCTAGTTGTTATGGCAGCATCCCACTTCCAGGCACCAAAATCCGTATTAGTTTATCTATGCTGCGTGACAAATTACTCCCAAATTCAGTGTCCTAAAAACAACATTTGTTATCTCAGTTTCTGTGCGTCAGGAATTTGGGCACAGTTTGGCTGGGTGCCTCTTCCTGGGACAGAAGGCTGCAATCATCTCAAGGCTCAACCGGGGGAGGATCCATTCTAAAATCATTTATGTGGCCTTTGGCAAGTCTCAGGTTATCACTGGCAGTTGGCAAGAGACATTAGTTCTTTGACATGTGGGCCCCTCTACTAGGCAACTATAGTGGCTTGATTAGTATCCTGCCCTCCAAATTCATGTCCACATGTAACCTCAGAATGTGAACTTATTTAGAAACAGCATCTTTGCAGATGTAATTAAGATAAAATCATTCTGGATTAGGGTACAATGATAGTGTCTCCATAAGAGGAAAGGACAGAGAAGAAGGCCATGTGAAGACAGAGGCAGAGACTGGAGTAATGCACCCCTTTTGCCCAAGGAATGCTGAGGACTGCTGGGAGCCACCAGAAGCTTGAAGAGGTAAGGAAGGATTCTCCTCTAGAGCCTTCAGAGGGAGCACAGCCCTGCTAACACATGGATTTCAGACTTTTGGCTTCCAGAACTGTGAGAAAATAAAATTTCTGTTGTTTTAAGTCACCCAGTTTATGGTAATTTATTATGGCAGCCCCCAGGAAACTAACAAAGAACCTCACATTTGAGCTGGCTTCTTTCAGAGCAAATGAGGAAGAGAGTAAGAGAGGGCACCCAAGATGAAAGACAAAGTCTTTCTGTAATGTAATCTGAGACATGACATTTCATTATCAGAAGCAAGTCCCTAGATCAGCCCACAAGCAGGGTGAAGGGATTACACAAGATAATGAATACCTAGAGGTGGGCATCATGGATGGCTACACAGGCTTAACCTGCAGTGGGTTAAGTGTTGAGGATGTGGCCGGTAATACGTAAGATTCTTTCCCTTGAGATTATTTACAGTCTAGTTGGGGAGAGAACACTAAAGAATAACAAACAAATAAATACATAAATAAAAACTGTGGTAAATACAAGAAAGTAAGTTATGAGACAACAGGAATATCTGACTTAGATTAGGGATAAGAATTAGGCATGTCTTTCTGATAGTATATATATATTTTTAAAGATTTTATTTATTTGAGAGAGAGAGAGCGCGCGAGCTGGAGGGAGGGAGAATCTCAAGCAGACTCTGCGCTGAGCCCAAAGCCTAATATGGGGCTCCATCCCATGACCCTGAGATCATGACCTGAGCCAAAACCAAGAGTTGGCTGCTCAACCGACTGAGCCACTCCGGTGCCCCTAAAATGGTATTTAGAATGTGGTTGAAGAACATGTAGAAATTAGGCTGTGTGTGTGTGTGTGTTGGGAGGGGAGATTGTTTCCAGGTAGAGGGAAAGCGCATGCAGATAACAGCCAGTAAGTTGAGCTGCCAGACTCAGTGTATGAGTTCTTCATCTCTGCATTTCTATTACGTAAACACAGTGCCCGGCACAGAGAGGCACCTGATAAATTATCATGGAATTAATGAATGAATAAATCCAAGGCACCTTTTATTTCCTTACTGTTATGGATAATGTCAATTCATTCAGAAATTTTCTCGCAAAGTTCACTGCTGGATCACTGCTCTTATTTGTGTTAGCACAGGCAAAGCTGCTACTACAAAAAGAGTCAAATACATAAAAGTTCAAAACAATAAAAGTTTATTTTTTTCTCATGTAACAGTCCTAGGTGGATATATAAGTCAATGGAGCAGCGGTTCTCCTCTACTCAGGAATCTTCCATCTTGGAGCCTTGCCTTCTCCAGAACCTTCTCATCATCGTCCAGCTGGCAGAGTAAGTAAGACCACCTGTTGACAAATTTTCTGGGCCGAGCCTGGAAACTGTGCACATCTCTTCTGTTCACTTTCCATTGGGGAGAGCACAGGCACATGGCCACACCTACTTTAAGGGGCCTGAGGAATGTACAGTAGGCGTATGGCCGACAAAGAGGACAACTACATCCGTACCACAACATATATCCAATTACTTGACTTACCCTCTGGTAAATCACACAAAATCCTCAAATTGTCCTCGACAGAAAAAAACATGCATTCCCCATCTTCACCTGCATCAAGTCCGTCAATCACTGAACGGCACCATTGTCCCTCCAGTTGCTGAAGCCAGACTCAGAGAAGTTACTCTTGATTTCTTTCTTTCTTCTGTTTTTTAAGATTTTATTTATTTAACAGAGAGATGGTGAGAGCAGGAACACAAGCAGGGGGAGTGGGAGAGGGAGGAGCAGGCTTCCTCCCTTGCAGGAAGCCCGATGTGAGGCTCAATCCCAGGACCCTGGGATCATGACCTGAGCCAAAGGCAGACACTTAATGACTGAGCCACCCAGGCGCCCTCATTTCTTATTCTCACGTTCCATATCAAATCCTTCAGGAAATACTGTCAACTCTACTCCCAAAACATACCATAAATCCATCTACTCCATCTTTGCTGCCACTACCTGAGTTCAAGCATCAAAATAATCTCTCATCTGGATTATTGCAATAGCCTCTTAATAACTCTCCGTGTCTCCACTTTTGCTTGCCCATATTTCTCTATCTAGCAGAATGATCTTTCAAAACATAACTTTGTTCGCATCACTCTTTGGTTTAAAACCTTCCAATTACATAGAATAAAATCTAAAGTCATTACCATGACCCTAGGGTGTATGATAACAGCCTCTGTCCACCTCTCCAACCTCATTCTTTGTCATTTTCTCCTTCTACTTGCTCTGCTCCAACTACAATGAACATTCTGCTGGTCCTTGAACATATTTAGCTTATTTCCATCTTAAGATTTTTGCACCTGCTGTTCCATCCGCCCAGAAATCTCCTCCTCAGATTTGCAACAGTCAGCTCCTTCTCATTCCTCAGAGGTCTCAGCTTCAGTGTTACCCCATTCCCTGACCATCTACTAGGAAAAGTCCCCACATCCAGTTATTCTCTTATCTCAGCATCCTGTAAACTTTCTTCTTGGCACCGACAAACTCTTGTTTCCCCGTTTATTTGCTGCTTATCTTTCCTGAAATTAAGATCCACTGAGTAGGTACCGACTCTTGCTCCAATCTTTCCCAAGTGTTGAGTAGGCCTGGTACACGGTGATGCTCAGCACATAACTGAACGAATGAAGAGGTGATCTGCCAACAGCTCGTACAAGGTCCTTGGGCAGGTAGTTGGTGTAGAGGAAGGAGCACAAACGTGGGTTCCAATTCTGACTTGACCACTTCTCAGCTGTGCCCGAGAGAGTTGGGCTCTCAGAGCCTTAATTACCTAACCTGTAAACGCGGGGTAAGAACATACTTACCTCGCCGCGCCAAATGCCTGCTTTGTAAAGAATAAAGAACCTGGTTGGGGAAAAGAGCCTCAGGTAAAATTAACCCCCCGAATATATAACTACGACTGCTATTATTATACACAATTCTGTTCTCTTACCGCTGGACCCGCCCGGGACCTCCGTTTCCTCTTCATCACGAGTTGAAACCCCCGGCTCCTGCACGCACGCTGTTCCTGGCGGAACGAACCTCCTTCTCCGCGTCTTAAGAAAGAAAAAGGGGCGCGAACGTCACTCGAGTCAGGCGGCGTTCTCCAGTGGATCCGCCCCGTGGGGGCCGGACGCATTGCGTCATCAGCGCGGCGCCAGCGCTGCGGAGGGCCCCGGGGCCTGTCCCGAGTGTGGCGCAGCTTGAGGAGACCCTGGCAGATGCCTGCAAATCAACTGCGTGGTTTGGGGGCGCTCGGAAACCCCAGCGGACGGCGGCGAGGGGCACGTGGAGCCGTGGGGGCAAGGAGTCGGGCGGCAAGACGGGCGGCCCGGAGCTCAGGCGGGACACAGCGCCGGCGGGCGCCCGGCCGGCCGGCGGGGCTGCCCGGCGCGGGTGTCCCGGCGATGTGTGGCGCTGAAGCGGCATCGGGAGCAGCGGCGGCGGCGGCGGCGGCGGCCGGCTCGGGCTCGGCTTCTCAGCGGTGCCGGCGGCGGAGACGGAGGCGCAGGTTCCTCATTAGGACCTGGCGAGCCCAGGCCTAATCGGCGGCCCCGCGAGGCCTCTGCATAGCGCCCCGGACGGGGACCCTCCCCGCCTCGCCCTGCCCCGGGAGCCTGCCTCCCCGGCCGGGGATGAAGCCGGGAGGCGGCCGCACGGGGCCCAGCACAAAGGCTTGTCCCCGGGGGCCGCCGCCGCCAGCCTAGAGCCGCCCACCGAAGCGGAGCCGGCGCCGGGGCCCTCATCCCCGCCGGTCCCTGGGGACGGCTGCTGCCGGTCTCCCCGAGGCCCAGGGGCCCGAGCGCCGAGCCCCTTGCTCCCCCGGCTACGGTGGGACCGGGCACCTGTGCAGCCTCCGCCGCTCCCGGCCGTAGAGGCCCCAAGGAGCATGTCCGAGGAGAGCGACATGGAGAAAGCCATCAAGGTAAGGGGGAGATGCCCCCTTCCTCCCCGCTTTGTCCCTGTGGCATTCCTCTCGGCTCAGCCTCAGAAAGCGGAGAGAACTTGGAGTGAGAGGTTCCAGCGACTCCGGGTTTCGGTCTTCCCAGATTCCGTGGACTGCGTTTTACAGCCCTTGAGTGAATGGTTTGTGTATGTATAGGGAGGGATGTCCGACTCCCTCTAACTTCCCTGATTAAAGTAGGGATGTGATTTGTGCTCATCTAAAACGCAAGGTGAGTGGCGTGGAGATACTTGATATGAGTGGGACGGAGGGGGCCCTACTACTTCACTTTCGATCACTCCCCAAGTGCCGCCAGTATTTGTTTCCGGATGATCTGCAACAGTATTTGGAGAGTTGGACTTTACCCATCGCTCTCGATTTGTTTGAAACCAGCCTCCTCGAAACCTGCAGTTTCAGATGGGGTGGCTCGCCTTCTTACAAAATCTATCTTTTGGCACATATTGTTCTTACTTTTGCCTATGTTCCCTCACCTATTCCTCTTTCCTCTCCTCCTAGGGAGTCTTTAATTTATTGAGGAAGAGCTCATGGTGTTCTGTGACTTACTGCTCTGTTAACAACAACAACAACAACAAAGCAAATATGTGTGTTCTAAAATGACCCAAATAAAGTGAAAAGTTTTTAAAAATCTGTTTTTTACTCTTTTTTTTTAAACAGGCAAACTTTGAGGTACTAATAGAAAGTCATCTAGCTGTAGCTAGGAAATTAGAGTCTTGTGTAAATTGAGCCTGAAGTTCGATATGCGTTATTTACTTATTTTGCAGTATTAAAGTCAATGCATTTAAGAATTTCATTTTCCCTTGAGGGACAGGCATCCATTGGCAACTTGGGCTTATTTTCCCCTTCAAGACACAGTTAAGAAGTTACACTTAACAATTTTTTGTGTAGCAAAGTTTATAGAAGTCATCAGACTTTCCAAAGAAACTTCACCTTTTAAAGGAGGCATGGAAATATACATACATATTAAGGAAGATCAGATTTTAAATAATAGAAATAAAGGTTCTAAAAGACTGCATTTTTTCTTTTGGTTTGAATTTTATTGGTACGGGGTCATGAATTGTTACCTAAAGTTATATAATTGGGTTGTGAATCAAAGCATATGTGGCAGATTTTTAAATTCAAGTATTTTCTGTTTTTTGCCAGGTGCTGTCTTAGGCACTGGTGGTGCAAAGCCAAACTCCTAGATGTCCCTGCTCTCCTGGAGCTTATATTCTAGATGGTGGAGTTAGGTAATAAACATTGTCAGGTGCTTATAATTAAGTATAAAAAGGGTGGGGAGTACTATTTTAGGAAGAGTAGTCAGGGAAGGCCTCTCTGAAGAGGTGACATTTGTGTAGAGGTCTGAAAGGCACAAGGGAGCAAACCTCCACTGTCTCAGAGAAGAGTGTTACAGGCAGTAGGAACAGCAGATACAAAGCCTCTGAGATAGGTACAAGTCTTGTGTGATCCAGGAACAGCAAAGTGAATGCAATGGGTCAGTGATGTTTTAGGGAGGTGATGGCAAGCTAGAGCACATAGGGACTTGTAGACCATTGTAGGAACTTTGGCTTTGACCTTGAGTAGCAGAGGAACGCTAGGGAGTTTTGAACAGAAGAGGCACATAGTTCTAGTGGGTAAATATATAAATGGGGAGGCAATGTTACATAGTGGCTACCATAGTTTCTCTAGGTAAACTCATGGGTTAAAATCTCAGCCTTGCCATTCATTAGCTGTGTCCTTGAGTAAGTCACTTCACTTCTCAGTCCCCACTCATAGAAAGGAGATAAAAACACTCCACAGCTCATACGGTTTTTTGAGGATTTAATGAACAAATATATCTAAATGTGCTTACAATAATACCTAACATTTAGTAGGAACTCGATGAATGTTAGCTCATAGCAACTAAAGAGTCATTTAAGAAAGTCATAATTTCTTCACTTGGTCACTATGGCCCAATCTGACTTTCTTAAATTTTTTTAGCTTTTCTTCATTTACTTGACAGGTCATTGGTGAGTCTGCCTACTACTTTGAGTGTGTCCAACCAATAAAAATAAGTGGAGTTGAAAATATCTAATCTGACAACTAGTACTGACTAGGATATACTCCCTTGGAAGCAAGCCAGCATGACATCAAATAAAACTTCTGCTGCAGCATTGTGTTGTATTCATTGTTTTGCTTTCTGGAGGATGTCCCTCAGTGATGAAGTCTGAGACCAGTGGAGTTCAGCTGGAAAAGCTGTTTTCCTGGGCTCTAATCAGACCATTTAAATTTCTGCTTCCTGACTACCTAAGAGCAGACTGATTAGACTTTAACATCTCATCCTATTACTCTTCAAAATAATTAAGATAAGGCCAAGGCAACAACCTTAGGCTCTGTCTTCTCATTTCTGTCTCTTCTCCATAGCCCCATGACTCACTACTCCTAAGACACTTATATAAACCTGAAGAAAGAACATTTTGGGATTAGGGATTGCTTACATATTTGTCTTCTATTGAATATGGCAGAGTTTTTTTTTTTTATTTTTAGGATTTTATTTGACAGAGACAGCAGGAGAGGGAACACAAGCAGGGGGAGTGGGAGAGGAAGAAAAAGGCTTCCTGCTGAGCTCAGAGTCCAACGCGGGGCTCAATCCCAGGACCCTGGGATCAAGACCTGAGCCGAAGGCAGACGCTTAATGACTGAGCCACCCAGGCACCCCGTATATGGCAGAGTTTTTAATATTTGATGAACTTAATGAAAATTCATTTCCTTAGTTTTAAAAATATTTTTTAAATTGCAGTATAGGGACGCCTGGGTGGCTCAGTCATTAAGCGTCTGCCTTCGGCTCGGGTCATGATCCCAGGGTCCTGGGATCGAGTCCCACATCAGGCTCCTTGCTCAGTGAGGAGCCTGCTTCTCCCTCTCCCTCTGCTGCTCCCCCTGCTTGTGCTCTCTTTCTCTGTCTGTGACAAATAAATAAAAATCTTTAAAAAAAAAATTGCAGTATAATTTACATACCATAAAATTCAGTCAATGTAAGTGTGTAGTTGAAGAATTTTTAGTAAGTGTACAGAGTTGTGCAACTATCATCCCAATCCAGTTTTAGAATGTTTCCATCCCGGGGCACCTGTGTGGTTCAGTGGGTTGGGTGTCTTGACTCGGTTTTGGCTCAGGTTATGATCTCCCTTGTGAGATCAAGCGCCGCATTGGTCTCTATGCTGGGTATGGAGCCTGCTTGGGATTCTCTCCCTCTCTGCCCCTCCCCCCCCAACTCCTGCTCGCATTCTCTCTCTCAAATAAATGGATAAAATCTTTTCTTTTTTTTTTTTAAAGAATATTTCCATCCCCCCTAGAAATTTCCTTTTGCTTATTTGTAGTCAGCCTCTACTCCCACTCCCCACTCCAGACAGTCACTGATCTACTTTCTGCCACTAGGTTTGTCTCTAGAAATTCCAAATTAATGAAATTGTATAATACATAGTCTTACATATTTGGCTTCTTTTACTTCTAGTACTTTTGAGGTTCACCCATGTTAGTGCATATATTAGGAGTTTATCTCTTTTTTATTGTTGAGTCATCTTTTTATTATTTATTCATCCCCAGTTGATGGACATTTAGATTGTTTCCAGTTTTAGCTAATATGAACAAAATGATATATAAAACTTGCCCATACAAGTTTTTGTGTAAACATTTGTTTTAATTTCTTCTGGTTAAATACCTAGGTATGGAATTACTAGGTGGTATGGTAAGTTTATGTTTAACTTTTTAAGAAACTGCAGAACTTTTCCAAAGTAGCTTTACCATTATTCATTCCCACCAGTAGTGTTTGAGGGGTTTGTTGTTTTTTGTTTTTGTTTTTGTCTTTGTTTTTGTTTCCTTCCTGACAAATATTTGGTATTCATCTTTCCCTTTTAGCCATCCTAGTGGTTGTGTAGTGGTCTGATTGTGGTTTTTTTTTTTTTTTAAAGATTTTATTTATTCATTTGACAGAGATAGATACAGCGAGAGAGGGAACACAAGCAGGGGGAGCGGGAGAGCGGGAAGCAGGCTTCCGCTGAGCAGGAAGTCCGATGCGGGGCTTGATCCCAGGACCCTGGGATCATGACCTGAGCCGGAGGCAGACACTTAACGGCTGAGCCACTCAGGTGCCCCCTGATTGTGGTTTTAATGTGCATTTCCCTAATGACTAATATTGTTGGTCAACTTTTCATGTGCTTATCTGCCATTTGTGTATCTTTCTTGGTGAAATGTCTATTCAAATCATTTGCCCATTTTTAAATTGGGTCATTTGTCTTATTATTGAGTTGTAAGGGTTCTTTATATACTCCGAATAAAAACTAATTCTAATGCTCTTGAGCATCTTTTTGTATGTTTGCCATTCATGTATTTTTTTCCCTGGTATTTAACTATATTAAAATCTTTTACTCATTTGTAAATTGAGTTGTTTGTCTTATTATTGAGTTGTAAGAGTTCTCTCTAAATAAAGGAGATTTATCAGACATATGATCTGCAAATATTTTTCCCAGTCTGTGGCTTATCTTTTCACTTTTAATGGTTTTAATTTTGATGAAGTCCAGTTTATCTTTTTTTCTTTTTCTTTTATGGATTGTGCTTATGGTGTCATAGCTAAGAAATCTTTGCGTAGTCTCAGGTTACAAGATTTTTCAACTGTATTTTCTTCTAGAAGTTTTACAGTTTTTAGTTCTTTATTTAGGTCTAATATCCACTTGGAATTAACTTTTGTGTGTGGTGTTACCTAAAGGTCTACGGTTTTGTTTGTCTGTCTTTAATATGGATATCCAGTTGTTCCAGGACAATTTGTTCAAAACACTGTCTTTTGCCTATTGAATTACTTTGGTTACCTTTTTTGAGAATCAGTTGATCATAAGTGTGAAAGTTTATTTCTGGATTCTCTGTTCTGTTCTATTGATCGATATGACTATCCTTATGCTAGTATCATACTTAATTTGATTACTGAAGTTTTATAGTAAATATTCAAAATTGGGTAGTATGAGAACAAACTTGGTTTCTCTTTTTCAAAATTAAGTTGGCTCTTCAAGTTCTTTGTATTTCCAAATAAATTTTAGGATCCCCTTGTCTATTTCTTCAAAAAAGTGTGCTGGGATTTTGACAGGGACTCCATTGATTCTACAGGTCAATTTGGGGACAGTTGCCATCTTAACAATATTGTCTTCTAATCCAAGAACAAGGTATAGCTCTCCATTTCATTAGGGCTTCTCCTGTTTCTCTTAGCAATGTATTTGTAGTTTTCAGTGTATGGAGCTTGCACTCTTTAATAAATTTATTCCTAATATTTTATTCTCTATGATGGTATTAAGAATTGTTTAATTTCATTCTTTGGGTTATTTGTCACTAGTGTATAGAAATAACAGTTCATTTCTGTATTTTGATAATGTGTTTTACATCCTACCACATTTGCTAAGTTCTAGATTTTGTTGTTGTTGTAGGTTCTTTAGGATTTTCTACATATAAAAATCATGTCTTCAGCAAATAAATACCGTTTTACTTCTTCCTTTACAGGATGTATGCTATTAATTTTGTTTTCTTGCCTTATTCCATGGGTAGAACCTCAGGTACAATGTTGAAAGAAAGTGGCAAAAGTGGACATCTTGCCTTGTTCCTGATCTCAGGGGGAAAGCATTAAAGACTTATCACTAAGTAAGTGGTTTTGTAGATGTCCTTTGTCCAATTGAGGAGTTCCCTTCTGTTCCTTGTTTGCTGAGAGTTTTTATCAGGAATAGGCATTGAATTTTTGTTAAATGCTTTTTCTTCACCTATTGAGTTGATCATATAGTTTTTGTTCTTTATTCTTAATGTGATATATAGTAACAATTGATTTTCAGGTATTAAACCAATCTTGCATTCTTGGTATAAACCCCACTTAGTCTGATGTAAAATTATTCTTACATGTTTCTGTATTCAGTTTGCTAATAATTTTGCTGAGGATTTTTGCATCTGTATTCATGAGAAATATAGGTCTATAGTTTTGTGATGCCTTTGTCTAGCTTTGGTATGAGGGTAATATGTGCCTCAAAATGAGTTGGGAAGTATACCCTCCTTTACTTTCTGGAAGAATTTGTGTGGAGGTTTGGTATTATTTCATTAAATCAATAGTTCTCAATAGGGGGCAGTTTTTGTCTCTCACAAGACATTTGGCAGTGTCTGGAGACATTATAGTTATTCAGTGCAGGTAGGGGATGCTTCTGGCATCTAGCAGGTAGAGGCCAGGAATGCTCCTGAACATCTTAACAATGCACAGGACAATCTCACAACAAAGAACTATCTGCTTCAAAATGTCAGTGATGCTGAGATGAGAAACTGCACTTTAAATGATTTGGTAGAATTTACCCCTAAAACTGTATGTAGGTCACGGCTTTGCTTTGTGGGAAGATTTTTTTGTTATTAATTCAGTTTCTTTTATAGATTATTCAGATTTTCTATTTCTTCATGAGTGAGTTTTGGTAATTTATGTCTTTCTAGAATTTGTCCATTTCATCTAGTGGTCTGATTTCTTGGCGTAAAGTTTTTTATGGTGATCCTTTATAATGCTTAGCTTCCTGTAAGGTCAATTGTGATGTCTCCTCTTTCATTTCTAATAGTAATAATTTGTGTTTTTTCTCTCTTCAGTCTAGCTGAAGGTTTGTTAATTTTGTTCTCTTGAAGAATCAACTTTGGTTTTGAATTTTCAGTCTTCTATTTTATTGATTTCTGCCCTAGTTTTTATTATTTATGCTTCCTTTGAGTATTTCTTTTTTCGCTAGTTTTTCAAGGTAGAAGCTTAGGTTATTGATTTGTGATCTTTCTTATGTAGGGATTTATAGGTATAAATTTACATCTAAACACCACTTTAACTGTACATCATAAATTTTAGCATATAGTCCCCTCATAGCCATGGTTTTGCTTTCTGTGGTTTTAGTTACCCATGGTCAGCCATGGTCTGGAAGCAGACGATCCTCCTTCTGAATCATCAGAAGGTCATGCCTTGTCACAAAGCCTACGTCATTCACCTCACTTCATCTCATCACATAGGCACTTTGTTATCTCACACCATCACAAGAAGAGGAAGGGTGAGTGTGGTACAAAAAGATACTTGTGTGTGTAAGAGAGATTATATTCACATGACTTTTATTACAGTATATTGTTATAATTGTTCTATTTTATTATTGTTAGCTTCTTACTGTGCCTAATTTATAAATTATAATTTATAATGTTATAGATTTTAAATTATTAAACTTTATCATAGGTATGTATGTGTAGGAAAAACATAGTATATATAGGATTTGGTACCAGCTCTGATTTCAGGCATTCCCTGGGAATCTTGGAATGTACCCCCCACAGACAAGGGGGGGGACTACTGTATTGTGTTTTTATTTTATTTTATTTTATTTATTTATTTATTTTAAAGATTTTATTTATTTTTTGACAGAGAGACAGCGAGAGAGGGAACACAAGCAGGGGCAGCGGGAGAGGGAGAAGCAGGCCTCCCCCGGAGCAAGGAGCCCAATGCGGGGCTTGATCCCAGGACCCTGGGATCATGACCTGAGTCAAAGGCAGACGCTTAGTGACTGAGCCACCCAGGCGCCCCGTGTTTTTATTTTCATTCGGATCAAAATATTTTCTAATTTCCCTGTTTCTTCTTTGACCCATTGATTATTTAGAAGTATTATGTAATTTTAAAATTTTTGTTGATTTGTAGCTTAATTGATCTGTAGCTTAATTTCAGTTATGGTTGAAGAACTTTATATAATTTCAGTTTTTAAAAATGTATTGAGACTATGATCCAGCATATGATTAATCCTGAAGAATACTCCATGTGTACTTGGGAAGAATGTATATTCTCCTGTTGTTGGATGCAGTGTTCTAATAGATGTCAGGTCAAGTTGGTTGACAGTGTTGTCTTCTACATCCAGCTGATTTTCTGTTTAGCTTTTCTATTACTGAGAGTAGCGGTAGTGGAATCTCCAACTATTATTTTTGAATTATCTATTTTCCTCCTATATTCTGTCAATTTTTGCTTCATATATTTTTGGACTCTGTTCTTAGGTGCCTCCATATATGTTTATAATCCTCGTATTTTCCTGTTGAATTGACCTTTTCATCCTTATAAAAAGTGCCTCTCTATTAATATCTTTTGTTTTAAAGTCTATTTTGTCTGTTGTCTCTATAGTTACTTCAGCTCTCTTATAGTTACTCATGGTATATCTTTTTCCATCCTTTATTTTTTTTCTCCATTTAAAAAATTGTAATAAAATTACTCATATCATAAAATTTACCATCTTAACCATTTTTAAATGTACACTTCACTGGTATTAAATATATTTATAATGTTGTGCAACCATCACCACCATCCATCCATGTAATTTTTTTGATCTTGTAAAACTGAAACTCTGTACCCATTAAACAGTAACTCCTCTGCGTCCTTCCCCCCAGCCTCTACCAATCACCATTCTCCTTTCTGTCTCTGTAATACTGACTACTCTAAGCACCGCAGAAAAATGGAATCATACAGTGTTTGTCTTTTTTTTAATTTTTTTTAAATTTTTTTTTTTAAAGATTTTATTTATTTATTTGACAGAGAGAGACACAGCGAGAGAGGGAACACCAGCAGGGGGAGGGGGAGAAGGAGAAGCAGGCTCCCCGCCGAGCAGGGAGCCCGATGTGGGACTCGATCCCAGGGCCCTGGGATCATGACCTGAGCCGAAGGCAGTCGCTTAACCGACTGAGCCACCCAGGCGCCCCCAGTGTTTGTCTTTTTGTGACTGGCTTATTTCACTTAGCATAATATTCTCATGGTTCATCCATATTGTGGCATATTTCTGAATTTCCTTACTATTTAAAGCTGAATGATATTCCTCATATGTATATGGACACTTAGGTCCCTTCCATGTTATGAATAGTTGTTATGAACATGGATATACAAATATTTCTTGAAGACCCTGTTTTCAGTTCTTGTGGGTATAT
The DNA here is from genome assembly GCF_011800145.1 of Mirounga leonina. Lineage (NCBI taxonomy): Eukaryota > Metazoa > Chordata > Mammalia > Carnivora > Phocidae > Mirounga > Mirounga leonina. Next base: position 9,351,621 of record NW_023270436.1, read on the forward strand.
ACCCAAAGTGGAATTGCTGGATCATATGGTAATTCTATTTTTAATTTCTTTGAGGAACTGCCATACTGTTTTTCATGGCATTGGAAATGTACCATTGTACATTCCCACCAGTAGTGCACAAGCATTCCAATTTCTCCATATCCTCACCAACACTTGTTATTTTCTGTTTGTTTGTTTTTTAAGTAGTCTCCACACCTAGCGTGGTGCTTGAACTCACAACCCTGAGATTAAGACCTGAGCTGAGATCAAGAGTTTGACACTTAGCCAACTGAGCCACGGAGGCACCCCTATTTATTTGTTTTTTGATAGTAGCTATCCTAATGGGTGTGAAGTTGTATCTCATTGGAGTTTTGATTTGTATTTCTTCATGGTTAGTGATGCTGAACATCTTTTCATGTGTTTATTGGCCATTTGTATATCTTTGGGAAAATGTCTTTTCAAGTTCCTAGCCCGTTTTTTGAATCAGGTTGTTTTTGAGTTTTAGGAATTGTTGTATATTCTAGATGTTAATCCCTTATCAGATACTTGATCTGCAGATATTTTCTTCCATTATGTGGGTTGCCTTTTTTACTCTGTTAATAATGTTTTATGATGCACAAAATTTTTAAATTTTCATGTTCATCTTGTCTAGTTTTTCTTTTGTTGCCTGTTCCTTTAGTGTCTTATCCAAGAAATCATTGCCAAATACAGTGTTACAAAACTTGTGTCCTATGTTTTTTTCTAAGAATTTTATTGTTTTAGGTCTTACATTAAGGTCTTTGATCCATTTTGAGTTTTTGTGTATGGGGTTAAGGGTCCAACTTTGTTCTTTTGCTTGCATGTGGATACCCAGTCTACCCAGCATAATCATTGAAATCCTTTTATTTTTAACTTGTTTGCTTCTCTGAATCCAAAGTATATCTCTTATAGACAGCTATGGTTGGATCTTTTTTTTTTTTTTTAATCCAGTAAATGTTAACTTTTTTACTATATCATTATTTTTATATCTCTCACAAATATATTTTCTTTACTATTTACAAAAACAGACAATGGATAGATTTGCCTGTGGGTTGTGATTTCCAAACCCTTGGTCTAGAAGGATTCCAAAGAATTACTTCATTCCATGTATTTATATCCTTATTAATTTAAGGCAGTATATATATTTCTTTAGCAGAATTCAATGTGTTTCTCATTGATGCCTTTGAATTAGTCCATAATTCCTTCAGTGAAGTGTTTTAATTGACCCATCCCTTCCTGTATTCTCCTTGTCATTAAAATATGTGAGAAAATAGGCCATCCACACATGGAAGAGTTGACAGATCTGAGGCTGTTATTTCTCCTCCCCAGCCAGGCTTCTTGAAGCCTTAGACCAGTTAGTGTTTATGGCACCATCAACAAAGGTGTAAGAATGAAAGCTGGGAAAGAGGACAAGAGGTATAAGGAAAACAGGGTTCAGAAATCAGGGCTGTAGAGAGGCCTGGTAGTGCCTCTCTTATCTTCTGTAACGGCAAATGGTAAAACTCCTGTCAGAGCCTCATCAGAGCCTCTACAAGTTGAACGGTCTTGGCTGTGTATTAGGTAGAGTACCATCTGAATAAGCACCAGCACAGTGAAGAATTTTGTCTAATGTTATTTTCACATCTCAGGAACTGGGCAAATGAACACTTCTTTGATTTGTTCATGACAGATAATTCCATGGAACAAATCTCTCTTTTCCATGGATCTCCTATGAGTGTATGTTTTCATTAGAGTTGAGGAGAAGGAGGGGTTTAGCAAATGATTTTACTCCACCATGAAGCTTAGACTATGCTCCCAACTCCCTCTTTCCCAATCCTGTATTCCTCCCTGTCTTCTCAAACACTTCTAAAGGCCATGCAGTGGAAACATAAAGGAGGTAGGCAAGTTAAATGGGTAGGTGTGAATTCTGTTTAGGAGGTGGTGATTGGGGACAGAGCCTGGGACCTCCCTGATCGGGCAAGATCTGTCCCCAATCTTCTGTGTAAGGCAGTTAACTTTGATAGCTGGAATGGTGCTAGGGAAGAGGCCAAAGCCATAGATTCTAGTCTCATTAGTCCGTGTAACTCACTGCGTGCTCTCAAGCTCCTTAACCCTAGTGTACAGTTTTTCTGAAGGAAGTTTGTGTAATGATCTAACTGATCTTTCCCAAGTCAATATCCCTCTATCATCCAGCTTTAGTCTACTTTCTAGTCTCTCATTCCACAGTTAGTGAGCATTTATTATATGCTGAGAACCTTTATCAAGAACTGGGCAGCAGGAAAGTGGAGATGATGCCTGTTGTAAGCTTATTTTGTATGCTTGCATATTAATTGGGCAGAAGCTCTGTTTTTCTGTCTCTGAACTTAGCCTGGTGTCTGGCACATACCAACTGCTCAATGAGTGTGGACAGATACCCTGTTCTCATGTACTGGGAGTCGCGATTCTATTCAATTCTCATTGCAACAAAACACTTTGAAAATCTCATGAGTTCCAGCCTAATTTCTCAGGGTCTCCATTTGGTTTCCTTTTCTTCCTGTGGAACCCTGAAAAGTGAATTTTAGCCTGCCATAACTTAAATATGTGGTTTTCATGCCTGAAAGCCTATGGCAACCGAAGCTCAGCATATAGTGATTAGACAGGAATTCCATAAAAACTTTCACTAAATCATAGAGGCTGTATTGGGAACTATTGGAAGCTATTAAAACTGTAAATAAAACAATTGAAAACTATAAAAAATATAGTTACACAATGTGATGATATCTTTGTACTCAAAATGATGCTGTTGAAAATTAGATAAATTTACTATTATATTCACTACTACCTTATTTGAACTTTTAAGTCTCAATTTATTCAGTTATTTCAACAATTTGATCAACTTCTTCAAGGGTATAGGCCTTCTATATCATAGAAGCATTTATCAGAGCAGTCTTTCTGGAACCTCAGAAAATATACTGACCATTTCATTTTAGCAATTGAATATTCAGTAGTGAAGCATTTTGAAAGAATATGTTCCTCTCACACTACCCCCCACCCCCTGAAAAACACTGAGTAAAATGGACCTTGTGGATGAGCTGAAGAATTTCTTCTTATCCAAAAGTGTTTGCTTTCTTTTTTGCTGGAAAACAGTGCCTAACTTAGTCATTTAGAAGAAGTACCTAATTATAAAGCCAAAAGAATGCAAAGCCCTGCTTATCAGTTTCTTTTAGAAGATGAGATAGTGAGTGATAAGGTTTTCTGTTGTCCCACCTTGCTCTATTATTCGGCTTTTTAATTGGAGAATCATTGTCTGCCCCCTCCCTTTTCTGTTTTAATAGGAAACCTCCATTTTAGAGGAATACAATATCAATTGGACTCAGAAGCTGGGAGCTGGAATTAGTGGTCCAGTTAGGTAAGAGACGACATGCAAAACTATGGCAGAATTGCTCCGCAAAGGGCCATTTGACATACATTGTACAATAGAAGCATCAGGTGTGCCAGATTTGTGAAATAGCCTTAATTTAACAAGTGGACATATTTATGTAAGGCTTTTCCTCATCCATTTAGAAATACATTTAAGTGACTGAGTCACCTGGTCTGTAACATAGAATCATTTAAGATATCGAGACTGGGGCACCTGGGTGACTAGGCTGGTTGTGTTTGACTCTTGATTTCGGCTCAGGTTATGATCTCAGGGTTGTGAGATCGAGCCCTATGTTGGGCTCGTGCTAGGTGTGGAGTCTGCTTAAGATTCTCTCCTTGCCCCTCTGTCCCCACCCCCTCATTCTCTCTGTCTCTCTCAAAAAAAAAAAAAAGAAAAAGAAAAAGGATATTGAGACTGTGGAGCTACTGTGAGAGTTGCCAGCAAAGGCCATCCTTGGCCATTCCTTCCTTGGCCTTCTTCAGGTTGCTCCCACATGGCTCAGGAGCTGAGGCCTGTGCCGGGAGAGTGAGATGGCTTTTCTGCCTCTCCACCTGCTAGCCCTAGGGGCAAGTTTGTTTGGATGCACCCGGATATATTCTTGATTAGAAGTACAGTTCTAAAAGAACAAACCTATTAAATTAGTTTTCAGTGTAACGTAGATGATTTCTGATTGATTTTTTTTCCTCCAAATCTAGAGTCTGTGTAAAGAAATCTACTCAAGAACGGTTTGCACTGAAAATTCTTTTTGATCGTCCAAAAGCTAGAAACGAGGTATGACCCTTTATTGCCTTGATTTGCCTAAATATTGGAAGTGCCTACAGATTATTCTTTTTACAAGTAAGGCAGCTTCCTGGAGGGAATACAGAGATGCACAAAGAATTTTATATCCACATTTACCCCTTTTCCCTATTCCTGTCATCATTACAAAGTGGTCCCATATCTGTCAGTGCCAAAGGCTGTCAGTCTTCCTTCCTTAAAACCACCTCTTGTTCTTTTTCAATTAATGTGGTTCTTATACCCTGAAGTATTCAGGTTTACCTCAGCTTTTACTTATTGGCCAAGTTCCTTGAAGAGTGGAGAATGGTGACTAGTGTCTTGTAAGTGTGCTGCAGGAGGGTTGTGAGGATGTGTTTCTAGTTCTAAAAAATACACATTTGTTTTAAATCATCTGGGTGTGGTGATGACCTACTAGTAACATGTGCAGTGGAGGACGTATTCTTGTGCTTAGAGATACATGAATAATTTCTGAAACAAAATGAGTTATTTGCCAGATTTTTCATTTGCTAATGGGTGGGGCAGTAGAAGTAAATCTGTTGGTGAGGTGATACGTTTCCTCTGTTCTCTTTAAGGTACGTCTGCACATGATGTGTGCCACACACCCAAATATAGTTCAAATTATCGAAGTGTTTGCTAACAGTGTACAGTTTCCTCATGAGTCCAGCCCCAGGTAAGACTACATGGGGGTCATCACCACATGTCCACCTCTCTACATGTAGGTCAAGGTGTAGTGGGGTTTTCCTCTCTTTTGTGCTCTCTTTCCCCCTCCCCTTTCTCTCCATCCCTCCTTCTCTTCCTGCCTGCCTGCCTGTTTCCCTCCCTCTTTCTCTCTTCTCTTCTTTTTATTTTGGAAAATTTCAAACATTTGTAAAAGCAGACAGAATTATGTAATGAATCCCCAGGTAGCCATCACCCAACTTCAACAGTTGGGTTGGCCAACTCATTGTCAGTCTTGTTTCATCTATGCCCCACCCACTCTTTGGGACCCCCTGATTATTGTGATTACTTTCTCTTAAAAAAAAAAAAGTATGTAATGTGGAATTAAAATAGATTCTATTTCAAATTAGTGAAAGGGGACCAGATATTACTAGGCACTGGCTTAGAGTTGATATGGCAAAAAGCTCTTATTGCTTAGTCTGACATTCCTTTTAAAGGAATAAATCAACATTATTCTTTTAACTGCCAAATGTTTGGCAAGCCCACTGGGTGGCATTCTAAGTGTCTTCCAGGGGATTCAAAGTTAAATAAGGTATGATTTCTTCTGGGGACTGGGATGTCAACCTATCTTCATAGCAATGTGATAGGCACCAAGGAGAGGCATCCATAAGATATTTTGAGCTTACAAAGGAGAAGAGAGCTGCTAACTGTAGGCTGGGGAGGTGAGGTGTCTCACAGAGTGGTTATGTGGGGGCTAGGACTTGGTAGGATTCTTCCAGGTGGAGAAAGAAGATGGATTTGTAAAAACAAATGGGAAATCATAACTATTTCTTAACAACTGTGCTCTGTTGGTGAAAGCATTTGGATAGAAGCTGGAAGCATTTATATCAAAGAATGGTAACCAGAATTCCGATTTTTTTTTTTTTTAACAACATGAGAATTTTTGCTTTTCTTTAGTAGCTGTGTAACCCTGTCCAGCTGTCTTGCTGGGTATGCTGTGGGTCACATGGAAAACTAGTATAGTGGGGAGAAGGAGTGGAGAGAGACACGCAGACATAGATACAGACATAGACAGACAAGGAATGAGAGTGAATACCAAGGTAGCCCACACCAGCCAAGTGACTTGAAATTCATATCCTATACAAAGTCATATTCTGTTTTCAATGCACTTTCTATCTAGCTGCCCTAAATATGATACAAAAACATGTCACTTAAAAGATCACCCCTGGGGCACCTGGGTGGCTCAGTCGTTAAGCGTCTGCCTTCAGCTCGGGTCATGATCCCAGGGTCCTGGGATCGAGCCCCACATTGGGCTCCTTGCTCAGCGGGAAGCCTGCTTCTCCCTCTCCCACTCACCCCTGCTTGTGTTCCCACTCTCGCTGTCTCTCTGTCAAATAAATAAATAAAATCTTCAAAAAAAAAAAAAAGATCACCCCCCCCTTAACATCTAGTAATAACAAGTTAAGTCCAGTATCTTCAAAAGGATCATTGTCTTCAAAACTTAATTATTTTACTCTCATTTTAGCGTCTTAGAAAATTTTAGGTGAGGGGTATTCCTTATCTATAGTGTCCAGTTGATAGTGACAAGGGGTCCAACTCCAAGGGGCATGGTAGGGCTAGACTTAGGAAGTAGTTACACACTTTGTAGATGAGGTATCTTTAGGTTAGCTATTTGATGTTTCAGTTTTTTTTTTTTTTAACTTAACAAAATCAAATGCTTTCAAACAGGGCTCGACTCTTAATTGTAATGGAGATGATGGAAGGGGGAGAGCTATTTCACAGAATCAGCCAGCACCGGCACTTTACAGAGAAGCAAGCCAGCCAAGTAACAAAGCAGGCAAGTTAACCCCGGGTACCAATCAAACTGCCAACAATGTTGGTTAACAAGCACAATTTCATTGGGGGGAATAAAAGAAAGCTTGAAGAAAAGCTCTATTTGATCTCTCATTGCCTGCTTTGTTATGTAATCAGAAAAGATGCTTTGACAGGAGAAATGTGACCCCTTTTATGCTTGGGGGGGGACTGTATTTTTAAGTGGTTGTCAATTGATTGCCTATTATAAGATTTAAATAAACTCTGGAAGAAAGGTAATCTTTTAATTCCTCTGTAGACTGTAGATATCTTTGAGTATGTAGCATTCCAAGCAGTGTTGGACTTTGAGATAAATTGCTGTTGATAACACCTGAAAGATTGTATGGGATAAAAATATCTTCTGGGACAATTGTATACAAGATACTTTTTGCTTCTGAGTCACCTCATCAGATTTAATAGAATTCTAAGGTCTCTGTAATTCTGGGTTATTCCTGATTATAGTCTCTCTATTTTGACATCACATTTTATTGCTAGAAAAATGATTTATGTCACAAACAATACTAGGAATCTAACGAAATAACCTCTTGAGGAGGTGACAAGCTAACTCCACAAGGCTTATCTTCAGGCCAAGCAAGCAAGGCAAAAAGCAGGAAATCAGACCTCAATTGGTTCTAAATACAAAATTCTTCCAAATTTTCCATGAGCCTCAAGCATTCTTCCCTCACTTAAAGCAAGAATTCCTATCAAAGTCTCTGCTCACTGGGCCAGAGCCCCTTGTGGCATTAGCAGAAGACTTGGCCCTCTGGTAGCGCACTAGCTGAGCTTGTGAGCGCCGCGGCCAGCCAGTGGCCTCAGCTTCAAGCGCTAACAGTGTGTGGGAGCCTTAAGCATTTTTGGATGCCTCCTTTCTGGTGGGGGGGAGCTGATATTTGGAATGCCAAGACAATTCCATACTGAGAGTTGAAGAACAGGTAGAATTTGTTCTATTTAATTTTAAAAATTACATCTTGTATTTTTCAAAGATTTCAAATATTAGGATGTGCTCTGAGAATCTCATATAAAACAAAAACCCTTCCAACCCACCTAAACAGGCGACATTTCATTTCAGCAAATGGGATGAGCAAATTGGAATATCAGGTGGAAAAATGCAGTTAGCAGCTTCCCATTTTTCTTGAAGGCAGAGCCTGGACTTGAACCCCCGGACAGTGCGGAGCCAGGTGTTAGTGCCCACTGTCCTGCTAGGGGAGCCCAGGCCCGCTGAAGACTGCCCGGCACAATGTTTACGCTGCCGTGGTGGGTGCATCTCAGAGGAGTGGAATTGGAAGCATTTCGTCCTTCCCATTTCGTACAGGGTTTAACTGTCTGTTTACTTGGACAAAGAAGTGTTTTACTGTTTTATTTATTTAGTTAGTTTAATGAAATACAGGTTGCAGCTAAACTAAGCTGAATTCATTTCTATTTCTTGGTACCCATCAGTTTACTTGGGCAAAGAAGTGTTTTACTGTATTTATTTATTTGTTTATTTATTTATTTAGCTTAATGAAATACAGGTTGCAGCTAAACTAAGCTGAATTCATTTGTTTCTTGGTACCCAAAGTCTTACTTAATTTCTGCTGTAAAATTGAAAACCAACCCCAGTCTTAATCGACTTAATTAAGGATTTTTTTTTTTTTTTAATATCCTGAGTTCTCTAAGCTAGGGGCATTAAAGAGCTATCTTTTCTAAGACATGGTTGCTCCATTGTGTCCTTTTCCAGATAGCTTTGGCTCTACAGCACTGTCACTTGTTAAACATCGCTCACAGAGACCTCAAGCCTGAAAATCTGCTCTTCAAGGATAACTCTTTGGTGAGATGACTTGTTTTTCTGCCTTTTAGTGCTGCCACTCTCAACACAGTTCGGGAATGGGTGTGTAGGTGTAGATTCAGAGCTCTCTGAATCCATGGTGAAGAGGCTTTAAGCCAAAGTGCTTCCAGCAGCTTACTTTCCCCACTTGTTTCCTTGCTAGAGGCTCAGAGACATTCTACTATACCCCTGGCATTGATAATTTTGGATGGTACTGATATACATTTGTAAGACTTAAGATTTTGGATATGATTTGGGGGTGCTTTGGAAAGGGGCAGGAATCTATATGCTGTTAAATATTACCTTGAAGTGTAATAGTTGTATTCGCCGTTCATTAATGCTGATAAGGTGTTTTTTTTCTCTCCAGCCCCTTGTACCATGTCCCACCAAATAAGTTGCTCTGGCAATCTTGAAGTTGATGCTAAAAGTGAAATCGCACCCTGGGTTGCAGATGATGGGCCAGTAGATAGAGCCAGGGGGCACTTGGTTAAGATCTTGATTTTAGTACTGCATATACCAGTCATGAAACAAGGCCAACTATGAGTGGATAGAAATTCTTTACCTCTGTGTTACTAAGAAAAATTCCTCAGTATGAATCATTTCTCCAGATGTGAGGACATGTTATTCATAGGCTCTGGTGTCAGCTAGAAACTCGTGAGAGAGAGCACAAGATAACCTGTCTTCCACCTGGATTTTCCTTTAGTGTTTACTGAGAACTCTGGAGCAATGACTCCCATTTGTTTTATTTCAGGATGCCCCAGTGAAGTTGTGTGACTTTGGATTTGCCAAAATTGACCAAGGTGACTTGATGACACCCCAGTTCACCCCTTATTATGTTGCACCTCAGGTAAGCATTTACTCTTTCTGCCACAGGATGTGTCACCCGGCTGTCTGTAGACACGTTCTTCTCTTCCACAGCACAAGTGGGCATGTATTACCAATGGGAAGGGAAGAACTCAGCTTCAGAAACCTACAGTCTGCTTAACTAGATGCAGGCATTTTATTTTAAAATCAACTTGTTTTAAAAACAAGGTATGATTTGTATACAATAAAATACTCATGCTTTAAGTACAGTTTGATGAGTTTTGACAAATAGATACTCCTGCACGGACACCACCACAATCAAGATATGAAACATTTCTGTCACGTCAGGAACTCTTATGTATCTTTGTAGTCAGTTTGCACCAGGTAATCACTGATCTACTTTCTGTCATTATGGGTTAGTTTTGCCTGTTGTAGAAATTCATATGAATGAAACTCATGTACCTGTTGTGTTTCACTTCTTTTGCTCAGCATGTGTTTGAAATTCATCCACGTTGCTGCATATATCAGCAGTTAGTTCCTTTTTGTTGTTAAGTAGTGTTCTATCATAGAGGACTAAGCCATGTTTGTTTATCCATTCACTGACTGATGGCCATTTTGGCTTTTCTATTTTTGGCTATTATGAATAAAGCTGCTACGAACATTCATTTACAAGTTTTGGGGGACATCTTTTCCAAAATGGTTGTACCATTTTACCTATTCCCCAGTAATACATAAGAGTTGCAGTTGCTTCATGTTCTTACCATCAATTCATGTTTGTTAGTATATATAAGTTTAGTTTTTCTGGTAGGTCCATAATATTATTTCATTATGGATTTAATTATAATGCTTTCTTAATGGTTACTTTTGAGTATTTTTTCATGTGTTTATTAGACATTCTACTGTGAAATATGGGTAAAACATTCTCTTGTGAAGTATGGGTATAAATCTTTTGCCCATTTTTGGTTTTATAATTGTGAGGTATAAAAAGTTCTTATTATTTTCTGGATACAAGTTCTTTGTTGTATATATGTATTACTTTTTATTGCTACTGTGATGAATTGCCACAGACCTAGTACCTTAAAGCAACACATTTATTTCCTCACAGTTTTGGAGGTTAGAAGTCTGAAACGGTTCAAGGTGTTGTCAGGACTGTGTTCCTTCTGGAAGCTCTAGGGGAGAATCCATTCCCTTGCCTTGTCCAGCTTCAAGAGGCACTTGCATTCTTTGGTTGGTGGCCTCCTTCTCCATTTTCTTTCTTTCTTTTTTCTTTTAAAGGTTTTATTTATTTGTCAGAGAGAGGTCACAAGCAGGGGGAGGGGCAGGCAGAGGGGGAAGCAGGCTCCCCATTGAGCAGGGAGCCCGATGTGGGGCTCCATCCCAGGACCCTGGGATCGTGACCTGAGCCGAACGCAGACGCTTAACTGACTGAGCCACCCAGGCATCCCATCTTTCTCCATTTTCAAAGCCAGTACCATAGCATCTTCCAGTCTCTCTGACTCTGACCCTCTTGCTTCCCTTTCATAATTGTGATTACATTAGATACACCCAGATAATCCAGGATACTTCCCCATCTCAAGATCCTCCATTTAATAAAATCTGCAAAGTCCCTTTTGCTGTGTAGGGTAACATATTCACAGATTCCAGGGATTAGAACATGGATGTCTTTGGGAAGCCATTATTCTGCCCACCACATATATATTATGAATATTTTTCTCAGACTGTGGCTTGCTTTTCAGAATAGCAGCAGTTTTTTATTTTTAAAAAAATTTTAAATTTTTGTTAAAGTTAATTAATTATATTATTTTTAAAAGATTTTATTTGACAGAGGGAGACACAGTGAGAGAGGGAACACAAGCAGGGGGGAGTGGGCGAGGGAGAAGCAGGGAAGCTGAGCAGGGAGCCCGATGTGGGGCTCGATCCCATGACCCTGGGATCATGACCTGAGCTGAAGGCAGATGCTTAACGACTGAGCCACCCAGGGGCCCCAAAGTTTATTTATTTATTTAAGTAATCTCCATCCCCAACGTGGGGCTTTAACTCACAACCCAGAGATCAAGAGTCTCATGCTCCACTGACTGAGCCAGCCAGGCACCCTAGAACTTTTTTATTTTGATCAAATCCAATTCATCCCTTTTTTTTTTCTTTTGAGAGAGAGAGAGGGAAAGAAGAGAGGATCAGATGGAGAGGGAGAGAGAATCTCAAGCAGGCTCCATGTCCAGCATGGAGCCTGACATAGGGCTTGATCTCACAACCCTGACCTGAGCTGAAAACAAGAGTTGGATGCTTAACCGACTGAGCCACCCAGGCGCCTCTCACCCAATTTTTTTTTTTAAATGGTTGGTGATTCTGTTTCTAAGAGGTCTTTCCATACCCATGTACATGAAGATTTTTCTCATGGTTTCTTATTAAAGGTTATAGTTTTAGCCTTTTTTTTTTTTTAAAGATTTATTTATTTATTTTAGAGAGAGTGTTAGCGAGCAGAAGGGGGAGAGGGAGAAAAGCAGACTCCCACTGAGCGTGGAGCCTGACTTGGGGCTTGATCCCATGACCCTGAGATTATGACCTGAGCCGAGATCAAAAGTTGGATACTTAACCGACTGAGCCACCCAGGTGCCTCCCCCCACGTTTTTTAAGTAGGCTCCTTGCCTGGCACGGAGCCCAACACAGGACTTGAACTCATGACCCTGAGATCAAGACCTGAGCTGAGATCAGGTGTCAGATGCTTAACCAGTTGAGCCACCCAGGTGCCCCTATCGTTTTAGCTTTTACCTTTTGGACTGTGATTCATTTGACGGGTGGTGTCTCTGTGTGTGTGCGTGTGTGTGTGTGTAAAATAAGGGTCAAAGTTCTTTTTCCTTATGGATGTCAGGTTTCCACATCATTTGTTGAAAAGAATAACCTTGTGTCATTGAATTACCTTACAGTTTTGTTGAACTGAATTATCTTGCAGTTTTGTCAAAAATCAGTTGACCAGGGGCACCTGGGTGCCTCAGTCAGTTAAGCATCCCACTCTTGATTTTGGCTCAGGTCATGATCTCAGGGTTGTGGGATGTAGCCCTGAGTCAGGCTCTGGGTTCATTGCAGAGTCTGCTTGAGATTCTCTCTCTCCCTCTCCTTCTGCCCCTCCCCACCTCGTATGAATGAATGAATGAATATCTTTAAAAAAATCAATTGACCATATATGTGTTAGTCTATTCTATTCTGTTCTATTCTGCTTATGTATCTATCCTTACAGCTATATCATGTGGATTACTGTAGCTTTATATTAAGTCTTGACCTCGGATATCAGATAGTGTAAGAAGTCCTTCAAATTTATTCTTTTTCAAAATTGTTTTGATTATTCTGAACCCTTTGCACTTTTCTGTAAATTTTACAATTCACTTCTCTATAACGGAAAAAATCTCCTGGGATTTGATTTGGATTGTGTTTAATTTGCTGATGAATTTGGAGAAAGTTGACCTCTTAACATTATTAAGTCTTTCACTTGATCTTAGCCAAAAGGCTGAGGAGCGATCATTATTAAGTCTTTTAATCAGTGAACATGGTAGATCTCTCTATTTAGGTCTTTAATTTTTCTCAGAAATATTTATATTTCTTAGTGCATAGGTTTTGTACATACTTTAAGTTTATTCCTATATTTTATATTTTTGGATGCTGTTAGAAATTATATTTTTAACAATTTCATTTTCCAGTTGTTTGTTGCTAGTTTGTAGAAATACAAATGACTTTTGATCCCTTGTATCTTGCTAAATTCACTTATCAATTATAGTAGATTTTTTGTAGATTTGTTAAGATCTTCTACATACAAAATCATGGTTGTCTGTGAATAATGACATTTACTTTGCTCTTTCCAGTATGTTTGCCTTTTATTTCTTTTCCTTGCCTTATTGTACTGGCTGGGACCACTAGCTGAATATAAGGGATTAGAGCAGACCTCCTTGCCTCATTCCTGATCTTAGAAAAAATGTTCAATCTTTTACCATTAACCATATTAACTATTACATTTTTGTAGATGCCCTTTTTCGGGTTGAGGAAGTTTCCTTCTATCCTAGTTTACTGAAAGGGAATGTGTTAAATTTTGTCCAATGCTTTTTCTGCATGTTAGCCTGATAATATATTTTTCTTCTTTATTTTGTTAATATGATGAATTAATTGATTTTTTAAAAGATTTTATTTATTTATTCATCAGAGAAAGAGAGAGCAGGAGCAGGGGGAGCGGCGGGCAGAGGGAGAAGCAGGCTCCCCACTGAGCAAGGAGCTCGATGAGGAACTCGATCCCAGGACCCTGGAATCATGGCCTGAGCCGAAGGCAGATGCTTAACGCACTGAGCCACCCAGACGCCCCACAATTTACCAATTTTTAAAAATATTTTTGGGGGATGACTGGGTGACTCAGTCATTAAGCGTCTGCCTTCAGCTCAGGTCATGATCCCAGGGTCCTGGGATCGAGTCCCGTGTCGGGCTCCCTGCTCGGCAGGAAGCCTGCTTCTCCCTCTCCCACTCCCCCTGCTTGTGTTCCCTCTCTCACTGTGTCTCTCTCGGTCAAATAAATAAATAAAATCTTAAAATATATATATATATATTTTATGGGCTCAGCTTTTGGTTTCCTATGTGTAAGAAATCTTTGTCTCACCCAAGATCACCCAAGATTTCCTCCTACAAGTTAATAGTTTCACGTTTTGCATTTATATGCATGATCCATTTTGATTTAATTTTTGTATAATGTATGAATATGAATCTAAGTTCTTTTTTTTAGCATTTGGATATCCAGTTCCAGTACCATTTGTTGAAAAGGCTATCTTTTCTCCATTGCATTGCTTTTCAATCTTCATCAAAGATCAATTGAATGTGTATGTGTGGGTTTAATTTTGGTTTTTCTGTTCTGTTCCAGTGATCTCTTTGTCTTTACACCAGTACTGTACTGTCTTGATTACTGTGGCTTTATAATAACTTTTTTTTCTAATAACTATTGAGATAAGGTAGTGTTAGCCCTCCAACTCAGTTCTTTTTCATAGTTGTTTTGGCTATTCTAATTTCTTTGCATTTCCATATAAACTTTTTTTTTAAGATTTTAATTATTTATTTGAGAGAGAGAGAGAGAGATAGACAGAGAGAGTGACAGAGAGCATGAGCGGGGAGGAGAGGGAGAAGCATGCTTCCCGCTGAGCAGGGAGCTTGACACGGGACTAGATCCCAGGACCCTGAGATCATGACCTGAGCCAAAGGTAGATGCTTAACCAACTGAGCCACTCAGGTACTCCCATATAAACTTTAGAAACAGCTGTTAATTTCTACAAAAAAGCCTGCTGGGATTTTGACTAGGGTTGTTTTAGAGGTATGGTTCAATATGAGGACCCTGACATCTGAACAATACTGAGCCTTCTAGCCCATGAGCAAGCTGTATTGCTCCATTTATTTTTGCCTTTAGTTTTTCTCAGCAATATTTGTGTGGTTTTCAGTGTACAGGTCTTTCCCATCTTTGTTAAGATTTATTCTATGGTGCTATTATAAATGGTATTTTCTTTTTCAGGTTTAATTAATTCGCTTTACTCTTCTTGTATAAAAACACTATGTGGTGGCCATAGCTGGAGCCTGGGTCCTCCGCATGGAGACTCTGATGTGGGTCTTTACAAGATGGTCAGTGAATTCCTGACAGGGAGACTTGGTGAACACAGTCTCTTTCCAGAGTGTTGGGGTAAGGCAGCTGTAGGTCTTGGAGATGGCATCGAAGGTTGCTTTGGCAAAGTTGCCCCTGGTGACACTGCAGCCCCTGGCTGAAGTGTGGCAGTTGTCAACATCTGCCATCGGCAGCTTCGTGGGCATGGGGCTAAGACCATAGCGTGGGTCTGGGTGTGAGAAGGAAGCAGACCAGTGCATAGTTGCAGCATCCTGTCATCCTGCAAGGAATCTGCGGGGTATGCCAATATTGTTCCCCCAGGGGTCTCGCTGCACAGGACAGTGGAGAGCTTGGCCAGGATGATGGCCCCATGGATGGCAGTGGTCACCTCCTTGAACACTTAACACCCAGACCAACATGACTGTTATAGTCCTTGATGGCAACAAGTACCTTAAACCTGATCCACTGGCCAGCACTGGTCTGCTTTTATACAGGCATAAGGGATGTTTATGTCTCCAGGAAAAAGTCCATGATCTCGGATGCCTTGATGGGCAGGAAGAAGAGTTAAATCTCTTCCAAGGACTTGATCTTCATGTCCTTGACCTGGGCAAAAACTCATAAATTGCTGGTTATAAGAGGGAAAGCAGGTTTTTGCAAGTTTGTGTTTTCTGGAGGGTTGGGTTTTTTGTTTTGTTTTGTTTTGTTTTTAATTGTTGACTGCCAGTGTCTGCTCTCCTTCAGCATTCTTTTTCAACATTCTTTCTCAAGCTGTAGGTCATTTGGTGTGGTTTTCAGTAAATTGTCCCCTTTGGTCTGACTCTGACAGGTATTGGAGGCACAGAGAAGGCATCAGAAGGAGAAATCTGGCATCATACCTACCTCGCCAACACCCTACACTTACAACAAGGTAGGGGAAGAGATACTTACCTGTACCCTTCAGGTATAGCCCCTCTTCTCCTGTGGGGTGTTTGTGGTTCTTTGGGAATGAATTCTTTGGAATTCTAAGGGAATTCTTATCCCTTAATATTCCTGTCCAAAAGGCTGGCAACAGCCACACATGCAGAAGATTTCTTGGAATTCAGGTTTTTTTGTCTGATGAAATATGAAATAAGTTTCTTAACAATTGAGGTTTTGCAGCAGTAACCAAGGGCAGTGGTCACCTGTAGGTTATTTATTTGGATAGTTGTAGTCCACTGACCACATTTAAAAGACGTGGTTGTCTTGCTTTTTTTGAGGTGGAGGCCATTTCTGGGAACATTCTATGGCCATTTATGATACTGTTCTTTCTTCCTGTAAAATACCCAACTTAGAAGTGTCTACAACACAACAGCAAGTGTTCCTGGTCTTACAGTTCTCAGTCTGTAGCCTGCATATCAAGCATTTCTGTTCTAAAACACAAGAGGATTAGGGCCTCTTAAAGCAGGTCCTGGAGTCGCTGAGTAGATCAGAAAAAAAAAAATGATGCTTCCTGGGGACTCCTGGCTGAATATAGATGACAGAGAGGGACCTGAGGGTGGTAAAAAGGCAGTAGGTTGGCTCTTCTTGGGTCCCACACTTTAGGGCCCCACATGTTCCTATAGCACATGCACACACGTACACACAGGCAAACGTCAGAGAGAACACCCAGGCTCCTCTGCCACTCAGGACCCTGTGCTCTACCCTGTCACTGGCACAGTGTAACCAAGAACCCAAAACGTCTACTTTCATGAGTAATACTGGTCAGTCCCCAAGAAATCACTGCTCCACACCTTCTTGCCCTACAAACTCAAAATCATAGTCAGCTCTACTCTTATGTAGTGAAGGTTTGAGGGCTGTGCTGATTACAGCATCAGAGTCAGAAACTGCTTCCCGCTTCTTGATGCATGCAGGAAGTGAGTGGTAGAAGCATTTAGATGACGTTAATTTACTTGCGAAAATTTTCTCAGCATGAGTGCAATGGATTCTTGTATGATATATTATTTTCCAGTAGTATTTTTGTCTTCTTTTCCTGTTCCATTTTGTGAACCCCTAGTGGTGCTCATGAATTAGCATGGCATTCATAAAAATTACACACTGCAGATGAGTAGCCTGTTGGAATAATAAACAGCTCATATGACTTTTGAATGTGTATATATGTTAGTCTAGAGATAATCCTCTTTATATTGGCAACTAAGTCAACACTGAATGCTACATTTGCAAATAATATTTTAACAAAAATCTGTAATAAGATGTAATTAAATTTTTGGAAGTCAAATAACTACATCAATCTTAAAAAATAGTATCAGTTTCCTCATGTGGAAAGTGAGGGATTTGAACTACTTTTTTTTAAAAGATTTTATTTATTTATTAGAGAGAGAGAGCGAGCACAAGTAGGCAGAGTGGCAGGCACAGGGAGAGGGAGAAGCAGGCTCCCCATTGAGCAGGGAGCCTGATGTGGGGCTCGATTCCAGGACCCTGGATCATGACCTGAACCGAAGGCAGGCGCTTAACCGACTGAGCAACCCAGGTGCCCCAATTTGAACTGTTTTTAAGATTCCTTTCACCTCTATAATTTTTTTTTTTAAAGATTTCATTTATTTACTTGAGAGAGAGAGGGAGAGAGAGAGCATGAGCGGGATGAGGAGCAGAGACAGAAGCAGACTCCTTGCTGAGCAGGACCCTGGGATCATGACCTGAGCCAAAGGCAGATACTTAACCAAC
>NW_023270436.1:9369195-9384370 GCF_011800145.1 Mirounga leonina
AGGACCCTGGGATCATGACCTGAGCCAAAGGCAGATACTTAACCAACTGAGCCACCCAGGCACCTCACCTCTATAATTTTATAATTATGTTCTGTAGCATGGGTCATGTCGTCTACAAATACCCATTAGTATGATGCAAAAACATGGGTGGGAGTACCTGAGACATCCCATTTTCTAGGCTTCTATCAGCAGGACACAGCTGTGGTATGGCGAGAGCATGTGGCCACAATGGTAGACTCCCTGGGCTGCCTTTCTCAGGCAGACACTGTTTTTATCCTGTGATTCAAGACAGGCTTGAACTGAAGCCTCTGAGGATCCAGTTTCTGAGGCAGGTAGAGCTGCATTTAACTAAATTAGGAGTCCTTTATTAATAACCATGCTGTGATTATAGCCCATGAAGGCACCTAATACCTACAGACAAAATAGTTGGTGGCAGTTTTCTTTCTTTCATATCTTCTCCAAGAATGGTGTATGGTCCTGGAAATGGGTACAGCGAGTCCATCTGTGGCCAAAGGAGTGCTTTTAGACCTCTTGTTCTTCCCTCTACTGCCTCTTCCTGCTTTGGGCCTTTACAAAATGACTTATGCTGTATTATGGGGTCAGCCTACCTGTGTCTTAGCTGCTTTGTGCCTGCACCCTCAACCCTGCCCAGATTGACAGTGTACATGTTTCCCAACCAGCTGGCTTATATCTGTTATTTCTTTGGCTGGAGATGAAGTATCCTATACCTGTACCCAAGGATCAGCTAGTAGCTTGGGCCTGAGCAGTGAGAATAAAAGAGAATGTTTATTTCACCCTAGACTGGCCTTGTATGCTGGTGTGTATATATGTAGTGTTGGTGGCATAGAAAACCTATGATAGAAAGAAAGGTTGGTTCCCTTAAGACTTCCTGAAACTTTTTCACTCTCTGTAAAGTGATTTTTGGAGATACCAGCCTGTGTATGTTAGGGGCTGTTTCTGGGCTGGTCCTGGGGGCTTTATTTTGGGGCTGTGCCTCTGCTGTAAGTGACTATTTTCATTTTCCTTTCAGAGCTGTGACTTGTGGTCCCTAGGGGTGATTATCTACGTGATGTTGTGCGGATATCCTCCTTTTTACTCCAAACACCACAGCCGAACTATCCCAAAGGATATGCGGAGAAAGATCATGACAGGCAGTTTTGAGTTCCCAGAAGAAGAGTGGAGCCAGATTTCAGAGATGGCCAAAGATGTTGTGAGGAAGTGAGTCCCCAGGCTGTGGGGTGGGGAGGCCAAGGAGGCCTTAAGGTGGTGGATCACAGGGGAAAAGTCTTTGGTTTCCCAGGCATGCTCCTTCTCATTGGCGCATCATAGAAATCTTATCCCTGGAGCCTGAGATGAGAGCTCTTCATGTCCACACCTTGGTGAAAATGGAGCTTTGCTCCCTCTTGTCGCATTCTTAGAATTTGTCCCCAGGGTTGCGAACCCAGGTGCCTTGGAGCATTAATTTAGGACCTTAAATGGTAAGCCCCATGGTGTGCCATTCCTGCATGTTAGCCAGTCATGTGGAGCAGACATGGCGTCAGGAACTGAACTCAGGCTAAGATGACAAGGACATTTTGGCTTTTCATTTCTTGGCTGCTGTGGGGGGTAGGTGGCTGATTGTATGGGCCTCTAGCCTCCCCAAATGCTAAGACAGATTTAGAAGGTTTAGTGCTAGTGAGTGGGTGAGGGAGAGTTGACAGTCAGAATCCTTTGGTAGCTGAAGGACTAGGTAAGAAGTCAGACCTAAATTTGACGTATATTTGCTTTTCCTGCCCAGCTGTGTGGGAGTCTCAGCTGCCTGGGATTTGGGCACTCTTCTGGTATTCCTACTGCTTGGTGTTCACTGAGTCATTTTTCTCTTTTGGTTTCAGTTTCTTTATCAGTAATACGAAGATAAGCATCAAAGGGGGAGTGCCTAGGAGCTTTCTCCTGACAGTACAGCCATTTCTCTATGGAGATTACTCCCTTTCAATAGAGAGCTTGTCCTGTTGGTTAAGGATCTATGTATATAAAGACAGACTAGTTTCTATAACATACAAGTAAAAGTTTTTAGGAGGGTGGAGACAATGTTTAAAGCATCACCTATCTTCCCATGCTGTTTCCACACTGTATTCTCAGCTACTTAATCAAAACATCAATATCCTCTAAGTGGTTCTTTGTCAATTCTTTTTTTTTTTTTTTTTTAAGATTTAATTTATTTGACAGAAACACAGCGAGAGAGGGAACACAAGCAGGGGGAGTGGGAGAGGAAGAAGCAGGCTTCCCGCCGAGCAGGAAGCCCGATGCAGGGTTCCATCCCAGGACCCTGGGATCATGACCTGAGCCTAAGGCAGACGCCCAGCAACACAGCCACCCAGGCACCCCCTTTGTCAGTTCTATAGAATATATTTCCTGTCCCTAGAGCAATATTATCTTCTTTCAGCTTTGGGATTCTTTTCTAAATAATCATTTCTTCAGAATCTGAAGCTGTTTGTTCAGAATGATCCAGAAGGTTGCAGAGAACCTGAAAGAGCAAGTACACATGTTGTCCTGACTGACGTTTACAATGAGAGGATGTGTAGTTGGAAGGAGGGGCTAAAAAGCCCAGGGAACATGCTGAGGTGGGCCATGAATTGCATCAGCATGAATGGACAAGATGTGAAGAAGTAGGATCAAAAAGCAGATGGTACAGAGAAATACATTCGGCTTAGAAGGAAATGCCATCCCCTTATCAGAGACTTTAGATTTTTTGGCTTTTGAATGTTTCTGGAATAAAGGGTTCATGTCCTGCCATATGGTGACATCTAACAGTTTTATCACAAGTAGCAACCTGGATTTTCATAACCACATGACCCCTCAACTAATTTTGTAGCCACTGTCAGCCAAAAGAGCACTTTGAGTCCCTTTTGGAAATTGGAGTCCACTGTCCTAAAAACATGGATGTGGAGATTCAAGTCTCAGGAACTATAAACTATATGTAGGCTTATTGAACCTGGAACTCAGTCTGAAGTATCACTGGGTTAAGCCTTATCCTGCCATTTTTATCTCACTCTGTCTAGTGTAGAAAGGACTACCAAAGGACACAGTGCCTTCACCACTAGGGGTTAGGTACTAGATCCCCACTCCTGCCTGCAGATGGAAAGCCTGTGCTTGTAGGAGTTGGTCGAAAGTCAGAAGTTGGAGCTGTTTATACTAGAGCCAGGAATTTCCTGGCCTTCTGGAAGCAGCTATGCATGGCAGCCCTGTTGGCCTTTTCTCCACAGGCTCTTGAAGGTCAAACCAGAGGAAAGACTCACCATCGAGGGAGTATTGGACCACCCGTGGCTCAACTCGACTGAGGCCTTGGATAATGTGCTACCCTCTGCTCAACTGATGATGGATAAGGTTTTGAATGATACTTACTTTGTTCACCAAAAAGGCTGTGTTGAGAAGGAATTCTGGGACAAGGCTCAGGGAGGGGTCAAAGGCAGAGCAGAGAACTCAGTCTTTCCCAGAGAGACATCCCTGCTTTCCTGAAAATCAGGATCTGAAATAAAAGCTTCTTTGCATAAAAGACCAGATCAAGGCCCGGTAAATATACACTAAGTGAAAACTCAAACCCTCCATATTTGTGCTTTGGTGTTGGGGGGCACAGAGTACTATGAGACAACCTCCCTTCCCCCGAGGGGCTTAAACAAGACTGGAGAGACCAATTTATGTGAAACAAGGAGGGAACATTTCAGACATCAGAGCTTTGCATGCTACATTTTCTACGAACGCTATGGGAATTCAGAAAAAGAGAACATCTTTGAAGGGCTGTAATTAGGGAAGGGTTCCCAAAGAGAAGGCAAAACCCCTCATATTTATTAATTACTGCATGGCAGTTTTTAACCTATTCACATGTTTAGGCATGAGCTGCCTTAAAGAATTTGAGTAGACAACAGGGGTGCCTGGGTGGCTCAGTCGTTAAGCGTCTGCCTTCAGCTCAGGTCATGATCTCAGGGTCCTGGGATCGAGCCCCGCATTGGGCTCCCTGCTCAGCGGGAAGCCTGCTTCTCCCTCTCCCACTCCCCCTGCTTGTGTTCCTTCTCTCGCTGTGTCTCTCTGTCAAATAAATAAATAAAATCTTAAAAAAAAAAAAAAAAAGAATTTGAGTAGACAACATATGTGGCCAAGTGCAGTGAGCAACAGGAGCAAACAATTACAGACAGAAGTGCATCCATGGGGAAAACCACCTGGCTTCATTAATGGGAAGTCAGTGCAATACATGTGGCAGGGCCAGGCTTTGAAAGCACACAGAGGGTCTTAAGTCTTAGTAGGACGTAACTGAGAGGCATTGTCAATTTTGGGGAAGAGATTCGCCACAAGGAAGGTATTTAGGGATGGTCAGCCAGACTTGCAGACTTGTCAACCTAAGACTTCTGCAGTAATTGACAAGCCCGGGAGCAGCTCTGGGAGCAGAGAAGTAGAGACAAGTGATATCTTTTTTAAGATTTTTTTTATTTATTTGATGGAGAGAGACACAGCGAGAGAGGGAACACAAGCAGGGGGAGTGGGAGAGGGAGAAGCAGGCTTCCTGCCGAGCAGGGAGCCCGGTGCAGGGCTCGATCCCAGGACTCTGGGATCATGACCTGAGCTGAAGGCAGATGCTTAACGACTGAGCCACCCAGGCACCCCAGGCTCAGTATTTTTGAAGACAAATTTCTACAATTTGGGGTGACTTACTAGATAATAAGGGGACAATGGGTATCATATCTAGTGATACCATTAACAAATAGAGGGAAATCAGGATCGAGGCTGGTTCAGGTCAAGGGAAGTCTCTTAGGTTTTAGATATTGCTTAGATGGACATGCAGACGAATGAGATGTGTTGTGTGGGACCGCAGTGTGGCTGAGAGGTAAAGGCAGAGACACAGGCATATGCTTTACCTACTTAGAAGGGAGGGGGACTGAAGTGTAAGGAAGAGTAAGGGAACAGGAAAAAAGAATTCTTTTTTTTCCTAAAGATTTTATTTATTTGAGAGAGAGAGCAGGAGCCAAGGGGCGGGGAGGGACAGAGGCAGAGGGAGAAGGACAAGCAGACTCCCTGCTGAGTGGGGAGCCCGCCATGGGGCTCATTCCTAGGACCCTGAGATCATGATCTGTGCCAAAGTCAAACGCTTAACCAACTGACCCACCCAGATGTCCCAGGAAAAAAGAATTTTTTTTTTTTTAAGATTTTATTTACTTATTTGACAGAGAGAGACACAGCGAGAGAAGGAACACAAGCAGGGAGAGTGGGAGAGGGAGAAGCAGGCTTCCTGCTGAGCAGGGAGCCTGATGTGGGGCTCGATCCCAGGAGCCTGGGGTCATGACCTGAGCTGAAGGCAGACGCTTAACGACTGAGCCACCCAGGCGCCCTGGAAAAAAAAAATCTAAGACCTCCCTTAGTTTTGTTGGAGTATGGGAAAGAAAGCTGGAAGGAACAAAGTTCTCTGCCATCTCTGATTTGTGTGTGGTCTCTTTCTGGTTTAAATATGCCTAGTAGTCCAGAATTGGTTTGATCAGTCCAAAATCTTAAGGGATTGCTTAGATCAGCACATGAGGGTTACAGTGTGGCTTTCCTCAAGATCTTGGAATTGAAGAAATAAGATTGCTTTCTAGAGTTACTGTAGAATTAGTATATAATTAAGCCAAATATGGATATGCGAATCTTAATGAGAAAGAGTGGCCCCGAGGCCCATAAGGTGGAACTGCAAGGTGACAATATATTCCCATTTTTAAAGAAATTATGGGGTCATGATGTGAGTTGACTAACTTTGTAGAAAAATGGCCACATATGCAGATGTTGAATAGTGTCCATCTAAGCCCTGCCTAGGAGATGGAGCCTGAGCTCCAATAGGGTATAGCCAGAGCCAGCGATTACAGTTCCTTTAAATGAGTTCAAACTCTACCTGATCTAATCACATGCTTAACATGGAACTACTTTTTAAAATTGTCAAATTTTATTGTTGAAATTAATACAGAGGTATGTATTTTTATAAAGCATAATTTCCTTTTCATTCCTCTGCCTCAGTCTCACTCCTCAGAGATGAGGTAATCTCTGGCTAAGTGTATCCTTCCTAATCTTTTTCTGGGGAGACACACATATACTCACAGTTTGTCCTTTTTTAAAATATAAACATAGGATCATCTTTTTTTTTTTTTAAAGATTTTATTTATTTGTTTGAGAGAGAGAATGAGACAGAGAGAGCATGAGAGGGGGGAGGGTCAGAGGGAGAAGCAGACTCCTGCCGAGCAGGGAGCCCGATGCGGGACTCGATCCCGGGACTCCAGGATCATGACCTGAGCCGAAGGCAGTCGCTTAACCAACTGAGCCACCCAGGCGCCCCTAAACATAGGATCATCTTGTTCTTAGAAAGCTTTCTGCTGATTATTTACCTGCCTTAATTGGTCTGCCCATAGTAAGAGCTCACACTAGTCACAAAGACACAGGCTTCAAAAGTTCTAGACTCCATGACAGTTATTTCTCATGGTAAATTAATTGACTTGTAGATGAGTTCCTGAGATCTACCTGCTTACCATGTGAAGTGCTTGGGGTTCTGAGCCATTGGGGCTGAAGTGACTGCACACCGTGGGGGCAGTGAATAAATGCCACTGTGGGGGGCTTCTCGGGCAGCAGCTTACCAGCCTTTTCCCTGATGTACATGAATGCCTCTCTTTACCCTTGCTCTTGCCAATGACTGTGAACATGACTCTTTTTAGTATTTCTTACTTGCATTTCTGTCCCTGTGCAGGGAGGAAGGGCCAGCTGTTGTATGGCCCTTGGTTTGCCTGGTATTCCCTGGGCTTGCTGATCCATGAAGAATGCTCTGACTTATCAAAATTTGTGTCCTGCCAGCATAACAGTGAAATTGCCTTCTTAGTTCTTGGAGCTTCTCCTTCACAGTTTCTTAGATTAGCTTTTTAGGTGCCCTGAAGTGAGTGTGAAAACTGATGATAGTGTTTACATTCAGGCGGTGGTTGCAGGAATCCAGCAGGCTCACGCGGAACAGTTGGCCAACATGAGAATCCAGGATCTGAAAGTCAGCCTCAAACCCCTGCACTCTGTGAACAACCCCATTCTGAGGAAGAGGAAATTACTCGGGTAACTGAGCTTATTCTGTGGATTTTCCTTCATGGCTGGTATGGCTGAGTGCAGGGTTCTGAAAGGTTAGCCAGGGGTTTGCCGTTTTGCTGCCTCTTAAGAGGGTGGAAAGGATAAGCCCTTTAAATAGCATCAGAAGTTGGAGACACTCTGTAGTTAATTATTTATCTGAAACATGTGCTGCCTTATGCTTTAGAGTTAACTTCTGCGGAGAGTTGGTTTCTGAGGTTTCACCTTGTTATTCCCTCTCTTCCAAACTTTTAAAGCACCAAGCCAAAGGACGGTGTTTATATCCATGACCGGGAGAATGGAGCCGAGGATTCAAATGTTGCCTTGGAAAAGCTCCGAGATGTGATTGCTCAGTGTATTCTCCCCCAGGCTGGTAAAGGTCACGCCATTTATGAATGTTCCGTGTGCGTGCGTGCGTGCGTGCACATGATAGAAGGAGCAGTTTAATATGAGGTGGTCTTTCGGATCTTTGTGTTATAAGAAGATAAGTACATTATATAAATTATTTTCTGCCCACTAAAAAGAGAGGGCAGTGGGAACTCAGAAAGGTGGTAAGTTCTGCCCCTCCTTTGGTTTTCTGTGAAACCGCTAGTTGAGGTTTAATTACCAGTGTCTGGTGCAGCGTGCAGTTTTGTGTTTTCTTAGTTTGTTAACGAGGGCACAGGACAGAAGAGGAAGAATGGAAAATGTGGACAGGGTCACGATCAGCTTGTGAAGGTCAGAAAATATTTCCAGAGCCTTTAGAGTGCAAGGCTATCATTAACTTGTGAATATGAAGAGAGTACCTCCCAGAAGCTCAGAAGTGGCCCCTGCTGCTTTGTGTGTCATGGCCAGAGTGTGACTTGTACATGTCTCCTTTTGAGTGAGCGCTTTCTTTTAGTACAGTCTCTCTTCACTCAGTGGGGTGTAATGGGCTCTTCTCAGCAGATGAATGAGATGCCTAAGTAGGAAGCCAGAAAACAGTCTAACTTCCTTAGGTTTTCAGAGAATTCACATAGTGCACTTAGATAGCTTCCAAAGTAAGAAATGAGCTTAGGAGAAAGAAAGTGGTCCACTCAGCCTTGTTCTCCCTTCTTCTCTTGGTCTCTTAGATTAATCATGTGTTTTTGCTTAGCAGCAGAGACTGACTCTGCCTACTTCCCATACCCTAGTGCTAAGACCCCGGGGACATCAGAGGATTTGTGTGAGGCTGTCAGAGTAGAAGAGTGCAAAGCCCAGAAGCGACCTATATGTAATGTAGGGACTGGTAGTAACAACAGCGTCAAAAGTTTGCACCTTTACTCATCACTTCTCAATAAGTTGGAGATTGTGTCCTTCCATCTCTGACATTTAAAATCCCATGATGCCACTGGAAAACACAACTTCTTCATCTTTATCAACAGGAGAGAATGAAGATGAAAAATTGAATGAAGTAATGCAGGAGGCTTGGAAGTATAACCGGGAATGCAAACTTCTAAGAGATACTCTGCAAAGCTTCAGCTGGAATGGTAGGAAAATACTTCTTCCTTTCTCCATGGATGCAGAGAAGTGATTATGTGTAGAACATGGACGATCTCTGGGGGCTCAGCTGGGGCTGTTTTGAAGTGAGTGAGGCTAGAGAGTGAGTGGGGTATTATGGGACGGGGGTTACTCCTACATTAACTGCACAGGCATATCTGGACGTCTGGCCTTTCACTTGTTTTCCAGAATTCAGATAAACTGTGTGCTGCAGATTCAACCCTGTCATACACCATATGGGTACCTTATTGGGTCCCTGTCAAGAATCTCACCTCCACACGTTTGGAGACTGACTGACTTCTTTTTTGCATTTCAGGTCGTGGATTCACAGATAAAGTAGATCGGCTAAAACTGGCAGAAATTGTGAAGCAAGTGATAGAAGAGCAAACCATGTCCCATGAATCCCAATAATGACAGCTTCAGACTTTGTTTTTTTAATAATTTGAAAATTATTCTTTAATGTATAAAGTAATTTTTATGTAAATTAATAAATCATAATTTCATTTCCACATTACTTAAAGATGCTGTATAGATTTAGATACAGGACTTATTCATAGTATAGTTCATTTGTTTGTTTTTAAGAAAAGCTCAGTTTCTAGAGATATACTATTACTCTAGGACTGTTTTCTCATATGTTTGTAAGATGACAGATGGTATTGTCAAACAAGATTATTTTATTTGTAATAAAGTGTACAAAACCATTTGCCAGTGGTAGACAAAGGACTGACTATACTGACCTGTTTAGTAAACAGTTGAATCAAGTACTGTGCAATCTGGTTTCACTTGCCCTGTGTATTTGCTTTCTGCACGATTGGTAGATTACCTCTGGTGCCAAAAAATTTTTGTGGATCCATACTGCAGACTGCCTGCTGGAACCCACAGGATTTCAACTCCCATGATGGAGGAGGCAGGGATCTGAGTCCTCATTTTTCTTGTCCCTGATTATTTCAAGAAAAGTGGTAACATTTCTTTTTTGCCATATCTTTTAAAAGGTATTGGTGTGTTTCTTAAATCTAATGGGATTTTGAGTTTATTCTTTTCATGCAGGACCAGAGCTTCATTCTGTTCATCTGAGGTCCTGCTCAGTCCTCTCCCCCCTTCCCCGCAGACCTCACCAAGCTCTGTTGCTTTTTCATCTTTTTCTCTGTTCTCCTGGCTCTTTTTATTGGATGATTTTTTTGAGAAAGTTACATATCATGTAAACTGAACTATTGGGTTAGCACCTAAGGTGGTCCAGTTTTTTTCTCTGAAAGCTGCTGTTTTACTGTCAAATGCTTTGGCCTGTGCTTAACGTTGGCATCCCCAGGCTACATTTATTTTGTTCAGTACCCTTCATTTTCAGGAAGGGTGGTTTTGGCCCAGAGATCAGCTGTTTGAATAGAAAATAAGGCTGGATGCTTTTTTAGTTTTCTGTTGTGCACATGGGCTTCCATAAACCATTTTTATTTATTTATTTATTGTAGCAGTTTTTGGTGGATGCCTGTGTTGGTAAATAGAAGGGCTAGCAGGCAAATTCCAATGTACAGAGCAGAGGAAGACGATCTGTAGGCACAGTTCTTCACTTTCATCCCATCACATTCTCTTCAATCAAAATCGATCTCACAGAGCTCACTTACTTTGTAACTCTTCCACTTTGCTTAGCATGTCTTCAGGATGACATTTGGTTAGTATGCCCCGTATGTATGTGACTGACTGGAAATGTAGGATAAAAACACAAAGTATTTTGTAAGAATTACCTTATTACATTAGGTAATAGATATTTTTTGAGGTAAGGCTCCCTGATCTTAGGTGATGAATAACTGTTGTAAATGGATACTGTGTAAGGAGAATTCAATACTTTTTTTTTTTTAAGATTTTATTTGAGAGAGAGATGGAGCACGAGCGGGGGGAGGGGCAGAGGGAGAAGCAGGCTTCCCAGGGAGCCTGATGCAAGGCTTGATCCCAGGACCCTGGAATCATGACCTGAGCCGCAGGCAGACGCTTAACCGACTGAGCCACCCAGGGGCCCCGAGAATTTGATACCTTTAAACATGGCAAAATCTAAGAGTTAGGCAGCAGAGGAAAACAAAAGGTTTTCTTATTTACTGACCAGAAGACTTAGCTAAGAGTTGAATTAAGTGTTGAATCAAATTATTGTGTTTTAGTGAAATGCAGGCAGAGGTATTGGCTGGAGAGAGGAAGGCTGTAGTTAGCTTTGTTACTCTTTTTCTTCAGAGGAAACTTCTGGTATGCCCAGTCTACCATTCTCTTCTCAGTTTGTTACTTAGGTATCTTCCAAAGGCTCAGGATGATTTTTTTCCTTTGTGTGTGGTGAATTTTTTTTTTTTTTAAGATTTTATTTATTTATTTGAGAGAGAGAATGAGAGACAGAGAGCACGAGAGGGAAGAGGGTCAGAGGGAGAAGCAGACCCCCCGCTGAGCAGGGAGCCCAACGTGGGACTCGATCCCGGGACTCCAGGATCATGACCTGAGCCGAAGGCAGTCGCTTAACGAACTGAGCCACCCAGGCGCCCAGTGTGTGGTGAATTTTAGGCATGATCTAGAAGGACATCCAAAATAGTGCTTCCTGGGCACCTGGGTGGCTCAGTCGTTAAGTGTCTGCCTTCGGCTCAGGTCATGATACCAGGGTCCTGAGATCAAGCTCCGCATTGGGTTCCCTGCTCAGTGGGAAGCCTGCTTCTCCCTCTCCCACTCCCCCTGCTTGTGTTCCCTCTCTTGCTGTCTCTCTCTCTGTCAGGTAAAATCTTTAAAAACAAAACAAAACAAAAATAGTGCTTCCTTTAACTCAAAGCAGCAGTTGCCCATGTCTTAGTCTTATCAGGCTGAATTAATCTGGCCCCCAAAATAAATGCTATGTCCAGACATGTCCATACGAGAGTACCATGCTGGAAGTTTGTGAATGCCCTGGAGGATGGTCCAGTTGTTGTTGTAATAGAAAAGTGGGTCCTACTCTGGACTCTTGACAAAAACAGTAGTTCCCAAAGGACTCAGCACTGTTTGGTCTTCCAAGTGGAGTTTTATTTGGAGTTTGTAGGCTAGTAGCAAATTCTGCTTTGACATGCCAGTCAGGTTGACTAATAGGGCAAATTCCGCATGTAACTGGAAGTGAGACAAAATCATCCTCATCTTTTCCAGATTCTAAATGCCTACACCTGCAGGAAGTTCACATTATAAGAACAGTTCTTGCAGGCAGGAAGTTAAGAGTCTCCAGTTTTCCTACATGATTTGCTAACCCTCTGTTTAAAACCATTACTTATCACTCAAATGCCTATCAACTTCACATATAGATCTGCTTGATGTAAAACAATTTGTGTATCTTCATGCTTTTAATATACTGTATGAGCACAGGAGAATACCTGTCAGAAATTTATTGTTTGAAACATAAGAGGATAGCTTTTTAGCTTTTTTTTTTTTTAAGATTTTATTTGAGAGAGAAAGAGAGTGCAAGCAGGGGGAAGAGCAGAGGGAGAGGGACAAGCAGGCTCCATGCTGAGCCCAACACAAGGCTGGATCCCATGACCCTGAGATCATGACCTGAGCAGAAACCAAGAGTCAGATGCTTAACAACTGAGCCACGCAGGCACCCCACTTTTTAGCTCTTCAAAGCTAAAAATAGATATGCTTTTTAGGGGCGCCTGGCTGGCTCAGCCGGTGAAGCCTGCAACTCTTGTGTCAGGGTTATGAGTTCAAACCCCATAATAGGCATAGAGCTTACTTAAGAAATGAAAAATAATTAAAAAGATAGGACAGCTTTTTAAAAAAAGAGCTTGTTGTATTCATGGGAGAAAACAAATTGAAGGAATTATTGGTTAAAGAGTTTAAATGATATAAATCAGATTTTACGTGTGAACGCTTATGTGCATGTGTATTTTTTGAAGAAAATGTGTTTCAATTTGAGAACTGGAAAATTGGATATACTTAGTTATATTTTTATTTATTTAAAAAATAGAAGTGTTCTTTCATTATTGATTTATTTTATCCTACAAAATGACTTAACCTGATTTGCCCTGCCTGTTTGTGGTTAAAATAAGGGAAATACCTTAAATCTGTGATAATTTCCAAATTATATAATTTTGAGAGGCTTTCTCCTCTTATATAAAATACAAGAAGAAATCTAGCTAGAAATTACTTTTGCTATAAAATTTTTAATGGATTTGTGATATGACAGTACAAGTTCTATTGCCAGATGCTAATGATAAATTTTAAAATCTGTATTAGGAATTAAATATTATTGAGTTGATCTGCTCTCCTGCTCATAGCTGAGATCTTGTGGTACTGAACCATTCCTTTTTTTTTTTAAATTTATTTGATAGGGCAACTGTGAGTGGGCGGAGGGGCAGAAGCAGAGGAAGAGAGAGAATCTCAAGTGGTCTCCTCACTGAGCACAGAGCCTGACACAGGGCTTGATCTCACAACCCTGAGATCACGACCTGAGCCAAAACCAGGAGTCAGGACGTTCAACCGACTGAGCCACCCAGGTGCCCCTGTACCATTCCTTTTTGAATTAGATAGGATGTATCCCCATTTTTTAGTGTTACTTAGAGTCATATCCTTTATTTTAAAGGTTTTATATTGTAAATATTTGACTTGATATAAAATTACTTTTATGCAAGATAAAAGATGTACAGTCTTATTTTTTAGTTCATCATAGAATGTACAGGAGAATAACTGTGCAAGGAAAGTGGATAGTGTTTTTTTTCCCCTTTGAAACTACTGCTAAAAACACCAGGAAATTGACACAAAACCAAATCCAAGGACTTATCCAGACATTACAGTTCAATTTTAGTTAGAAGAGTGAAGAAATCTTTAAAAAAAATTATACAGTCCATTTTTTTCTTTTTTATAATTTTTTTTTAAGATTTTATTTATTTGACAGAGAGAGACAGCAAGAGAGGGAACACAAACAGGGGGAGTGGGAGAGGGAGAAGCAGGCTTCCCACTGAGCAGGGAGCCCGATGCGGGGCTTGATCCCAGGACCCTGGGATCATGACCTGAGCCGAAGGCAGACACTTAACGACTGAGCCACCCAGGCGCCCCCATTTTTTATTTTCTTGATGAAATGGTAACTAGATACCTAATCAGAGTTTGTTTTTATGTTGGGGCAGTTGGGAGGAATTGAATGTTGATCCTAGTCACTTGTATACTTCCATGGTAAAACTAGGCTTTATTTCATTTATCACTTAATATGTGCATTAGGAAAACTTCATAGTAGGGAAAAGTTGTTTACATACAGATACAAAATGTCTAAACCCATCTCTCATGAACAAAGGCTGACAAAGGAGGGTTGGGCTGAGAAACAGTATCCTGAAAATTATGGAAATGAGAAAAGGAGGTAGTGGGCACAGAGAACGTTTTCCTGCTCAGAGATCCCCAAAGAATCCCCGTCCCCTCCCCCTACCTCCTGCCAGAATGTTGGGTTTCAAAGAATGAGCAGATTAACGGATATCAGGAGTAGTGTGGCCTGGGCTGAGAATAAGGATAATTTAGGCAAATTTTGAGTTATAGTATTGTCTGAATCATTACAGTCTGCCTATGGGGCATATCTGTGAAGGTAGCGGGAACTTAGCCAAGGAACATTAGAGCTTCTGCTGTTGGAAGAAGTCATATGGTAAGGGAACTACCAAAGGCCAAGAGCTAATAGAAATACAGCCCCAAAGTCTGTATTACTCAAGAGCTGCACAGCATCAACCCCTTAGGGAGCCGGCCTAGATCTGGGGCTAATACCTGACTCCCTGAGTCTCACCATGCCAGGGATAGCTGTTGCTGTGGGACAGAGGCCACGCAGCATCAACTGATTCACAACGGCCATGTCAATGGTAGCCTCTTCGAGACACTCTGCCTCTACACTGCCTTCGCTATGGAAAATCCAAGGGGCCTTGAAAGAGGGTAAGATAACGTTTCAGACTTGGGCTTGGCAAAAGAGGGACTTCAGGCTGGGACCAGTGCCAGTATCTTCATGTGTCAGGTTGGGGATTGTGTTGCTGTTGGTGATTTTCCTGCCAAGCTTGTACTGTGACCCTGGATCTGTATATTACTCTTCTTATGAAACAGTCATCCCCAAGGGTCTGACAGTCAAGGGAAGGGAAGACCCAGGGGAAAAGGCATCCTATATGCTATTAATGCAGGGCCAGAAACAGGTGATTCACCTGAAGGCGAAGAGAGACTATTTTGTGAATAACTTCCCAGTCTTCAGCTACCACAATGGGGTCCTGGGGCAAGAAACGCCTTTCATCTTGTATGACTGTCACTATGAAGGCTACATAGAAGGAGTCCCAGGTTCTTTTGCTTCCCTCAACACCTGTTC
Organism: Mirounga leonina; assembly: GCF_011800145.1. Classification (NCBI taxonomy): domain Eukaryota; kingdom Metazoa; phylum Chordata; class Mammalia; order Carnivora; family Phocidae; genus Mirounga; species Mirounga leonina. The sequence goes on from NW_023270436.1 coordinate 9,384,089, forward strand.
AGGCCTCAGGGGCATCCTGATTAAGGAGGGGAAACCCTATGGCATCGAGCCCATGGACACTTCAAAACGGTTTGAACATGTGTTGTACACCATGGCACACCAAGCTCGAGTCTCCTGTAGTGTCACCTCCAAAGGCAGCCAAGTGGTGTCCACCAGCCGGCAACAAGGGAGCAGGAAGCCTCGCAGTCTACAGGCACTGTCCTCCTTTTGGTCACACACCAAGTACGTGGAGATGTTTGTCGTGGTCAACAACCAGCGGTTCCAAATGTGGGGCAGTAACAT
>NW_023270436.1:9384380-9441862 GCF_011800145.1 Mirounga leonina
GGAGTGTGACTGTGGACCTGACTGTGGTAACAACCCATGCTGTGACCTAACATGTAGGCTAAAGGAAAAAGCAAAGTGTAGTCCTGGGCCCTGCTGTAATGACACGTGTCAATATTCAGTAAAGGGATCCACGTGTCGTCCTTCTTCTGGAGAGTGTGACCTCCCAGAATATTGTGATGGTACCTCTGACAGATGCCCCACCAACACATACAAGCAAGATGGTACATCTTGTCAAGGAGTTCACTATTGCATTCAGGGTGTGTGCAAGACCCCTGATCTTCAATGTTTAAGTGTTTTTGGATTCCCTGCAAGGTCTGCCCCAGAAGACTGTTACATTCACATGAACACTAAAGGGGATCGGTTTGGAAACTGTGGCCTTCCCACTTCAGGTAACCAGGAATATGTTAAGTGTACAGGTGAAAATATATATTGTGGGAAAATTATATGTACAAATGTTAAAAATGTACCATCGATCAAACCCATGGAAACAATGATCCAGGTCCCTCATAAGGATGACTGGTGCTGGAGCATGGATGCCTATAATGATACTGATATCCCTGATGATGGTTATGTGCAAATTGGCACACTTTGTGCCCCAGAAAAAATCTGTATGAATAACTCCTGCATCAATCATGATGTGCTCAACTACGATTGTGATACAAAAGAGATGTGTAATGGGAGAGGAGTTTGCAACAATTTAAAGCACTGTCATTGTGACGCTGGCTATGCTCCACCTGACTGCAAAACTGTAGGAACTGGGGGTAGCGTGGACAGTGGCTCTCCTGTTGTACAACGGGAAACCGAAAACACTAACAATGTTGCCAAACATGAAGATGGTTACCTAGACTATATGATCATATTATTTTTAATACTTTTTTCCCTAATATTAATAATCATAATTGTTTGTGTCATCATCATGTGTAAACGTTCAATAGAAGCTTCTCCAGAGCCCACAGAAAAGGGTCCAGAAGAGGCTGCAGTAAAGCCCCCAGAAGAGGCAGCGGAAGAGGCTCCGCCAGAAGAAGAGGAAGAGGAAGAGGAAGAAGAGGAAGAGGAGGAAGAGGAGGAAGAAGAGGAAGAAGAGGAAGAATCAGAGCCGTAAGAGAAGTGGTAGCAGGAAGAAGCTAAATATATCAAACATCTCAAGCACTGAGTGGGAATGAGAGGTTCAGGGAAGTAAGGGTGAAGCGGGAATTGATGGCTCCACTGGCTCTGAATAGAAACATACAGTCTATGAAAATATACTAATGTAGGAGGAGGGATTCATCTATTTTTATTATTCATTTTAGTAATTAAGGTTTTATTTATTTAATATATTAAATATTTTACTTTTTCTTTTCCACATTTCATTTGAACTCTTCACATGCATCTGTAGACACCAGTGTCTTTGTCTTGGGCCGATTTTTCCATTCACCAGTAACTTCTTTAGTACATGCTATCTTTCATCTAAGTTGTTTGACATATGCTACCACATTTACTTGCATTTATTACTTTCACTTTGCAAGTAACCACTACCTATTATGAAGACAGTTGTTTATGTGATCATTTTAATTTGCCTTATAAATGTACATTCATGAAATGAGTGTTTAAATACAAAAATAAATAAAACCCTATTCAGATTATATATCTCTTCAGATTGCACTTGTCATAGTTATTGAGTCCATTTTGTTCTGGGACTCTGTGGGATGTACTATACCTGGGAAGCCAGAAAACCCTGATTGTCCCAAGGTCAAGGGGCAAGTGTTAAATTCATGTACCTTTTCAAACCTGGCAGATGTTTAACATGATGTATGTATATCCAATTTATTACTTCCCAGTATTTCCAAGAACTTCGTAGAGCCATTCTCCCTTTCACCCAAAAGGTTTCATTTCTTTTTCTTCTAGAGCAGATTTCATAGCCTTTACTCTTCACTAATCTTCATGGGATGAATTTCAGACCTCCAAATGTCTCATGTCTGATGAACATCACCTAGACTTAGAAAACTGTATTTATGCTTATAACAGTATACAGATCCCAACCTACCACTATTTTTTTTGTTTAAGTGTTTTTGGATTCCCTGCAAGGTCTGCCCCTTTTCTATTTTTTTAATTTACTGAAATTAATAACTTGTTGACTGACATCAAAAGGAATCTCTCCAATTACAGGTAACGGAGCTTAGAGGTGATAGATACTTCTCTGTGAAGAAGCACAAAGCAAGTATAATATTAATGTTATTCATTCTGTGGCAGGAACTGTGTAAAATACTTTGCATTCATTTTCTCATCTTAATCCTCCCAACTTCCCCATGAAACCTCTATCTTGTTCATGAGGAAGCAAAGAAAATTTGCTCCAGAACTGGTCAGTGGTGGAACCTGCATCACTCCTCAGGTATGACTCAATCTCCATTCTCCACTCCCTCATGGGCCTCTTCCTGTGGTAAAAAGTGATGGGGAAGGCACTCAATATGTCCCTAGTTGACCTCTATTCTGAGTTCTCAAATCGTGTAATTATTATCGACAAAAATGTCTTTTTTTTTTTAAAGATTTTTTAAAATTTATTTTTTTGACACAGAGAGAGAGAGAGCGAGAGAGGGAACACAAGCAGGGGGAGTAGGAGAGGGAGAAGCAGGCTTCCCACCGCACAGGGAGCCCGATGTGGGACTTGATCCCAGGACCCTGGGATCATGACCTGAGCCAAAGGCAGATGCTTAACGACTGAGCCACCCAGGAGCCCCAAAAATGTCTTTTCTCCTATTACATCTTGACATCATGGAATAGCAGGTTGTCATCCTATTCAGTACTTGGAGTCAGCATATTGTAAATGATTAACAAATGTCTATCATGTGAGTAATTAATTGGAGCTAACCTTAAAATACAGGTCCAGATTCATTCCCTTGGCAGAATGCCTCTTGCTACTCCTTAACACAACCAAAATCTTACTCAGATGCAGTATTAATATTAAACATTTCTAAAAATTATTCATTGGCGGGGGCGGGGGAAGAGAGGGAGGGAGAGAGAATCCTAAGCAGACTCTGCTGAACTTGGAGCCCGACAGGGGGCTCTATCCCAGGACCCTGAGATCACGACCTAAGCTGAAACCAAGAGTCAGATGCTTAGCCAACTCTGCCACCCTGGGGCCCTGATTGCTAAATATTTATAAATCATCAAGTAAATAATAAAATGTTTATAAAATCTTGAATTCCAGGAAATGAAGACTGAACCACATTAGGGTAGACTATGGTAGGGGAGGAGGCCAGTTTTAATGTGGGCAGGAGAAAGCAGTTAGATGAAACTTGGGTTGTGAAATCTCCCCGTTGAAAGGTCAGTTTCTTGTGAAGTTTGGGTGACAACAGTTCTGCATTGTGTGTGACTGCCTCTAGGAAGTACACCATTTCATCTGATTCCTCTCCCCATTACATCTGGGGGATTTTGATGAATGTTTGCCTGTTCCAATCATTTGTGTCAGCAGTCACCAGCCACCTGCTCCCCTAAAACCTCTGATGGTGACTTACTGCTTTTACCTGTCTTTCCCGCGCAGCTATTGCCCTCTCTGTGCTGCCTCAGGCCAGCAGAGACCCAGGCCCTTCCCTTAATTCCTCAAAGCACAGCCACATCCAGGCTCTACATTTTTATCCATATTTTGGAGCAAAGGGAAATTACAATGTGGAAAAAGAAAAATTTGGATTGCTGCAGATATGTATTAATGCTCCTGGAGTCCAGGGATTTTGCCCTGTTGGTAGAGTTAGATAGGCCATTTCTCTCCTCAGACCTGACCCAACATCCTCTCTTGTTCCTATAGGACTGCTTGTGAGAATATCCTTGTTGCCTGGAGTCAGACTCCACCACATTCTCTGGGGCCCAGTGAGAGGGGAAAGAAATTACTTTAAAAATAATTTACAGAAAACCCAGATCACATCATAATAACCTCACATGAATGTAATTATGCCCACAATAAAGACAAAGTATGAAATTAGTTTGATGAAAATTTAGCTTTTTGTACGTTCAAACTTCATTTTTTTTTTTAGATTTTATTTATTTATTTGAGAGAGAGAATGAGACAGAGAGAGAGCATGAGAGGGGGGAGGATCAGAGGGAGAAGCAGACTCCCTGCTGAGCAGGGAGCCCGATGCGGGACTTGATCCCGGGACTCCAGGATCATGACCTGAGCCGAAGGCAGTCGCTTAACCAACTGAGCCACCCAGGCGCCCCAAACTTCATTTTTTTTTAAGATTTTATTTATTTATTTGACAGAGAGAGACACAGCGAGAGAGGGAACACAAGCAGGGGGAGTGGGAGAAGGAGAAGCAGGCTTCCCACCGAGCAGGGAGCCCGATGTGGAGCTCAATCCCAGGACCCTGGGACCATGAACTGAGCCGAACGCAGATGCTTAATGACTGAGCCACCCAGGAGCCCCTCAAACTTCATTTTTAAGCTTATTTTTATTGAAATATAATTGATATATAACATTACGTTAGATTCAGATGCACAACATAATGATTCGTATTTGCAAATATTGTGAAATGGTTACCACAGTAAGTCTAGTTAACATCCATCACCACAGTTATAATTTTTTTTTCTTACGATGAGAACTTTTAAACCATCTTAGCAATTTTCAAATACATAGTACAGTATTAATTAGTCATCATGCTGTATATTATATCCCCAGGACTTATTTATTCTAACTGAAAGTCTGTACTTCTTGGCCACCTACACCCATTTCACCAACCCTCTCATCCCCTGCCTCTGGCAACTTATTTGTTCTCTGTGTCTATATTTTGCTTGTTTTAAATTCCACATACAATTGAGATCATATGCTATTGGTCTTTCTCTAGTGACTTATTTTACTTATCAGAATTCTCTCAAGGTCCATTCATGTTGTTATAAATGGCAAGATTTCCTTCTTTTTTATTGCTTAATAATAGTGTATATATATATTATGTATAATATATATATTTTTTTCTTTATCCATTCATCCAATGATAAACACCTAGGTTGCTTCCATGTCTTGGCCATTGTAAATAATGCTGCATGAATATGGAGGTGCAGATATCTTTTCAATTTTGTGTTTTTGTTTCCTTGGATAGCCAGTAGTGGAATTACTAAATCATATCATAGTTCTTTTTTTAATTTTTTGAGGAACCTCCATAGTGTTTTTTCATAATGGCTGCATCAATTTACATTTCCACCAACAGTGTACAAGGGTTCCCTTTTGTCCACATCCTAGCCAACACTTGTTATTTCGTGTGTTTTTGATAATAACCATTCTAACAGGTGTAGGGTGATAGCTCATTGTAGTTTTGATTTGCATTTCCCTGATGATTAGTGATACTGAGTTCCTTTTCATAGACCTGTTCACCATCTGGTATGTCTTCTTTGCAAAAATGTCTATTCAGATGCTCTGCCCATTTTTTAATTGGTTTGTTTTATTGCTATTTAGTTGTAGGAGTTCTTTATGTATTTTGGATATTAACCCCTTATTAAATACACAATTTGCAAATATTTTCTTCCATTCAGTAGTTGCCTTTTCATTTTGTTTCAGTTTGTTCCCTATTGTTTTTTTTTAAAAAGATTTTATTTATTTGAGAGAGAGAGAGATCGAGAGAGCATGAGCCGAGGGGGGTTGGGAGGGTCAGAGGGAGAGGGAGAGAAGTAAACTCCCTACAGAGCAGGAAGCCCAATGTAGGGCTCCATCCCGGACCCTGAGATCATGACCTGAGCTGAAGGCAGACACTTAACCAACTGAGCCACCCAGGTATCCAGTTTGTTCCCTATTGTTAAGAGTCTCTTGTGCTTTTACTCCATTTTAAATCTTACCTTACTTTTCCTTCCCTTCCCCTACATTCATCAGTTATCTTTTTCTTTTTCTTTTTTTTTTTAAGATTTTATTTATTTGACAGAGAGAGACACAGCGAGAGAGGGAACACAAGCAGGGGGAGTGGGAGAGGGAGAAGCAGGCTTCCCGCTGAGCAGGGAGCCCGATGTGGAGCTCAATCCCAGGACCCTGGGACCATGACCCGAGCCGAAGGCAGACGCTTAACAACTGAGCCACCCAGGCGCCCCTTTCAGTTTTGTTTCTTAAATTCCACATGAGTGAGATCATATATTTGTCTTTCTCTGACTTATTTTGCTTAGCGTAATACCCTCTAGTTCCATCCATGTTGTTGCAAATGGCAAGATTTCATTCTTTTTGGTGGCTGAGTAATATTCCATTGTATATATATATACACCACATCTTCTTTATTCATTCATCAGTTGATGGACATCTGGGCTCCTTCCATAGTTTGGCTATTGTGGATAGCGCTGCTTATAAACATTGGGGTGCATGTGGCCCTTGAGATCACTATGTTTGTATCCTTTGGATAAATACGTAATAGTGCAATTGCTGGGTCATAGGGTAGCTCTATGTTTAACTTTTTGAGGAAGCTCCATACTGTTTTCCAGAGTGGCTGCACCAGCTTGCATTCCCACCAACAGTGTTAGAGCGTTCCCCTTTCTCTGCATCCTCGCCAACATCTGTTGTTCCTGAGTTGTTAATTTTAGCCATTCTGACTGGTGTGAGGTGGTATCTCATTGTGGTTTTGATTCGTATTTCCCTGATGCTGAGTGATGTTGAGCATTTTTTCACATGTTGTTTTGTTGTTGTTGCTGTTGTTTTTAATTTGACAGAGAGAGACACAGCGAGAGAGGAAACACAAGCAGGGGAAATGGGAGAGGGAGAAGTGGGCTCCCTGCTCTGCGGGGACTCAATCCCAGGACCCTGGGACCATGACCCGAGCCGAAGGCAGACGCTTAACAACTGAGCCACCCAGGGATCCATCACCTGTTTTTACTGCTGGGTTGAAAGTCTCACTTTGTTCATGCGTTATTCTTTTGACCTCAGTGAGCATCTTTATGACGGTTATTTTGAATTCTCTATTAGGTGAATCATATATACCTCCATTTCATTAGGGTTTGTTTCTGGAGATTTATTTGAAACTTATCTGCCTGATTCTTCAACTCCTTGACTCTTTTTGTTGTTGTCTGTGTATTAAACAAAGTGGGCATCTCAGTCTTCATGGGCTGGCCTCATACAGAAAACCTCCACTGATCAGTCTAGCCAGAGATTCTGGGCATCTCTACCAACTCTTTACCTCCTTCAGGGAGCAGCAGGAAGCTATGTTTTTGTCTCCTTACTCTGTGCTAAGCCAGAGGGAGGAAGTATGGCATCCATCAGTCCAAACCACCATCTCTGTTCTCCACCAGGTGGATATACTGCGTCAGATCATCAAGGTTCTAAGTCCAGCAAGACTGATGCCAGTTTTGGGGCAATCCTAGAAAAGTTGGGGCATATGATATACAGATTAACTCTTTCCCTCCTCAAGGAGAAGCTAAGCTGGGATTTTTCATCTTCTCATTCTGTGCTGAGCAGGGGGAAGATACTATGATGTCTACCAGTCCAAATTGCCATCTCTGTTCTCCCCCAGGGAAGCTAGGCTGTGCAAGTCCCATCAGAGCTCCAATACTGTCATGACAAAATCTAGTCCTCTGGAGAGCCCCCTCAGAAAATCTGGGTGCTGGAAATGCAAACCAACCCCTTCTCTCCCATGGAAGAAGCTGGGAGCTGGGGGGCAGAGGTCTCTTTCTGATCATATAGCATTATTACAAGGGTAGGGATCCTGGCAAGAAGGTGTCCTCAATCTATCAGCAATCAGAGTCTGGATGCATGTTCACTTGGGGTGCAGGAGACTTTCAATTAGTATCTGAATTTCTCAAAAAGGGAATCTATGAAATGTTGCTATATATGTTTGTTTCTGAGGGGAATGAGGGTCCAGGACTTACTATTCTGCCATCTTGCTAATGTCCTCTTAACCAATTGTTTATTACAAAATTCATGATTTTTTTCATCACTGATTTTTACAGTTGTTCAATGGGCATAAGAGAAGAATATGCACTTTCTATAGGAAGCAAATATCATATATGTGTACATAAAATATCAAGCTTGTTGTTTCTATTATATTTTGTGTATATACCATTCTTTATTATTTATTGTACTGGCAAATTCTGAAAGATATATACTGTATTTAAAACTTCCTCTTAAATTATGTTTTTATCAGCTGTTCCTTATATTTCTTTTTTTTTTTTTAAAGATTTTATTCATTTATTTGACAGAGAGAGAGCACAAACAGGGGGAGCAGCAGGCAGAGAGAGGGGGAGAAACAGGCTCCCTGCTGAGCAGGGAGCCCGATGTGGGGCTTTATCCCAGGATGCTGGGATCATGATCTGAGCCGAAGGCAGATGCTTAACCGACTGAGTCACTCAGGTGCCCCTGTTCCTTATATTTCTAATAGATTTTTAAATGTCTTTGGCACTTGTGTGTGTTTTTTTTTTTAAGATTTTATTTATTTATTTGAGAGAGAGAATGAGAGAGAGAGAGAGCATGAGAGGGGGAGGGTCAGAGGGAGAAGCAGACTCCCTGCTGAGCAGGGAGCCCGATGCAGGACTCGATCCTGGGACTCCAGGATCATGACCTGAGCCGAAGGCAGTTGCTTAACCAACTGAGCCACCCAGGCGCCCCACTTGTGTTTTTTTTTTAAACTTATTTTGAAATAATTCATAGGAAATTACAAAGATAACATAGAAAGGTCATATATACCTTTCACTGAGCTTTTCCCCTTCGATACAGAAGAATATCACAACCAAGACACTGACATTGATAAAATGTGAATAGTTCTATACCATTTTGTAATAGGTGTAGATTTCTGTAACCACCACCATAATCAAGATAGAGGACTATTCTGTCATCACAAAGTTCTCACTCATGCTACCCCTTTATATAGTCATACCACCATTCCTAGCCCACCCCACTATCCCTAACCCCTGGCAAACACTGATTTGTTTTCCATCTTTATAATTTTGTCATTTCAAAAATGTTATAAAAATGGAATCGTACAGTATGTAACCTTTTTTTTAAAGGTTTTCTTTTTCTTTTTTTTTTTTTTAAGATTTTATTTATTTATTTGACAGAGACAGAGACAGTGAGAGCAGGAACACAAGCAGGGGGAGTGGGAGAGGGAGAAGCAGGCTTCCTGCCGAGCCAGAAGCCCAATGCGGGACTCGATCCCAGGACCCTGGGATCATGACCTGAGCCAAAGGCAGTCGCTTAACCAACTGAGCCACCCAGGCGCCCAGTATGTAACCTTTTAAGATTGCTTTTTTTGCTTACTATAATGCCCTTGAGATCCAGCTAAATTTTGTGGATCAATGGTTCATTCGTTTTTGCTGCTAATACATGATATGGACTTACCACAGTTTAACCTTTCACCTATTGAGCAACACTTCGGTTGTTTCCAGTTTTGGGCTATTACAAATAAAGCTGCTGTGATTATCTGTGTACAGTTTTTATGAAGATACATTTTCATTTCTCTGGGATAAGTATCTAGAACCATAATTGCTAAGTCACACCATTTGCTTAGTTTTTTAAAGAAGCTGCCTGTTTTCCAGAGCTGTTATACAATTTTATATTCCTATTAGCAATGTATGAAAGATCTAGTTTCTCTGCGACCTCACCAACATTTGACATTGTCTATTTTTCAAATTTTAGCTGTTCTAATAGATCTGTAGTGATCTCTCATGGGGTCTTAAGTTGCATCTCTCTAATGCCTATTAATGTTAAACATCTTTTCATGTGCTTATTTGCCATCCATATATCCTGTTGAGTGAAATGTCTCTTCGTCTTTTGCCTATTCTCTAATTGGATTGCTGAGTAATGAGAATTCTTTATATATTCTAGATGAGTCCTTTATCAGATATGTGGTTTGCAAATATTTTCTCCCAGTTTTTAGCTTGTCTTTTCATACCTTAACAGGGTCTTTTATAAGTTAAGAGTTTTGGGGTACCTGGGTGGCTCAGTCATTAAGTGTCTGCCTTCGGCTCAGGTCATGATCAAGGGGTCCTGGGATCGAGTGCTGCATGGGGCTCCCTGCTCATGGGAAGCCTGCTTCTCCCTCTCCTACTCCCCCTGCTTGTGTTCCCTCTCTCGCTGTGTCTCTCTGTCAAATAAATAAATAAAATCTTTGGGGAAAAAAAAAAAAAAAAGAATTCATCACCAAGCCCTAGGTCCTAAAGATGTTCTATATTTTCTTCTAAAAAGTTTTATAGTTTTACATTTTACATTTAAATCTATGATCCATTTTGAGGTGATTTTTGTATGTGAGGTTTAGGTTGAGGTCATTTTTTTTTGGTCTATATGTATCTAGTTTTCCAGTACCATTTGTTGAAAAGACTGTCCTTCCTCCATGCAGTTGTTATTGCTCCTCTGTCAAAAACTAGTTGGCCATACATGTGTGGGTTCTCTTTTCTGTTTGCTTGATCTATGTATCTATCCCATCATCAATACCACACAGTTTTCAAATTGAAAAGAGGGGTTCCTCCTATATGTTATTCTTCTCCAAAATTATTTTAACTGTCCTAGTTCCTTTGCCTTTTAGAAAATTTATATTTACATTAATATATATTTTATATGTAAATAAATACTTCATAGTACATACATATATCAAGTCAGCATGTTGTATGCTTTCATATAAATGCCATTTTATTCATGAATTATATACTTCAATAAAGCTGGGAGGTAGTTAAAGAGAAAATAGATGAAAAACTTGATAGAAAAGGGGGGAAAGACATGAACAGATAATATTAAAAGATACAAAAATGACCTTAAACATATTTAAACATGTTCAAATTCATTCAAATTAGAAAAATACAAGTTAAACTACACTGAGATGCCACTTCTCACCTATTAGTTTGGTGAAAATTAAAATTTATGGTAACATACCCTGTTGCTTACAATGTGGGAAAATAGGCACTCTAATACATTCTAATACATTGCTGGTGGAAATGCAACTGGCAAAACCCTTTTGAAGGGGAATTTGAAAATACCAAACAAAGCTACATTTACAGTTAGTTACAGAGGCACTGCTTCCCCATTTTGTGGAGGAACTTGCCTCCACAAAAATACATATGTGCAAGATTATTTGTTGATGTATTGTGTGTAATTTCAAAACAATATAAACAATTGAAAAGCCCATACACAAAAGAGTGACTGAATAAATAATATCCACAAAATGGAGTACTATGCAGCTGTAAAAAGACAGAGAGAGAGAGAGAGAGAGAGAATGAGGAATATCTCACTGAACTGCTATGGAATGATTTACAGGATGTATCTTTAAGTTTAAAGAGGAAAATGCAAAATGTTACACTACATTTATATAAGAAAGAAGAGGATAGAGGCACCTGGATGGTTCAGTTGGTTAAGCATCTGCCTTCAGGTCAGATCATGATCCCAGGGTCCTGGGACCGAGCCCCACATCAGGTTCCCTGCTGAGCTTCTCCTCTCTGCTTTTCCCTCTCCCTCTGCCCTTCCCCACCACTCGGGCTCACTCTCTTGTGCATGCTCTCTCTCTCAAATAAATAAATAAAATCTTTGAAAAAGAGAGAGAGAGAGAGGAGGATACAAGAAAATATACATGCATCTACTAATTTGTGCAGAAAAAATAAACTAAGTACTATTAAGATTGGTGGTTGGGAACTGGGTAGAAAGAAGTAGTACATGGAACAGATTAAAGGCTCAAGGAGGTGTACTCTGCATACTTTTCTTTGGTATACTACTGAGTTTTATTTTTTATTTTATTTTATTTTATTTTTTAAAGATTCTATTTATTTATTTGACAGAGAGAGACAGTGAGAGAGAGAACACAAGCAGGAGGAGTGGGAGAGGGAGAAGCAGGCTTCCTGAGGAGCGGGGAGCCCGTGCGGGGCTCGATCCCAGGCCCCTGGGACCACGACCTGAGCCAAAGGCAGACGCTCAACAACTGAGCCACCCAGGTGCCCTGGTATACTACTGAGTTTTAGAATCATGGTAATATTTCACATTTTCCCAAAATCATCATCATCCAAAAGGTGGGGGAAAACCCAAAATGAAATACAAACAGTAACATATGAACTTAGCTGTATTCAAAATGAATAATACCACCATGATATCTAGAATAGGTCTAGATAAAAAATTATAACCTAGATAATTTTAGAAAACATTATTTTGACCTCATACCATAAGGCTAAAGAGAAAAAAGAACTGAACACAAATACTGTTCTCCAGTTCATATATTTGCTTTTCACAGAGGCATGGGTTATTCTAATACTTTACATGTATTCTAGGAATAAGCCAATAAACATATTGTGAATAACAAAGAAAGAAAAAGGAACTGGAGGTTTGCAAAGGGCTGAATGGTTCAGAGTAGGGATGGTGCAAAATGTGACCTACCCAGAGATCTACAAACCCCTGCTCTGGAAACCTTTGGTTTCTTTTCTTTTTTTAAATTTTCTCTATTTATTTGACAGAGAGAGAGACACAGTGAGAGAGGGAACACAAGCAGGGGGAGTGGGAGAGGGAGAAGCAGGCTTCCCGCGGAGCAGGGAGCCCGATGCGGAGCTCAGTGCGGAGCTCGATGTGGAGCTCGATGTGGAGCTCGATGCAGAGCTCGATCCCAGGACCCTGGGATCATGACCTGAGCCAAAGGCAGACGCTTAACGACTGAGCCACCCAGGCGCCCCTGGAAACCTTTGGTTTCAATGACTCAAAAGAACAATGAATGACAGGAGGGGAAGACTTCCATGGGGACTGGGAATAAAGGAAGAAGGTTATAGCTTTTTCTTTTCTTGGGGCCTGATCCTGAGTCATAATACTGACAGGACCTCTGAAAGTTTCCTCTCCTTGGTATACTCCTCTATGAAGATAGCAGGAGCTCAGCTAAGCAGTACTAAAATTTTGTGCTTTCATGAAGGTTGCAAAGTAAGAGCACTCCTGTGAAGAGAGACCACAACAGGAGTAGGAAGAGGCACAGTCAAACAATAGATGTCATCTTGTAACTCCCAGGGTGGGAGCAGCTATCCTTGCAACAGGCAGCAAAGCCTTGAGCTTTAGCCAAACTGTGTTACTGACAAAGATTCGGATCTCAGGCAAGGCAACTGAGACAGAGGTGTAGGACCATTAGTTGTTTCAACTGGGCCATGACAATGACAACCCCAGTTACTTTGCCTCCCTTATGCACTTCCTTCTATGAAATCAAGTGGTCATGGGTAAGGTTTAGAGTGATTTTTCTTCCAGGAGTTCCTGAATGGGGCACTTGAGAATGAGCCCTTCCTATATTAAGCTGCATGTCATCTTATTGCTGATAGTGAATATTCTTCAAGGGATGCATTGTAAATGGAAATCTCTTTATTATAAAATGGTCATCCCTAGCAACTTGACGATATTCAAAGGACGGGAAGAAAAAGCAGAAAAAGTGTCCTATATTCTGCTCATACAAGAAAAATGGCCTATTATTAATTTGAAGCAAAAGAAAGGATTATTTATCAAGAACTTCCCTGTTTATACACATCAAAATGGGATACTAGGCTTGACATGCCTTTTATTCAGGATGACTGGATGTTTAGAGGGTGACCTGCATTCTCTTGTGACTATTAGCACTTGCTCAGGGCTATAAAGGGAGTCCTGACTTTACATGACACTGTCTTTGGCATCAAGCCTGTATATACTTCAAAGAATTTTGGGCATATGGTTTTCAGCATATCTTTAAAATCAGGTTAGTCTTGTACAATGAGTGGAGATAAACAGGAGAAGCTCTTAACCACTTCACAATTTCAGAGCAAAATAGAGCCCTCTTCCTTTTCAATGTCCTATATGTGGTCACTTTCCAAGCATGCTGAAACATTTACTGTGGTTGACAATATGCAGTTCCAAATGTGGAATAATAATGCTACCAAGACAATACAGATGGTAATGAATGTTCAGGTTAACAGGTACAAGAAGAAATTAAATGTGACAGTATTACTGGGTTAAAGATATGGACAGAGAGAAACCTAGTGAAAATCTCCCTGAATTCGCAAGAAACACTACAAAATTTTAACTGCTAGAGAGACTGGCATCTTTTGAGAAGAGTGAAGCATAATGTTGCTCATATGGTCATTAGCCAAGGTCTTGGGAAGTACCAGAGCCATGCATTTCTTAGTGGTATCTGCACTGCTAAGAATTCAACCAGTGTTGAATCTTTCTGTCATGGAAAATATACCACATTTCACAGCTCTTATGGCTCACAAGCTTGGCCAAAACTTGGGAATGAAGCATGACCATGTGACCTGCAAGTGTCATGGCCAGAACCTCTGTCCTATGCATGAATTTCTTACTATAGATATGGGTTTCAGCAACTACAGCTTTGACTACTTCCACCAGCTGTTGCATAAGCATAGAGGGTACTGCCTGTTCAAAAAAACCTGAGCTCCAAAGCTCCTTTGGAAAGCCATATTGGAAAAAAAAAAAAAAAGAAAGAAAGTAGATAAAGGAAAAGAATGTGATTGTGGCAGTGTCCTTAATTATTAAAATGATCACTACTGTCTGCCCTCATGCCAGCTGAAGAAAGGTTCAGACTGCACATTTGGGATCCTTCTATAAAACCAGCAAACTTCTACACCCTGCTGCCTCAGAGTAGATGAGTGTGACCTCCCAGAACACTGTAATGGTATTTCCAGGTGGTGCCAGACAGATACCTACAAGCAAGATGGCATTCCTTACAAAGAACAAGGTTACTGTTACCAGGGCTGGTGCTGAAGCGTGGAGAATCATTGTGTTAAAATCTTTGGAAAAGGCACAAAGGTTGCCTGGAAAGGTGACATCATTACATGAATACAAAAGGGACAGGTTTGGAAACCATGGCAGTGAATCTAAGGGGATGATTAAGGTCTTCAGTAAGTGCAAGGCCAAAGATGCACAATGTGAAAGGCTGCTGACTGAATTAAGAAACATCAAACACTGACCCACTTCCCCATGTGGGACATGTGGTATTGGGGTGCAGAGTTTTTTGAAGCCTCAGACAGAGCTGATGAGAGGGATGGTACCCAACGTGGTTCACAGATCTGTATTAATCAAACCTGCTCATATACCACTAAGTGGAATATAGATACCACTATATTCCACTATGACTACAACCTGGACAAGTGTCATTGCAACAATTTTATGAATGTCACTGTGTCTATATCTATACCCCTCCTACATGTGAATCTAAGGGTTATGGGGACAGTTTGAATAGTGGCCCAGCTCCATGTGTCCCCTCTGACTCTCAGTATGACAAAAAACTTATAATCCTAATCTGGATCTTGCCTAGCCTTTCCCTGTTTCTCATTCCTACTATCTTTTTGTTTACTTACATCCATAGAAGATCTAAGACCAGTGTCAATGCAAAAAATTAATCGGAGAAGCAAGATGAACAAACCTGACAAACATTTGATAATTACTTTCTTTCTGGTAATAAAGCCAAATATGAAGTGATACAAAAAGGACTTTTTTTTTTAAAGATTTTATTTATTTATTTGACAGAGAGAGAGAGACAGCAAGAGAGGGAACACAAGCAGGGGGAGTGGGAGAGGGAGAAGCAGGCTCCCTGCTGAGCAGGGAGCCCAATGCGGGACTCGATCCCGGGACCCTGAGCTCATGATCTGAGCCGAAGGTAGACGTTTAATGACTGAGCCACCCAGGCGCCCCACTAAAAAAACTTTTTTAAGAATTGGACTCTGTATTTCTGGTGTCCCTCAAGGTCTACAGAAATAGGAATTCTTTTTTTTTTCATCTCTCTCCAAATGTTGACTATTCATTTTTAAATTAAAAGAACTTAAAGCAGCTCCGTATGTGAAGCAATCTTTCTTGTTCTATGCTATCCAGATCAGGTTTCAGAGCTATAGGACAATGACAGGCCTCAAGATGTGTTTTTGACATAACAAGCCCAGGTCACCCTCCACAGTAAGGTGAAGCTCATGGCCTCAAACCTAAAGAGCTGTTAACCGAGCTCCCTAACATTTCTACAGAGAGTTCCTTCGGAATGATCTCTGGAAACTTATGTTTCAGAGTATCCTATCTAATTCACCATTGTAATTTACTCTGTCAATTTTCTCTAATCTTAAGGATTTTTCCTTGGACAGACCAAGGGAGTATATCAGGTGAGAAGCATCTCATTACTAGTTCCAGGTGTTTTAGTTGATTGTCATTCCAGCCACTTTGTCCATTTGGCTTTTCCTCTTTGTTTTGGCATCATAGTATCTAATGCCCTGGCCTCAGACTGACTTTGTTCATAACTTAACTAAAGAGACCAAACATCACTTGTTGTGTGATTAAAGAAGAGGTGCCTGGGTGGCTCAGTCAGTTAAGTGTCTTGACTCTTGGTTTCAGCTCAGGTCATAATATCATCAGGGTCCTGGGATTGAGCCCTGTGTCGGGCTCTATGCTCAGCATAGAGTCTGCTTGTCCCTCTCCCTCTGCTCCACCCCCTGCTTGCACTCTCTCTCAAATAAATAAATTAAATCTTTTAGAAGAAGAAGAGGAGGAGGAGGAGGGAAAGGGGAGGGGGAAGAAGAAATGGATTAGACATTCGTACTAGTGAATGAGGCTCTGCAGTCTGGGAATCTTTTCTTTACCAAAAGGTTCTTTCTAGCCATTCATTCACTTATTCATTTATTCTATAAACATACATTAAACACTTACCATTAGGTTAAACCATGTAAAATTGATGATATGCCATTTTCACCTACAAAAATGGTAAGTTCATATGGTTCAACCTAATTCTATGTCCAGGCACTATGAAACCTACTTTTGGACTTTTGCTTATAAATGGGAGTTGAGAGTTTTTGATACCTAAAATTTCTTTTAATCCTGATTTCTCTTAAATCTTATTATCCCCTCTAACTCCATAAGATTGGCCTTAATTTCCTAGAGCAGATGGTTCCTACTGTTAAGACTTAGAACAGCACTGAACAAATAAGAGAGTAGGATGTGCCTGAGGATCCCACAGTCAGTTTTTTGATAGTTACTGTCCTTGCTTCTTTTAAGTTTCAAAAACTCTTCAAAGAACAGAAACCCAGGACTTTCTTTGTCCAACCGCAGAGAGAATAACAATACTAGCAAAATCTGAGCAAGCTGCTGCATGCCACCCTACTTCCCCCACGACCATGGAGTAGAGAGCCTGGAAATGGCACATATAAATAATAACCTGGAACTTATCTAGAAGAGATTTAAACAAATCTAGTATTCACTGAGGTGATAGGAGTCTATCTCTTAGAAGGAAAGTGGCTTCACCTCTCTGAACAAAGACTTGAAGAATTACTAGTGAATCTGAGAATAACAGAGATCCTGTCCAATTCAACAAGAAAACCTACTAACCACAGCACTACATCCTCTTTCACTTCCATAGTTTAAGGCATGGTTGGAAAAGACTTGAGATGTTTCCCAACACTCTTCTCAATCCATTAGTGTGGAATAATTCTGGTTCCTGGATGTTCCAGTATTACAGTTTCAAAGAATGGTGGAGGGCTGGTAGCAAAACCAAGGGCAGACTCCACTGTATCTAGGCCCCTGCTATAGAATCTCTTCTGTGAACATAATAATGGTGTTTGGGTGTCTGCATCACGCCGAGCCTGTTGCTTTAGTTGGTAGAACTTGTATTGTGTCCAGCTATATACTCCACAGTTGAGCAGACCCTGGGATGATGCTGTTAGAGCCTGGAGGAGATGAAGTGATGGAACCCATCCTTCAGGTTTTCAGAGATCCAGGGAATTGTCCCCATTCCCCTTATTTATACTCATTGTTATATTTGTTTTATCTCAAACAGCAATATCTGGTGTCAGTTTTTTATATTTTTCTAGCTCTTTTTTTTTTATTATGTTCAATTAGCCAACATATAGTACATCATTAGTTTCTGATATAGTGTTCAACGATTCATTAGTTGCATATAACACCCAGTTCTCATCACAACACGTGCCCTTAATACCTTTCACCTGGTTACTCCATCCCCCCACCCCCTACCCTCTGTAACCCTCAGTTTGTTTACTGGAGTCCTGAGTCTCTCATGGTTTGTCTCCCTCTCTGATTTCTTCCCTTTCTAGCTCTTTCTGAACTCACTCTTTACACTGTACCTTGTTATGGATGACTGAAAGTTGGTCATACTTCTTGGCATATACATAAGGAAAATGAACTCATTTCAATGCCCTTCCTTATTACTTCCATTTCCCAGGTCAAGTTTGAGAAAAATGCCCTATCAGTATAGTCAGATAACTCAAAAACGGCTTCATAAGTCTGATTAAAGAGGAAAAAAGAGAATTGTTCTATTTCTGTATTCCTCTCTCCCCATTTACCTAGAATAGCTAATTTATCCCATTCAATTCACTCTGGGTGGGGGAGAATTATGTCACTATCAGTGTTTCATAAAAACATTATTTGGTTGATCTTGTTTTTTTGCTACCCATCCCTTAAAAACACACCAATAAAATGAAGTTAACTAGAGATACATATGCTCTGGGATGCATGGCAGCACTTTCACAAAAGTATCTACCTCATCTGTGAGGAAAACTTCACATTCTTCATAACTGAATATAAATAATACATTTTCTCTTTGCAATATAGAAATAAATATGCTAAGGGAAAAAACTGTGCTTACTGAGTAATGTCAGTGTAAGAGAACAGGATAAGAGGGTATAAAAACAGATGCTGAAGGTGTTACCTGGAGAACACAGAGGACCATGTGAAGTTTCATGTCCTGTGGCTTAGTCAACTTCATGATCATCAGAATGACAGCTGTGAAAACACAAAGTATAAATCTTCTTGCCAGCCCTACCTGTCTGAGCATAAAATTCCCCAATATAGGGACGCCTGGGTGGCTCAGCTGGTTAAGCATCTGCCTTCAGCTCAGATCATGATCCCAGCATTCGGGGATCGAGTCCCGCATCGGGCTCCCTGCTCAGCGGGGAGCCTGCTTCTCCCTCTGCCTGCCGCTCCCCCTGCTCCTGCTCTCTCTCTCTGATAAATAAATAAAATCCTAAAAAAAAATTCCCCAGTATACATGCCTACACACCATGAGAGATAAAGGTATAAGCATAATGAAAGCTAGGAGTGAGATTAACCAGTTACATAAACCACTGGGCCTCCAGTCTCCAACTTCTATTCCTCACTGACTAAACTTTGCAGGTTATTAGTATAGCAATGATGGTAAGACACACTATGGGAGATAAATTACACTTCTTAGTGTTTCAGAATTTACCAAGCTCTTTCATAAGCATTATCCAATCTGATCCTCACTATACTTTCTGTAGTAGAAAGGGCAGGTGTTAATATCTCTGAGCTCTATCAGGATGTTTCCTCTCTTAGGCTGCATCTCATGTCTAATTACCTTAATTTCTAAAACATAGGAATAAAAAGAAGAAAGTGGGACCAACATAGATTTTACGACTGGACAGGAATTTTACAAGTTTCAGTCATCCTTCTTGGTGAGCCCACTTTGCTTGATCAGACCCCAATAGGTGTCCTCATCATTACCTAGCTCTTCCCATTAAGATACCCACCTGGGCCCCAGCAGCAAGAGAAGGCCACTGGGTAAAAGCGTACTCGCTGCTCCACAATGTGAATCACTGCCCACTGTTCACTCCCCAGGAAGCCAGTTGATTTCACAAACTTCTTATACAGAGTCTGCGCTTGGATGAGTAAGACCTAAACATGGGTACATAAGTGAGTAGTTTGCCTGAGGCTTGGTAAAACTTCCCAGCTCTAGCTTCCTCTAGTTGTAGAGGAATCACTTCTCTCAGGATCTGACAGCAGGAAAACTCATTCTCCTGTCTTTACCATTTAAGACTGGCTTTTTCTGAAAGAAAATCATCTTCAGAGTGAACTTTTGCTTAGCCAGGGGAAATGGACAGATATTAGACAAACCTGTGGTTACCATGTTCAATACATAGACTTGACATCAACCTCAGGCTTTTTTTTTTCCCCCCTAACTGAGGCTAATCACAGTATGTATGGGAAGTTAAAGCTAAGATCTAACCAGACCCTCTTTTAAAACACTTTACTAGAGATTGTGTTAGAAAGAAAGAAGTCTGTGCATGGGGCACCTGGGTGGCTCAGTCGTTAAGCGTCTGCCTTCGGCTCAGGTCGTGATTCCAGGGTCCTGGGATTGAGCCCTGCATTGGGCTCCCTGCTCGGTGGGAAGCCTGCTTCTCCCTCTCCCACTCCCCCTGCTTGTGTTCCCTCTCTTGCTGTATCTCTCTGTCAAATAGATAAATAAAATCTTTAAAAAAGAAAGAAGTCTGTGCTTAATACCCTTAGAATAAACACATCAGCACCCTGGCTGAGCTTAAATTCTCAACTCTAAGCAAAAAAGGTTTAGGAAGTCTCTTCTTGCCCTTAGATGGAAAATAGACTGTTTTCCCCTTCCATCTGGGGGCTATCCATATAAGGTTAAGCTAATGAAACAAATATAAATCAGTTCAGAAGTCCAACGTGCTTTCTGTGGGAAGTAAATTAGGTAATAATCTTGGTAACAAATCTGACAAATCTAAAATTTTCCCTAATAATCCAGACCCACTCTCTAAGTTAATAAGCCAATTATTTTATTAAGTTTAGCCATGTAGTTTCCTTTCCCCAAGGACATAGGAATCAAAAGGAAGCTTTTACTTATTTGGGAATATTTATGTCTAGTAGAATCAGTTCTGATTCTGAATACCCACTGAAGCTTGTGTTATTTAAAGAAGCAATCATACAATCTCACTGATATGAGGAATTCTTAATCTCAGGAAACAAACTGAGGGTTGCCGGAGTGGTGGGGGGTGGGAGGGATGGGGTGGCTGGGTGATAGACATTGGGGAGGGTATGTGCTATGGTGAGCGCTGTGAATTGTTTAAGACTGTTGAATCACTGGGCGCTTGGGTGGCTCAGTTGGTTGGGCGGCTGCCTTTGGCTCGGGTCGTGATCCTGGAGTCCCGGGATCGAGTCCCGCGTCGGGCTCCCTGCTCGGCGGGGAGTCTGCTTCTCCCTCTGATCCTCCTCCCTCTCATGCTCTCTGTCTCTCATTCTCTCTCTTGCAAATAAATAAAATCTTAAAAAAAAAAAAAAAAAAGACTGTTGAATCACAGACCTGTACCTCTGAAACAAATAATACCTTATATGTTAAAAAAAAAAAAAAAAGAAGAAGATAGCAGGAAGGGAAAAATGAAGGGAGGGAAATCGGAGGGAGAGACGAACCATGAGAGACTATGGACTCTGAGAAACAAACTGAGGGTTCTAGAGGGGAGGGGGGTGGAAGGATGGGTTAACCTGCTGATGGGTATTAAGAGGGCACGTACTGAATGGAGCACTGGGTGTTATATGCAAACAATGAATCATGGAACACTACATCAAAAACTAATGATGTAATGTATGGTGATTAACATAACATAATAATATAAAACAAAACAAAACAAAAAATAAAGAAGCAATCAAGTATCCCAGGGGTGCCAGGCTCTGAGATACCTGCCTCTCTTGTCAATCAGTTCTAAATGTAGATCATCAAAATCATCTTAATATAAACTATTCATTTCACCCTCTTTACAAAGTTGCTGATTTGATAACTTATCTCTATAACTTATTTTTGTTTTTTTAAAGATTTTTTAAAAATTTTTATTTATTTGACAGAGAGAGACAGCAAGAGAGGGAACACAAGCAGGGGGAGCGGGAGAGGGAGAAGCAGGCTTCCTGCTGAGCAGGGAGCCCGATGCGGGGCTCGATCCCAGGACCCTGGGATCATGACCTGAGCTGAAGGCAGACGCTTAATGACTGAGCCACCCAGGCGCCCCTCTATAACTTTTTTTTTTTTTTTTTTAAAGATTTATTTATTTATTTGAGACAGCGAGAATGAGAGAGAGTACATGAGAGGGGGGAGGGTCAGAGGGAGAAGCAGGCTCCTTGCTGAGCAGGGAGCCCGATGCGGGACTCGATCCCGGGACTCCAGGATCATGACCTGAGCCGAAGGCAGTTGCTTAACCAACTGAGCCACCCAGGCGCCCTATAACTTATTTTTAAATTGTTAAAGGAAATTCTCCATAATTTTATTTGGTTTACATGTACCAGCTGCGCTAGCAAAACAAAACATATCCGTGGGATCAATTTGCTCTGCAGGCAGTTTGTAATCCTTGAACCAGCATATGGAGAGAGGAGAAAATGACACTGAAAAGTAGACATGGCAGATAAAAAGGCATATTCACTTGTGTGCTGATTTTGTATTAGGCAGTTATGTGTAAATAACATGTTATTCCATGGCTAATTATTTTAACTGTACATCATTCTGACGATGTCAAATGAGTACTTAGTAAATGCCTAAGCCCCTTAGCATTTTAACCCCAGGTAGACATAGCGTAAATACATTTATAGCTAGTAAAGGATTGAGAAAAGAAAATTCCTTCATTATTTGGAAAATTGTCAAATTAAATCAAAGCACATTTCCTATGTTCTGGGAGTGTTATCCTGTATAAAGGACATACTTGACATATACTAGTTTTCTGGTCTGGTCTTCCATGAGGATCCACAGGAACATATATTAATTAGTCCTAGAGTGAGCATAATTCTCACATAATGACTATAGACTCTTTCCCCACCAATCATTTAATCTTGGGAAGTCCAAATACTGAGGTAGTAATTAAACTGTCAATATCTCTTGGCTACTTTCTTAGTTCTAGGACTTTAGGAAATACCTCTCCATCCCATTTTCCCAGTCCCTAGGAATAATGCCCCATTCCTCCCAATCCCCTCTCTTTCCATAAAAGCAGGTGACACCATACCACAATGGTGAGGAGGCTGAGGAGAAAGGTGGTCAGGAAAATGGTGATTCCATAAAAATAAAGTGTGCTACAGACTGATGTGTTGGCAGAAGGCAGTTCAGCCACGACTGATGGTGGGGAGTACATCAGAATACACCTAGGAAGAGAATCAATGGACAGGACCACTACTACAGATACAAGACTAGAGAGATACCCATTTGGCACAACAAAATTTATTAAATATGCAATTTTTCTTACCATTTTGCTAACCCTTGCCCATAACACCTTATTCCTTCTCATAGATACATTATCTTCCAATCACTTCACATTATATTTCTACTTAAGTATTTTTTGCCTTGACTATACCTTGTTCTATAAATGCTACCAAGGTTCCATAGAACCTTGTTGCAAATACAAGCAACTTGTCCAGAATGTATGTAGAAAGTCTTTTCCATATCTTTATATAGAAAAGAAAATGGAAATGATAGACTTGGTCCTTGCTTACCTGTGGCTCTGGCTGAAGTTGTGGAAACATTCACTAACATTGCCCAGACAGAATACAGGTATCATCAACAGCAGAGGTATCAGGCTGTGAGGGGGAAAAAAAACTTATCACCCTAATATTCAGACATTTTTATGTCTTTCCCCTTCACAAAATACTCTGTTCTTCTCCCAACTCCATCACCCCCCACTCTCCACAAATATATAATTTCTTCAAGAAAAATGGTTCAAAACCCTTACATATACTTCTTGTCCAATTGTTGGGTAAGTGGAGTGGAGAATGCATTTCAAACCTAAATTAATGAACCCTAAAAGAATGTCAGAGAGTCTTTGGGTGTAGGTCGAAGTTAAAGGAAAAAATCTAACAAGGAGTTCTGTGCTAACTTTCTATGACCACCAGGAATAACTTCATTTTCATTAGCCCCTTCCTGGGAGCTTTTTCAAAGCATACGTTTAAATAACCAATTATTTATCCAGCTAAATATAGCCAGCTCCCTGTAAGAGGAAAAGATCCAGAAGTAAAAGTTACAAACTCTGATATGACCACTACATTAGGTGAGATCTAGATCCTTCTGGGGGTAAACAGTTGTAAGACTCTCACCCATTGTTATAAAGGTAGATGAGATCTTGAATGCCGTCTGTTATAACTCTTTATGATATAAAAAGGAATTAGAAGTCCAAAGACTTAAAGAGAAATATTTGTTGAAGGTCACATAGAGTTAATGGCAGAATTAAGGTTAAAAATCCAAATCTGTAACTGCTTGCCTATTCTATCTGGGAATATGGTTCCAATGATCATATGTTTGTTGCATCCAACTCAGTAAGGCTCTGTGAGGACCTAGGAGTGATAGACTCAATGGAAATGAAGGGCACTGTCCTCGTATTTGTTCTCACCTAGACCACAGAATAATGAGAGTTTACGCCTTGCTAGAAAGGAAAGCAAAAACCTTACCTTGACAAAATGATGGCTATTTGACCAACGTGACAAGTATAATCTATAACCTGTGAAAAGAATAAATATGAGTAAAGTCTTAGAATATTGCCAGTCATAATATAATAAATATCAGGTCATCATTTAGCACGTGAATGAACAAAAATTCCCAAGAGCCACCTTGCTTCTGTCAAGCAATATTTGCTCCAAAATTCAATCAAATAGATAGTTCCTCAGCATTGGAGGCAAGGGAAGTTTATCTGTATTACTAAATTCTAAAAAGTACAACAACAACAGCCACAAGGAGAGCCTGCGGGAAGTAACTTAATATAAGACTTGGATACCACAACAAATTCTCTTAAGAAGAAAGGTAAATACAAAATCATACAGTACTCCTCAATCTTCTAATAATAGTTCAGTTCTATTCTCTTTTAGATCCAGGAAGGTATGGACTTTTCAGATCTTATGGGTGGAGCAGAAGTCTATGTATAAGATGACCAGCAGAAAGCTTAATAGGCCAGGATTAGCATAAGGGAGGAGGGTCAAATAAGCCCTTTGGATATAACATCTATTAGACTCTAGAAGAAAGAACATTCCAAAAACCCCTAGTTGTGTTAGACACTGAAAAATAATTTACAGAAGAATGTTATCTACCCACTGGAAGTTTATGGTAAAAGACTTTGAATAGAACACCTTAAAGTGAAAATAGAATAGAAAATAGCTTTTTTCTGTTCTGAGGTAAGAAATCATATTATATTCTAGAATGGCATTGTTAAAAATCAATAAGCATTAAGTGAGCAGTTAATCAATAATCAGAGATGGGTAACTGATTTGCCCTAAAAACTATGGATCAGGAATAGTAAATGATTTCAAGTAAGTCAGCCATTGTTGACTTTAAGCAAAATGGGAAATAAGCAAAATCAGTCTTTGGTGACCTCTCCCACCTGTGTCCCTTCTTTTTATTCTATCCTCTATCCATCAGGCTAACTTGTGTTTAATTCTTGTACTTACCTTCCTGTCAATGAATCTCTGATTTAAAAAAAACTTACTGATAATAGTACCATTTATTCATTCAACAAATTTTTATTGAGTTTCATCATGTGTATGATAATATACCACTTTCATTTGGTCTAGAACTGATCTGTAGGCTCTAGAGAAAGGTATGTGGGGAGGTTTTCCAGATTCATTTCTGGAAATTCATTCATTCATTCATTCATGCTCTTAAACAAAAAATCCCCTTCAAAAAAAACACAAGGGGCGCCTGGGTGGCTCAGTTGTTAGGCATCTGCCTTCAGCTCAGGTCATGATCCCAGGGTCCTGGGATCAAGCCCCGCATCAGGCTCCCTGCTCAGCGGGAAGCCTGCTTCTCCCTCTCCCACTCCCCCTGCTTGTGTTCCCTCTCTTGCGGTGTCTCTCTCTGTCAAATGAATAAATTAAAAAATCTTTAAAAACAAAACAAAACAGGGGCGCCTGGGTGGCTCAGTTGGTTAAGCGACTGCCTTCGGCTCAGGTCATGATCCTGGAGTCCCAGGATCGAGTCCCGCATCGGGCTCCCTGCTCGGCAGGGAGTCTGCTTCTCCCTCTGACCCTCCTCCCTCTCATGCTCTCTGTCTCTCATTCTCTCTGTCTCAAATGAATAAATAAAATCTTAAAAAACAAAAAACAAAAAACAAAAAACAAAAAAAACACAACGGGGTGCCTGGTTGGCTCAGTCAGTGAAGCGTGCAACTCTTGACCTCGGGATTGTAGGTTCAAGCCCCATGTTGGGTACACAGATTACTTAAAGATAAAATCTTAAAAATATATATATATAACAGAATGGATACTGTAGAAATAAGAAAACTGGAATATTTAGTAAGATTTACATAATAAGATTAAAATATATAATGACAGCCAAAGAAATGAAAATTGCTAACATCATAAAAATGGTTTTTTTTAAATGATTTTATTTATTTGAGAGAGAGCAAGATAGAGCACGAGCAGGGGAAAAGGGCAGAGGAAGAAGCAGACTCCTTGCTGAGCAGGGAGCCTGATGCAGAACTTGATCCCAGGACCCCGGGATCATGACCTGAGCCGAAGGCAGACACTTAACTGACTGAGCCACCCAGGCGCCCCTAAAAATGTTGTCTACGAAGATCACTTAGTAATACACTGAAAGAATCAGGAATAAGAAACTGATATGAAAACAATGGATCGTGGATCACATCAAAAACCAATGATGTTTTGTATGGTGACTAACATAACATAATAAAATTTAAAAAAAAAGGAATAAGAAACTGAGTGTACTAGACAATGGAATACTATTCAGCACTAAAAAGGAATGATTATACATGCTATAATGGATAAACTTCAAAAGCATTATGCTAAATGAAATCAATCAGACATAACAGACTATATATTGGATGATTCCATCTATATGAAATGTCCAGAAAAGGAAAATCTATAGAGTCAGAAATTAGATTAGCAGTTGCCTAGTGCAGGGGGTGGGAAGGAAATTAACAATAAATGGGCATGAAGATTTGACTAGGGCGAAGAAAATATTCTAGAATGGATTTATGGTATTTTACAAGCTAGTAAGTCTCCTTTAAAAACCACTGAACTGTAACTTAAAATAAACAAATTATGTGATATGTAAAATACACATACACACACAAAAAATCCAGATGTACTTAGTGTTCTCCTCTCTTTTATAAATGTAATACTAGACAGTGCCCCAAACCCTCTTTGAACCAAAGAAGGGAAAACAACTACTCCCTGGATCCGTCTTGTTTACTGATTACCACACATGAACCCCTCTGCCCTTCAGAAAACCAGTATCTGTTATCCGCACATACTGAATAAATACAGCAGAGCAAAACAGACATTCTCCCTTTCCAATACCTGTAGCCCAAATTCCATGTGAGCAAACTGAGCACCATCCCTGACTCTACCCAAGATCTTATTCTTTTTAAAATTTTTTTTTTTTTAAGATTTTATTTATTTGCGAGAGAGAGAACGAGAGACAGAGAGCATGAGAGGGAGTGAGAGGGAAGAGGGTCAGAGGGAGAAGCAGACTCCCTGCCGAGCAGGGAGCCCAGTCTGGGACTCGATTCCGGGACTCCAGGATCATGACCTGAGACGAAGGCAGTTGCTTAACCAACTGAGCCACCCAGGCGCCCCCAAGATCTTATTCTTTGCTCTAGTGGCAATGATGGATTGGCATGGAGCTAAGAAGGATGGAACCAGGCAGTAAGGATAGTATTGTATGTAAATAACGTTTCCTAGATTCAAAACCTTTTTATTTTTTTGATGGCAAGAGAGAAGAGGAAATCTTTTCAACAGAATGGAAACTGTGAGAACATGATTGTTCTTTTATTAACCTCCATGAATTCACCTACCCAGTGCTGAGTGCTTACACTGTTTATCAAGGACATATAGATTTGTTTTAGCATACTGTTCTTAACTATTAGCTCTGAATAAAACTTACCAATGGAAATGTGCTCTGTCCACTCTGGTTGTGTCTCATCCTCAGCTCTTTGTACAGATACCAGATGTAATTGACGGTGTAAAGAAATGAGGAAATGTAGAATATCTAGGTGAGAATCAAAAAAACTCATAACTGTCCCACTCTGACTTCTTTCAATTTATTACATTATTTTCTGCTATAAGAATCCTACCTAATGGTCTATTAGTAACTTACCGTCTAACATCCATAACATGCAAAACTGGGCCATGTCTGGGAATTCTGCCTAGCCCTACCTATTATATGTCTTGGATTCCTTATTTTATCCTTTTGACTATTTAGAGGAACCACAGCATTAGCCACCTCCTCTCACCCAACTATTCTACTATTATGAAGCTATCCTAAAGTATTTTTCTATTTTATTTTTTAATTGGAGAGAACATAAGGATTTCCATTTCTAATAATGATAGCTTAGGCTATTTGAACCAAATTTCCCATTTAAAAAAATTAAACATGCTGGATGAAATATTTTTTAAATCCTTAAAAGCATCAAAGAACTGACAAGATAGCAAGGAATCAGCAGGACAAAATCCCAGAGAAAAAAATTTCTGCTTCCATCTTTCTTGTAATCTTTTTTTTTTTTTTTAAGATTTATTTATTTATCTGAGAGAGCGAGAATGAGAGAGAGTGAGTACATGAGAGGGGGGAGGGTTAGAGGGAGAAGCAGGCTCCTCGCCGAGCAGGGAGCCCGATGCGGACTCGATCCAGGGACTCCAGGATCATGACCTGAGCCGAAGGCAGTCGCTTAACCAACTGAGCTACCCAGGCGCCCCTCTGCTTCCATCTTTGATAAAATAATAGAAACAGAATTTGCCCTTCAGCCTTAAAAATGAAAAATTGGGAAAATATGAAACAACTGGTTTTCAAATATTAGGTAACAATCAGTGCAGAACAGTAATCCCTGAAAGAAGAAAAACAAGCAAATGTCCCATCTCACTGGCAGGAAAAAGTGAGTGCAGTGAGGGGGAATCCAAACAGATGGGCTGTCTTGGTGAGTGAGGAGACAGAGTTCAGAGTTTGGAGAGGCCAAAGAGCTACAATACATGAAGCAGACTGTCTGAGAAGAGGTAGCCACACAGATATAGTGCTCTGGAGATTTGCAGGGGTACCCTCGAGTCCTTGATTAAGTATTGATCTATGCATGTGAGACAGAAAACCATGAAGACTGGGAACAGAACAACCAGAGAGGAATAGGTGAAACAATCTCCAAAGCAATAGTTTGTGTTTCCATCAGCCAGAGTGGAAAGACTTCCTAACATATAGGCAGGAAATGAGGGTCCTACAGAATAATAAGGTAGAATCATAAGAAGAGTATCGCCTCACTAATGGGATGAAATTAGCTCTATATCAAAGACTGCCCAAATGAAAGTTTAAAAGCAAGACTTAGAAAAATAAGCAAGCCTTGAAAGGATCAGATAGAGTCAGAGTTAGTGACATCCAAGACAAAATCAAATTTAAAGGAATATATATATATATATGTATGTATGTATGTATGTATATATGTATATATAAATCTAATAACCAATAATGTAAACTCTGCAATGTCTGGCATCTAATAAAATCTTATAAATCTTGGTTGGCTGTGAGCTCCGCTGAGGAGCCAGAGGTTGGGCAGCTGCTCCAGCAGCTCCCTAGTCGCTCCTGATCCCTGGCCCCTCAGTGGCATAACATGCAGGTGATGCTGAAGTGGCCCATGGAGTTTGTGGTGGTGCTGCTGAGCCCTGGTTCCCCAAAATGGCAGCACCTGCCCCTCTGTCCAGCTCCACACATGATCAGATTATGCGAGAATATGGGACAAGATCAACAAGCCTGAAGCTTTCCTGAAGCCTGTCCTGAAGCTTTCTTGCATATCTGGGTACCAGGTTTTACCTGAAGAGATGGCTGCCATACACTTTTTGTAGCTGGTTTGATAATCACATTTCAGCTCCAACTTTGCATCCTGAGAACATTTAAACATTTCTGTAGGTCCTTTTTAAAATACAACTTGAAAGACCTTAAAACTTTCTGCTTGCCACAAGCATATCTTTCTTTTCTGCTTATCAGTAAACAACTGTGACCTATTGTGATAGGTTTTCCAAACAAAAATACCTGGAGCAGCAGTTTAGCAAAAGGTGTCCTCAGTGCCACTCAACAAATGGGAGTTTTCCCAAGCACAATTCTGTAAGAAGTGTGTGTATGAATGTATGTGTGTGTGTATTTTAAAATATTATTTGCATTGTGCAAATTTGTTTGATCTTGTGGATTTTGGCTGTGAATTTGATGTGCTACAATTATGGTTAAAAACACTTGCTTGGGGGCGCCTGGGTGGCTCAGTTGGTTAAGCGACTGCCTTCGGCTCAGGTCACGATCCTGGAGTTCCTGGATCGAGTCCCGCATCGGGCTCCCTGCTCAGCAGGGAGCCTGCTTCTCCCTCTGACCCTCCCCCCTCTCATGTGCTCTCTGTCTCTCTCATTCTCTCTGTCTCAGATAAATAAATAAAATCTTTAAAAAAACAAAACAAAACAAAACACTTGCTTGGTCTACAGAAGATCATTAATATTTTGTGACCGTATAAGTTATAACGGTAGATTGTTTTATGTGTAGGTATTATTGTTAAATACATGGACTATTTCACGGCAAAGAGTATGAATCATAAGTTAGAATGACATAGATGTGATTATGGTGACATAAAAACTGTTGTCCTAGGTCTACAAATGCTTGATGAGGAATTAGGACAAACTGGAGATGGGTTGTTTAACACATGGACTCTGCCCAGCCATGTTGAAAAATACTTTTGACTCCAGGTCTTAAAATAGCCATGTGGAGTCTGTGCTCACCTCATTCACACAGAAAGCTCCCTGGACAGTGAACCTCTAAAAAGAAGAAGTTTTCCTCAGAGCAGGAACACAACACAGGTGAGCAGGGGGCAGTGGCACTGCTACTTGGAAGGAGCCATTTCACCCCTATATCTGTTACTAAAAACTGAATTTGGATCCTTTGGTCAAGTTCCCCCAAATTCTTTTTAAGAACTGCTTGAGCTTTGTTATTGCAACTCCCTGCCAAAACTTACAGACTGTTCATCACCTTGTTTCCAAGGCTGAGGAACAGAAAGTAGCCTCTGTTTTGAGGAGGTGGAAGTACACATTTTTTACTGTTACTTGTTTAGAACCACCTTTTACAAAATGCCTTGTTTCCTTTATTATTGTTTCTGGAAAGGAAAGTTTTATTAAAATTGTTTTAGTTTGAATATAAAATAGTTTTATTAATTAGGGCTTATTTTGAAAAATTCTGAGTTCAACTCAAATGTATCCCTGTACCTTTCTCTCTCTTTTTTTTTTAAGACTTTATTTATTTGACACACAGAGAGAGAGAGAGAGCACAAGCAGGGGGAGTGGCAGGCAGGCAGAGAGAGAGGGAGAAGCAGGCTCCCCGCTGAGCAAGGAGCCCGATGCGGGGCTCGATCCCAGGACCCTGAGATCATGACCTGAGCCGAAGGCAACTGCTTAACAGACTGAGCCACCCAGGCACCCCTCCCTGTACCTTTTAAAGTAAGGTAATAGGGGCGCCTCGGTGGCTCAGTCGTTAAGCGTCTGCCTTCGGCTCAGGTCATGATCCCGGAGTCCTGGGATCGAGCCCCATCTCTGCTCGGCGGGAAGCCTGCTTCTCCCTCTCCCACTCCCCCTGCTGTGTTCCCTCTCTAGCTGTGTCTCTGTCAAATAAATAAATAAAATCTTTAAAATAAATAAATAAATAAAGTAAGGTAATAATCAGAGATAGTTATTCTGATCAGATGGCTTAGAGAAATTTCTGGAATGTTCATATTCTAAGATTCCTTATTAATGAATGTCTGACTTAAATCTAACCAAAATCTGTAACATTATTCTTTGTAGATTTTCATTATATAGTGTTAACAAGCTTACTTGTGAACAAATAAAATATTTCAGCTATTTGTTTACCTTGCCTTTTTAAAAGATTTTATTTCTTTTTTGGGACATCTCTTCCCTGGCTTGTACTATCTCTCTCTCTTTCTCACTATCTCTCTCTAATAAATAAATCTTAAAAAATTTTAAAAATTCTAAAAAAGATTTTTTTTTAAGATTTTATTTATTTGAGAGAGAGAGAACAAGCAGGAGGGAGGGGCAGAGGAAGAGGGAGAAGCAGACTCTCTGCTAAGGAGCCTGACACAGGGCTCGACCCCAAGACCCAAGGATCATGACCTGAGCTGAAGGCAGACACTTAAGTGACTGAACCACCCAGGCACCCCAAGATTTTATTTATTTATTTGAGAGAGACAGAGCATGAGCAGGGCAAGGGACAGAGGGAGAAGCAGACTCCCCACTAAGCGCAGAGCCCCATGCCAGCAGAGCTTGATCCCAGGACCCTAAGATCATGACCTGAGCCGAAATCATCTGCTCAACCAACTGAGCCACGCAGATGCCCCTTACCTTGCCTTCTAAAAAAAATATTATAAATATACAATGAAGCAGGAAAATATGGCCCATGCCCAAGAGAAAAATTAATCAATGGAAATGGGACTCAGAAATAGCAGATCATAAAAATCAGTAGACAAAGATGTTAACAAAATTATAACAAATATACTCCATAATGTCCAAGAAGGTAGAGGAAAATAGACAAGTAGAGATATGGAAGATATAAAAAAGACCCAAACTGAAATTCTACAGATGAAAAATACACAAAAATAAAATATGACAAAGTAGAAACTGCAAAAGAAAAGATTAGTAAACTTAAAAATATCGAAATAGAAAATATCTAAAATGCGGGATGCCTGGGTGGCTCAGTCGGTTAAGCGTCTGCCTTCAGCTCAGGTCATGATCCCAGGGTCCTGGGATCAAGTCCCGCATCGGGCTCCCTGCTCCGCGGGGAGCCTGCTTCTCCCTCTGCCTCTGCCTCTGACTCTCTCTCTCATGAATAAATAAATAAAATCTTAAAAAAAAAAAAAGAAAATATCTAAAATGAAACAGAGGAAAAAGACTTAAAAAATGAGCAGGGGCACCTGAGTGGCACAGTCAGTTAAGTGTCCAGCTCAATTTCAACTCTGGTCATGATCTCAGGGTTGTAAGATTGAGCCCACAACTGGCTCTGTACTCAGTGGAGAGTCTGCTTGGGTTTCTCTCCCCCTCTTCCTCTGTTCCCCTCCATCACCTCAAATAAACAAATAAATCTTTAAGAAAAAATGAGCAAACCCTCATGCACTATGAGACAATATCAAGAAGGCTAATGACCATGGAACTGGAATTCCAGAAGGAGTAGAGAAGCAGGGAAAAGCAAAATATATTTGAAGAAATAACCAAATTTTTTTCAAATTTAATGAAAATAGAAAGCACAAGAAGCATGGGGGAAAAAAAACACACCAAGGCACATCCTAATAAAACTACTAAAATCAGTGATAAACAGCAAACAACAAAAGCATTCAGGGTAAAAAGCCATATTATGTACACAGGAACAAAGATTAGAATGACATCACACTTCTTTTTGTTTGTTTGTTTGATCAAAGGGCATATACATTTATTATCTGATAGTACCAAACTGCCATCCTTACTCTATTGTGTCAATTTACATTTCTCAGCCAACAGTGTGAAAGAGTTTCTGCTTTTCCACACCTTTGTCATCCCTAACATATTTTCAAACTCTTTGGTCTCTGCCAATCTGCTAAATGAAAAATGGTTGCATTCCTAGTTTTAACTGGTATTTTGTTTGGTATGTAGAGCTGGGTATCCTTTTGCATGTTTGAAATCCATTTTTTTTTTCTGTGAATTGTATTCTTTGCAAACAAGTTATTGGCCTACTCCTAATTGATTTTGAAAGCTCTCTATATATTAAGGAAGCTAGATTTTCATTTTCACATAGATTATAAATTGTTTTTCCTAGTTTGTCTTTGCATATTAATTAAAAAAAAATTTTTTGACATCACACTTCTTATAAGAAATAATACAATCCAGAAAACATAGACACAACATCTTTAAAATAACTGATATGGGGGAAAAATATTTGTCAACCTAGGGACGCCTGGTGGCTCAGTCAGTTATGCATCTGCCTTCCAGGTCATGATCCCAGGGTCCTGGGATCAAGCCCTGCGTCAAGCTCCTTGCTTAGTGGTGAGTCTGCTTCTCCCTCTTCCTCTGCCCCTCCCCCTGCTTGTGTTCTCTCTCTGTCAAAATAAATAAATAAAATCTTTAAAAAAAAATCTGTCAACCTAGAATTCTATACATAGAAAAAATACCTTTCAAAAACAAGGACAAAAAGTAAGGATTTTGCAGGCAAACAAAAGCTAAGAGAATACACTGAAGCAAACCATTACTATAAGAAGTGTTAAAGGAAATCATTCAGGAAAAAACATGTGATAACAGATAGAAATTTGATTCTACACAAAGAAATTAAGAGTACCAAAAATGGGAACAGTTTGATGTTTCCTTAAATAATTAAATATAGAATTACCCATATGATTCAGCAATTCCACTCCTAGGTACACACCTTGAAGAACTGAAAACAAACACTCAAACAACTACATGTATATCTATGCCCATAAAAGCACTGAGAATAGCCAAAAAGTAGAAACAGTCCAAATGTCCATAAACATATGAATGAATAAACAAATTGTGACATATACATACAATATTATTCAGCCATAAAAAGGAATGAAGTACTGGTACATGCTACATAGATTACCCTTCAAAACATTATGCTAAGTGAAAAAAAAAACAGATACAAAGGTCACATTTTTAATGATTCTATTAATTATAAAGCATCCAGAATAGATAAAGCCATAGTAACTTAACTCAGGTCAGTGGTTTCCAGGTAGGGAAATGGAGAGAAACTGCTTAATGAGAAAGGGGTTTTTACTTTGGAGTGACAGAAATGTTTTGGAACTAGATAGAGATGGGGGTCGCACAATATTGTGAATGTACTAACAACCACTACACTGTTCACTTTAAAGTGATCAATTTTATCTTTTTTTAAAAAGATTTTATTTATTTATTTGACAGAGAGAGAGACAGGACAGCGAGAGAGGGAACACAAGCAGGGGGAGTGGGAGAGGGAGAAGCAGGCTTCCTGCGGAGCAGGGAGCCCGATGCAGGGCTCGATCCCAGGACCCTGGGATCATGACCTGAGTCGAAGGCAGACATTTAATGACTGAGCCACCCAGGCGCCCCGTGATCAATTTTATCTTATGTGAATTGCATCTTAACAAATTTTTTTTCTTTTTCAAATTTTTATTTAAATTCCAGTTAGTCAGCATGCAATGTAATGTTAGTTTCAGGTGCAGAATTTAGCGATTCATCACTTACATACAACACCCAGTGCTCATCACAAATGCCCTTTTTAATACCCATCACCCATTTAACCCATTCCCCTGCCCACCTCCCCTCCAGCACTCCACAGTTTGTTCTCTATAGTTAAGAGTCTATTCTCTGGGGGCGCCTGGGTGGCTCAGTTGGTTAAGTGACTGCCTTCGGCTCAGGTCATGATCCTGGAGTCCCGGGATTGAGTCCCGCATCGGGGTCCCTGCTCGGCGGGGAGTCTGCTTCTCCCTCTGACCCTCCTCCCTCTCATGCTCTCTGTCTCTCATTCTCTCTCTCTCAAAAAAAAAAAAAAAAAAAAAGAGTCTATTCTCTGGTTTACCTCTCTTTTCTCCACTCTATTTTCATCTGTTTTGTTTCTCAATAAATTGTTTTAAAATTTTTTCAGCATCAGAGGATCCCAATGAAGATGGTGGAATAGGAGGATCCTGAGCTCACCTCCCACTGACATACCAAGGCTACTACTACATATAGAGCAACTCTCAGAACAATCTGAAGATTAGTAGAACAGCTCTTCCACACCTAAATATAAAAAGAAAAAAATACATCAAGAAGGGTAGGAGAGGCAGAGACACAGACTGATCAGGATCCAGACTCTCAGCACAGTGACCCACAGCAGGAAGGATATCACAGGCATGGAGGTCCCCTGAGGAGCAAGGGGTTCAATTTCTACATTGGGCACCCCCTGCCCTGGGGACTTGCACCAGGAAGATGAGCCCCATAACACCTGGCTTTGAAAATCAGTGGGGCTTACCTCCAGAAGAGATAGAGGGATACAGGAAACTGAGACTCCACTCTTAAAGAGCCCATGCACAAATTCAGTCACAGTGAGACCCAGCACACAGGCAGCAGTTTTAAAAGCACCCAGGCCATATATGAAAGAGACTTATTGGCTAATTCTAGGGCATGTGATGGAAGGGCAGGTATCTATAGGAACTTTCTCCAGGAATGGAAATGCTGCTGAATGCCATTATTCTTGCCCTCCTTCTGCCTAGCTGGGCCAACTCTGGTGGGTACCCATTCTGACACTCTCCATCTACCTTTCAAGCCTGCTAACCCTACCCCAAAATTATCCTATGCCCTGCTCAACCCACCTGCCCCAGCAGGTACCCCTTTCAAAGCAGCTCCTATGGGGGATGGGACAGGCTCCACCTAGCAGTGCACCAACAGTTGTGGCTGGGCCCTGAAGGTAGCCATACCCAGGGCTAGCCCCAATTATCAGCACCACTATAGCAGCCATACCCAGGCCTCTAAGCCAGTTGTGCCAGGGGCCAGTTCTGCACACCAGTGCACTCAGAACAGTCATGGCCCAGCCACAATAGGAGGGCAGATACAGCCTATACAGAAGACATCCCTGGAGCACCTGGTTCTGGTGACCAGGAAGGAATGTGTTTCTGGGCCCCACAGGATGAACTCTACATAAGGCCACTCCATCAAGACCAGGAGGCACGGTTTGCCTGTGTAAGACATAGAAACAAACACAGAGAACCAGGCAAAATGAGGAGACAGGGGAATATGTTCCAAATGAAAGAATGAGACAACACCACAGCAAATGAACTAAATGAAATGGAAATAAGCACTCCACATAACAGAGTTCAAAGTAATGGTCATTATGATGCTCACTGAACTTGGGGGGAATGAATGACACAGTGATAATTTCAAAAGAATATAAAAAATATAAAAAAGAACCAATCAGAGCTGAAAAATACAATAACTAAAATGAAAACTATACTAGAAGGAATCAACAGAGGATTAGAAAATGCAGAATGTATCAACAATCTGAAAGAGGGTAGCAGAAATCACCCTAGCTGAACAACAAAAAGAAAAAAGTAAGAAAAATGAGGATAGTTTTTTTAAAAAGAAAAAAAAAAGAAAAAAATGAGGATAGTTTAAGGGACCTCTGGGCAACATTGAGTGTACAATCATTCACATTATAATGCTCTCAGAAGACAGAAAGGGGCAGAAAAAATTTTTAAAGAAATAATTGCTAAAAACTTCCCTCACCTGAGGAAGGAAACAAACATCCAAGTCCAGAAACCAAAGAGAACCCCAAACAAAATGAATCCAAAGAAGTCCACACCAAGACACATAATTTAAATGCCAAAAATTAAAGAGAGAATCTTAAAAGCAGTAAGAGAAAAGCAACTAGTTATATATAAGGGACCATCCATAAGATTATCAGCTGATTTTTCAAGCAAAAACTTTGCAGGCCAGAAGACAGTGACATGATATATTCCAAGTGCTAAAAGGAAAAAAACTGGGCGCCTGGGTGGCTCAGTCATTAAGTGTTTGCCTTCAGCTCAGGTCATGATCCCAGGGTTCTGGGATCGAGTCCCACATCAGGCTCCCTGCTCGGCAGGAAGCCTGCTTCTCCCTCTCCCACTCCCTGTGTTTGTGTTCCTGCTCTCGCTCTCTCTCTGTCAAATAAATAAAATCTTAAAAAAAATAAATAAATAAAAGGGAAAAAACCAACGACTAATACTCCATTTAGCAAGATTATCATTCAGAATTGAAAAAGAGATAAAGAATTTCGAAAACAAAAGTTAAAGGAGTTCATCACCATTAAACAAACCTTCAAGAAAAGTTAAAGGACCTTCTTAGAGGGGAAAGAAGAGGCCATAACTAGAAGTAAGAAAATTATGAAAGAAAAAAATCTCACCAGTAACAAATATATAGTAAAGGTAGTGGATCAACCATTTGCAAACCTAATTATGAATGTTAAAATTCTAAAGTAGTAAAATCAACTATATCTACAATAATTAGTTAAGGGATGCACAAAATAAAATATAAAATATGACATCAAATACGTAAAACAGGGAAGGAGAGTAAAAATATAGTGCTTTTAAAATGTGTTTGGGGGCACCTGGGTGGCTCAGTCGTTAAGCGTCTGCCTTCAGCTCAGGTCATGATCCCAGGGTCCTGGGATTGAGCCCCGCATTGGGCTCCTGCTCCGCGGGAAGCCTGCTTCTCCCTCTCCCACTCCCCTTGCTTGTGTTCCCTCTCTTGCTGTGTCTCTCTCTGTCAAATAAAATCTTTAAAAAAATAAAAAATAAAAATAAATGTGTTTGAACTTAAGTGATTATTAACTTAAAATAGACTGCTATATACAGAGGATGTTATACATGAACCTCAAGGTAACCACAAACCAAAACCCTATAATAGATACACAGAAAATATAGAAAAAGGAATCCAAACATAACACTAAAGAAAGCAATCAAATCATAAAGGAAGAAAGCAAGAGAAGAAGAAAAGAATGAAGAACTATAAAAATATATTTAGGGGCACATCGGTGGCTCAGTCAGTTGAGCATCAGACTCTTGGTTTCAGTTCAGGTCATGATCTTGGGGTCATAGGACTGAGCCCCAGATCGGGCTCTGTGCTTAGCATGGCATCTGCTTGAGATTCTCTCTCTCCCTCTGCCCCTCCCTCCACTTGCTCTCTCTCTCTAAAATAAATAAATAAAATCTTTAAAATATACAT
Source organism: Mirounga leonina (assembly GCF_011800145.1). Taxonomy (NCBI): domain Eukaryota; kingdom Metazoa; phylum Chordata; class Mammalia; order Carnivora; family Phocidae; genus Mirounga; species Mirounga leonina. Next base: position 9,422,704 of record NW_023270436.1, read on the forward strand.
ATATTTAGGGATACCTAAATATATAAAGCAATTATTAACAGATCTTAAAGGAGAAATAAAGAGCAATATCAATAATAATAGGGGACTTCAATACCCCGCTTTCAACAATGGAGATATCATCCAGAGGATCAATAAGGTAACACTGGACTTGAATTACACTTTAGACCAAATGGACCTAACAGACATATATATAACATTCTATTCAACAGTAGCAGAATATACATCCTTTTCAAGTGCACTTGGAATATTCTCCAGAATGATAATATATTAGGTCGCAAAACAAGTCTTAACAAATTTAAGAAGACTGAAATCATATCAAGCATCTTTTCCAATCATAATGATATGAAACTAGAAATCAATAACAAGAGGGAAACTGTAAAATTCCCAAATACATGGAAACTAAACAACACACTCCTGAACAACCAATGCATCAAAGAAGAAATTAAAAGAAAAAAATTTTTAAAGATTTTATTTATTTGTCACAGAGAGAGAGAGGCAGGCAGAGGGACAAGCAGACTCCCTACTGAGCAAGGAGCCCGATGTGAGACTCGATCCCAGGACCCGGGGATCATGACCTGAGCCAAAGGCAGACACTTAACTGACTGTGCCACCCAAGCACCCCAAGAAAAATTTAAAAATATCTCAAGACAACTGCAAAAAAGGAACACAACATATCAAAACTTAGGGGATGCAGCAAAAATAGTTCTAAGAGGGAAATTTAGAACAACAAATGCTTACATAAAGAAAAAGAAAGATCTCAAATAAACAACCTAAGTTTACACCTCTAGGAACTAGAAAAAGAACAAAGTAAGCCCAATAGTAATAGAAGGAAGGAAACAAGATCAGAGCAGAAATAGATGAAATAGAGGATGAGAAACAATAGAAAGATCAACAAAACCGAGTTTTTCGTAAGTATAAACAAAACTGACTAACTTTTGGCTAGACTGACTAAGAAAAAGGAGAAAAGATTCAAATAAATGAAATGAAAGGGGAGACATTACACAGGCACCGCATACATTACAGACATTACACAAGCATAGCATCGGAAATATAGTCAGTAATACTGTAACAGCATTGTATGGTGACAGATGATAGCTATACTTGTGGTGAGCTCAGCATAATGAATAGAGATGTTGAGTCACTATGATGTACACCTGAAACCAATATAACATTGTGTATCAACTATAGTAAAATAAAAAATTATTTTCAATGAGTTTTATCTGCTTTATTGGAAAATAATATGGAAGTTTTAGTAACCATATTATTTGATAAAAATGTGTTAACAGATAATGAACTGGGTACTAGAACAAAAGGATCATTGATCCAATAAAATTTAATTACCATTTTTATTGTCAAAAAAGAAAAAGGAAAGACATTACAACCAATACCACAGAAATACAAAAGATCCTGAGACTATTATGAACAATTATACACTTACAAATTGAATAACATAGAAGAAATGGGTAAATTCCTAGAAACATACAAATATCATGACTGAATCATGAAACAGGAACTCTGAACAAATAATGAGTAAGAAGACAGAATCAGTAATTGCAACCTCCCAACAAAGAAAATTTTAGGACCATTTGGTTTCACCGGTGAACTCTACTAAACATTTTTTTTTAATTTATAAATTGATTTTATTTTATTTTTTATTATGTTCAATTAGCCAACATATAGTATATCATTAGTTTCTGATGTAGTGTTCAGTGATTCATTAGTTGCATATAAAACCCAGTGCTCATCACATCACATGCCCCCCTTAATACCCAACACCCAGTTACCCCATCCTCCCACCCCCCTCCCTTCTGTAACCCTCAGTTTGTTTCCCGGAGTCCAGAGTCTCTCATGGTTTGTCTCCCTCTCTGATTTCTCCCCATTCAGTTTTCCCTCCCTTTCCCTATGATCCTCTGCGCTATTCCTTATATTCCACATATGAGTGAAACCATATGGTAATTGTCTTTCTCTGCTTGACTTATTTCACTTAGCATGATCCCCTCCAGTTCCATCCATGTCGATGCAAATGATAGGTATTCATCCTTTCTGATGGCTGAGTATATTCCATTGTATATATGAACCACACCTTCTTTATCCATTCATCTGTTGAAGGACATCTTGGCTCCTTCCACAGTTTGGCTACTGTGGACATTGCTGCTATGAACATCGGGGTGCATGTGCCCCTTATTTCCACTACATCTGTATTTTTGGGGTAAATACCTAGTAGTGCAATTGCTGGGTTGTAGCGTAGCTCTATTTTTAACTTTTTGAGGAACCTCCACACTGTTTTCCAGAGTGGCTGTACCAGCTTGCATTCCTACCAACAGTATTAGAGGGTTCCCCTTTCTCCACATCCTCGCCAACATTTGTTGTTCCCTGTCTTGTTAATTTTAGCCATTCTAACTGCTGTAAGGTGGTATCTCACTGTGGTTTTGATTTGTATTTCCCTGATGGCTAGTGATGTGGAGCATTTTTTCATGTGTTTGTTAGCCATTCATATGTCTTCTTTGGAGAAGGGTCTGTTCATATCTTCTGCCCATTTCTTGACTAGATTATTTGTTTTTTGGGTGTTGAATTTGTAAGTTCTTTATAGATCTTGGATACCAGCCCTCTATCTGATATGTCATTTGCAAATATCTTCTCCCATTCCATGGGTTGCCTTTTAGCTTTGCTGACTGTTTCCTTTGCTGTGCAGAAGCTTTTTATCTTTTTTTTTTTTTTAAAGATTTTATTTATTTATTTGACAGAGAAAGACACAGCGAGGGAGGGAACACAAACGGGGAGTGGGAGAGGGAGAAGCAGACTCCCTGCCGAGCAGGGAGCCCGATGCGGGACTCGATGCCGGGACTCCAGGATCATGACCTGAGCCGAAGGCAGTCGCTTAACCAACTGAGCCACCCAGGCGCCCCAGAAGCTTTTTATCTTAATGAAGTCCCAACAGTTCATTTTTGCTTTTGCTTCCCTTGTCTTTAGAGACATGTCTTGCAAGAAGTTGCTGTGGCCGATGTCGAAGAGGTTACTTCCTGTGTTCTCCCCTAAGAGAGAAATTAATGCCCAAACTTCTCAAAGTCTTCCAAAAAATTTACAGAAGATGGAATACTTCCAAGCTCATTTAATGAGGCCTGTACTATCCTGTTCAAAGCTAGACAAAAATGCTACAAGAAAAGAAAATTACAGGCCAATATCCCTGAAGAACAGAGGTGCAAAAATCATCAACAAAATGCTAGCAAACAAAATTCAACAGAACATTAAAAGGATCATATACCATTACCCAATGGGACTTATCCCTTGAAGGCAAGGCTGATTCAACATATGCAAAACAATAAATGTGATACACCACTGTTGAGAGTTACTCCATGGCACTGCTACCTTGAGATCCATTTTGTTAAGCCCAGAGCTTGCAGGATCCTTAGACACCAGCCCCCTCAGGCAAGTGCATGCCCTTGATAGCAGTCCAGAATCACAATAAATATAAGTTCCTGATATGACTTCCCCAACAGCCCTTGTGATCAACAGTACCCCCTGGCTCCCAGGACCAGTATGCTTTATGTGCCTCTTGCATAAAAACCCCCATGGGCTTATGAAAATGCTGCTTCTTTGGTTGAACTGGCTGATCTGGCCCTACCCTGGGAACCCCAACACATTCCACCCACAGTCTGTAACAAAACAGTGTGTCCCAAATTCTGCCTGTCTGCATTCTGCCCTTGACCTCCCCACGTGGCCCCTTAAAGAGTGCTGTATACTTCCTCTAGGACCTGCCCTGTGCTCCTCTTAACAAATTTAATTTAACAAAGTCATAACAAGCACATAAACAGAATGAAGTCTAAAAATCACATGATCATCTGAACTGGAGCATTAAAAGCATTTAAGAAAATTCAACATCCTATCATAATAAAAACTTCTCAACATACTAGATATAAAAGAAATGTACCTCAACACAATAAAGGCCATACATGACAAGCTAACATCATACTCAGTGGTGAAATCTGAAAGCTTTTCCCCTAAAATCAGCAACAAGACAGGATGCTCACTCTTGTCACTTCTATGGGAGTGCTAGCCAGAGCAGTTAGGCAAGAAAAAGAAATAAAAGGTATCTAAATTGTAAAGGAAGAAGTAAAATTGTCTCTATTTGCAGATGACAAGATCTTATACACAGAAAATCCTAAGGACTCCACAAAAAACCTAAGGACTCCATAAAAAAAAACTTTTGGAAGTAAATTCAGTAAAGCTGCAGAATACAAAAATCAATCTACAAAAATCATCTGTATTTCTGAACACTAACAACAAACTATATGAAAAAGAAATTAAGAAAACAATCTAACTTACAATATCATCAAAAATAATAAAATACGTAAGAAAAAATTTAGCCAAGGAGATGAAAAATCTGTACACTCAAAACTCTAAAACACTGATGAAAGAAACTGAAGACATACATAAATGGAAAGATATCCTGTGTCCCTGGACTGGAAGAATTAGGATTATTAAAATGTCCATACTAGGGGCGCCTGGGTGGCTCAGTTGGTTAAGCGGCTGCCTTTGGCTCAGGTCATGATCCTGGAGTCCCGGGATCGAGTCCCGCATCGGGCTCCCTGCTCGGCGGGGAGTCTGCTTCTCCCTCTGACCCTCCCCCCTCTCATGTGCTCTCTCTCTCTCATTCTCTGTCAAATAATAAATAAAATCTTTAAAAAAAGAAATAAATTAAATTAAATTAAATTAAATGTCCATACTAGCCAAAATAATCTACAGGTTCAATCCCTATAAAATTCCAATAACATTTTTTGGAGAAAAATGTAAACACAAAAGACCCTGAATAGCTAAAGCAATCTTGAGCAAGAACAACAAAAATGAATGCATCATACTTCCTGATTTCCTATTATATTACAAAGCTACAGGAAGCAAAATAATATGGTATGGTAAGCAAAATAATGCTTATGGCATTGGTATAATATGGTAGAGTAAGCAAAATAATATAGAATAAAAACAGACGTATAAGAAAAAAAAAAACCAGAATCGAGAGCCCAGAAATAAACAACCATATAACTAATCTTTGACAAAGGAACCAAGAATAAACAATGGGGAAAGAATAATCTCTTCAATATAGGGTGATGGCAAAACTGGATATTCACATTTAAAAAAAAAAAAGGAATTGGATCCTTATACTATACAGAAAAGTCAACTCAAAATGGATTAAAGACTTAAATATATGACCTGAAATTGTAAGCTTCCAGAAGAAAACATAGAGGAAAATGTCTAATTAGTCTTGGCAATGATTTTTTGGATATGACACCAGAAGCACAGGGAGAGGGGAATGGCAGACCCTGGTTCTTTTGGCTTATCTCTACCAGCCTCCAATATATAAGCAAGTTGGTACAAGTGTCATCAGGCCCCAGTATTTTCTGCCTGTTGCATATGAGGCAGAGCCCTTGCTCTATGAATAGTGGATGAGTAGGAGAAAGAAGTCTCTGTTCCCTTAGCTGCACCTGTCTGAAACAGAGCATAGGGCTGGGAAGGATGAATGATGTTGGCAGTCTTCCGCTGCCCCTCCTGGAGTGAAACTGTAGCCCTAGAGCAGGAGCTGGGTGGGGAGGGAGTTTCCATCTCTTGGCCACACCCACTCACAGTAAAGCACCTGGAGTAGAGCTTTCATCACATGTCTGACAGGAAGAGGATGCAAACAAGTCATGTCTCAAATGCCATAGATTCTCACTGCTTCATTAAGATTTAATAAAGTTTCTTGAATAAATATTTGTCTATTTGTTTTATACCCATAGGACAATTTCTAGAGACTTTACATGGTTGTTTTCTTATAATTTTCACAGTTAAATAGCTGTTTCACTGGGCAGTAGGTCTTCCAAGCGCTTCACACCACATTTCTAGAAGTCCTGCCTCTGCAATATATATATATATCTTTAAATCTCTTCTAAACGTCAGTTTCCCCTTCCATCTTTTGGGGTTTTTTCCTTATTATTCATTGATTTGTTGAAGAAATCAAAAATTTTTTAAAGATTTACTTATTTATTTTTGAGGGGGGCAGAGGGAGAGAGAGCCTCAAGCAGACTCCACACAGAGCATGAAGCCTGATACAGGGCTCAATCCCACAACCTCAGATCACGACCTGAGCAAAAACCAAGAGTCGGACACTTAACCAATTGCACCACCTAGGTGCCCCCAAATCAGTTTTTTATCCTTTAATTTTCCACAGATTTTTCTGATCGCACCTCTATGGTATAGTTTATCATATTTTTTGTCTCGTTATTTTCTGTTTATTGATGGTTAGATATATACTGCCACCCTAAAAGGTCAAATTCAGGGGTTTTGGAGTCAATGACCAGTAATGCTTCATAGGTTGTGACGTGTTCTTCCTTCAAGGAACACATAACACCAAATAGCCTCTCTTTTTATAATATAAGCAGCTGTCAGTGTGCAATACTTATATCTATTAGTTCACTTAGGGATCATTTATTTATTTTTGAAAAGATTTATTATTTATTTATTTATTTGGGAGAGAGAAACAGATAGCAAGAGAGCACAAGTGGGGAGGAGAGGGAGAAGCAGGCTCCCACTGAGCAGGGAGCCCAACATGGGGCTCGATCTCAGGACCCTGGGATCATGACCTGAGGCACGCAGGCACCCCAGGATCATGCTAAATCTACTCTGCCTGTGCTCTAGAAATGGAAAAAAAAAAAAAGCCTGAATGACAGCACATCTGTTTACAACATGGTTTACTGAATATTTTAAGCCCACTGTTGAGACCTGCTGCCCAGAAAAAAAAAACATTATTTTCAAAATATTACTGCTCACTGACAATGTACTTAGTCACATAAGAGCTCTGACAGAAATATACAATGAGGGGCGCCTGGGTGGCTCAGTCATTAAGCGTCTGCCTTCGGCTCAGTTCATGATCCCAGGGTCCTGGGATCGAGCCCCGCATCAGGCTCCCTGCTCTGTGGGAAGCCTGCTTCTCCCTCTCCCGCTCCCCCTGCTTGTGTTCCCTCTCTCACTGTGTGTATCTCTCTCTGTCAAATAAATAAAAAGAAAGAAAAAAATAAATATATGATGAGATTAATATTGTTTTCCTGCCTGCTAACACAATATCCATTCTGCAGCCCATGGATCAAGGAGTAATTTAGACTTTCAAGTTTTATTATTTAATAAATACATTTCGTAAGACTATAACTGTCACAGACAGTGATTTCTCTGATGGATCTGGGTAAAGTAAATTGAAAACCTCTGGAAAAGATTCATCATTCTAGGTAACATTAAGAACATTTGTGATTCTTTGGAAGAGGTCAAAATACCAACATTAACAGGAGTTTGGAAGAAGCTGTTTCCAACCCTCATGTATGAATTTGAGGTGTTTAAGACCTCAGTGGAGGAAGTACTTTAGATGTGGTGGAACTTGTGAGAGAATTACAAGTGGAGCCTGAAGATGACTGAATTTTTGCAATCTCATGAACAAACTTTAAAGGATGTGTGCTCCAACCTATAGGATAATGACGGACAAACTGTAAACAATACATTTTCATCTAATAACTCCGAGTTTCTTTATCCAAGGCCATAGGCAGATGCAAGTTTAGTTTCTAGAAAAGATCTGTAAAGAAAGATCCCTAGATGCAGGATCTAGTTACAATGTAGCTGCAAAGTGCTGCCTTGTCTTTGCCCCCTGCTCGAAATAAAGCTGTTACCTTTCTAGCCCTGTCCGCCATGGTGCTTAGCAGCCAGGGATGCATGGTCTCAGACATGTTTACCAAGTAAAACACTGACTTGAGGGGCGCCTGGGTGGCTCAGTCATTAAGCATCTGCCTTCGGCTCGGGTCATGATCCCAGGGTCCTGGGATCGAGCCCCGCATCGGGCTCCCCGCTCGGCGGGAAGCCTGCTTCTCCCTCTCCAACTCCCCCTGCTTGTGTTCCCTCTCTCGCTGTGTCTCTCTCTGTCAAATAAATAAATAAAATCTTTAAAAAAAAAAAAAAAAAGAAAAAAAAAAGAAAGATCCCTAAAACTTCCCCACCATTACTAAGGCAAACATGTGAGAGAAGTGATGCTCTGTAGTAGGGAGCAGTGTCCTCTAAATTACATGGCTCTTCAACATTGGCAGTAAAATTTGAAACGTGATCTGATTCCCCTGTCTTCCTCTCTCCTCTTGTTGACACTTAAAGACACTGACCATTCTATGCCAAGGAAACAAGTTTTAAGAAACAATAGGTATCCATTATATACAATGGAATATGATTCACCCATAAAAAAGAATGAAATCTTCCACTTGCAACAACATGGATGGATCTAGAGAATATTATGCTAAGTGAAATAGTCAGAGAAAGACAAATACCATATGATTTCACTCATATGTGGAATTTAAGAAACAAAACAAAAGAGCAAAGGGAAAGAGAGAAAGACATCAAGAAACAGACTTTTAATTAGAGAAGCAGAGTTGGGGGCTTGGGTAAAATAAGTGATGGGAATTAGGGAGTACACCTGTCATGATGAGCACCAGGTGATGTATGGACATGTTGAATCACTATATTGTATGCCTGAAACTAATATAACACTGTATGTTAACTGGAATTAAAATGAAAACTTTAAAAAAAAAATAAAAGGTAATTTCATTTAAGCCCAGTAGAGGGAAGCAGGATGTCATTATATCTGACGGATTCCTCCACCCTCCCCCTAGATATGTAAATATTCTAAATTTGACATTTCTTGCAGCTTTCAGATTTAAAAATTTGTTAAAGCCTGAGAGTACTGTTGTTAATAACCTTGATGATTATGACAAATGTTAACATTCTTCAGTATCAAACAGAGGTGACTAATTATAAATTTATCATCCTTTGGAGCACCTGGGCGGCTGAGATGGTTAAGCATCTGCCTTCGGCTCAGGTCATGATCTCCAGGTCCTGGGATCAAGCCCCATGTCAGGCTCCCAGCTTGGTGGGGAGTCTGCTTCTCCCTCTCCTTCTGCCTCTCCCCCTGCTTGTGCTCCCTCTCTCAAATGAATAAATAAAATCTTTTTGATGAAATGAAAAAATAAAATAAATTGATCATCCTAACTACTTTGTATTCTTTGAGACACTCACAACTCATCAAATCCATCATCTTTATTCTCCTAAAACCCCAGTGAGACAGTTACTGAATCACTATCATGTATAAAGAAGAATTTATAATAGGGAAGATGAATAAGAATCTTCTATTCAACCTTATATTTGTATAATGCTTTAGAATTTAAAAGTACTTGTACATATATACTGACATTTCATTCTATTTTTGTGATGAAAAATACAAAACTAGTATTTTAACGTGATTTATTTAAGGTCTGTTAAGTGGCAGAAACAAGTTTACTACTTTTTTTTTTTTTTAAGATTTTATTTATTTGACAGAGAGACACTGCGAGAGAGGGAACACAAGCAGGGGGAGTGGGAGAGGGAGAAGCAGGCCTCCCGCGGAGCAGGGAGCCCAATGCGGGGCTCGATCCCAGGACCCTGGGATCGTGACCTGAGCCGAAGGCAGACGCTTAACGACTGAGCCACCCAGGGGCCCTGAAACAAGTTTAATTCTATTATGAAATTAGTAAAAAATTAATGTAAGAATTTATTTGCCCCAAATAACCCATACACCAAAATATAATTCCAGAGTCTCCGTTTTCAACCAGGCTTTTTTTTATTTAATCCTGAAACTAAACAAGATCTCAATAGCTTATTTAGTTCACTCTTTTACAAAATGAAGATACCTAAATTTCAAATGTGGTTTTCTACTTTTTTGTAAAATTGTCTTAAAAAGATGGCAGCTCAAGCTTATCATAGAAAATAGAAATAGAGTACAATCTAGTATAAAAATACTCTCAGATGACTTTTTTTTAAAGATTTTATTTATTTATTTGACAGAGACACAGCAAAAGAGGGAACACAAGCAGGGAGAGTGGGAGAGGGAGAAGCAGGCATCTTGCTGAGCAGGGAGCCCGATGCGGGGCTCAATACCAGGACACTGGGATCATGACCTGAGCCGAAGGCAGACACTTAACGACTGAGCCACCCAGGTGCCCCTCTCAGATGACATTTTTAAACAAATTCATTCTTGTCTCTATGTAGACAAGAACCCATTTTCTGAGCAACAGAAAATAAGGGGAGAGAATTCCACTCTAAAGTAGACTCTAGATGTCCCAAAACATTTAACAGTTCAGGTACAGCTACTTCTGTTACATGGACCTAGGGTACAAGGGATTTTTTGCTGTTGTTGTTAAGAGTACTTACCCTTCACAAAGGGGATTGATCATGACACAAATCTGTTCTGTCACAGATCAGACATCGTGCCATGGCATTAATCAGATGTCGGTTAGTACACAATGGCTAAAAGAGATAAAAGCTAGCTGAAGTGGGCTAGCATCAGAAATCTACCCATAGAGAAGGGCACAGGGCCTTTAAGCATGAAATTAAATCCAGAGAGGTCAGCTATCAATCAGCAAAAGTTTATTTGTGCTCCTATTATATTTAAGCCAATGAAAGACCCTAAAAATCACAATAATAATGTCCTACAAACCCCTAGCCACTGTAAAATTTAGGCCTTCGTGTTAGGCAGGCTAAGTCCAAAAGGTCAGAGAGGCAGTGAGAATATATTAACAAGCAAATATCATGAAGTCAAGTCCTAGATAAGAGAATATTTTTAATAGACTGCTTTCTACCAGATTCAGAAAGTAATAGATCAATAAATATGGGGAGGAGACAAAAGGCCTGCAGGTGAATTCTAGTCCTAAGAAGATCAGCAGATATCCTATTTTACCTCCAAAAATAACAAGAACAACAACAGTTTACACTAAGGGCAAGCACTTTGCATTTTTACCGAATTTAATCTTCATGACAACCCTATGAATCCTATCATTATTCGTATCTTACATAGAGAAACTAAGACTTAGAAAAATTAACTTGCTTAAAAATCATACAGCTAATAGGTACCAGAGCTGGGAGATTTAAACCCAGAATTGTTTGACTCCAAACTCTATGCTTTAACTCCAAGCCACAAATTTCATGTCATCTGCAATCCAAACTGGTGTCTCTAGAGTATATGCCTAGCATATTCTTCTAGGAAATGAAACCTGGTTCATTCACTAAGAAAAGGTGACTGCTGACACTTCAACCTATGTCAAAATAAACACTAGAATAGCCAAAAGTAAATAGGGAAGCAGACTGGGATACTGTCTGGCACTGTCATTTTCCCTTACCTTATTTCTCCATAGCAGTTAACTCTGATAAACAGAAATATCAGCACAGCAGTACTCCTAGACCCTTTTGGAAAAAGCATGGAATTTGTTCCTGATCCCAAAACTGATCTGGGGGACAATCATATACAATCAAATTAATCTTCTTGGTGTAGATCTAATCATCTAACAGAATTAAAAATTCTCAGCATCTTAGACTATGGATCAGATTCCATCTTTCAGAGTCAAATGCTATAGACCAGACAAAGCCTTCTGATTCCAAAGTTATGGTGGCACAGTAACATCTATTTACTGGTTGGCTGAGTTTCCAAAAAAAAAAAAAGCAATTGGAAAATCCCACATCTCAATTTATTAATCAAAGAATGAAATTATTTCTGATAGCCTAGTTTTCAAACTCACTTTGCTTCTCAGGTAAGTTCCAGAACAAATGACTAGCTCTTGGTAAATGATTGATTTCTTCTGTTCCAGTTCACTGAAGACACGTAAAAGCACCAGAGCTGTAGTGAGCCAGCGTTCACCCCTGACCAGCTCTGGGTCTCCTACAAAACTCTTTTCATTATCTAAATCAGGCAAGAACTCAGTAACTCCAGGCACATAATAAAGTAGTAACATAAGAGATGAATAAGCCTGATTCTAATTTGCATCCCACACCCACCCCAGTAGAGGAGGAAAAGCTCAAAACAAAACAAAAAATCCACGTCTTGAAGCTTTAACATCTGAAACCTGGAAAGAGCTGTGAAAGCCTATATAGTGCAATAATTTCCAAATGCTAGTTCAAAAATTAGTGGTGATCCCTGACAAAATAGGCATTGGTCTAAGAAATACTGAGAAAAACATAGGAGATGTAATTAAATTTTTCATATAGCTAAATCTACTAATTTAAAAAGTCCATGTTATAGTCTGAGATTTTATTTTGCCTAGTTTTTTAGTATGAATTGTTATTCCTTTTATGAAATTAAGTACTAGTTGTTTAAAAGTATTCTTAATTTAACAAAATAGCAACAGTATGACAACTCACATTTTTCTCTTTAGTTTTACTCATTTATAAAACCCTGAAGTCTAAGAACCAGTGAACCACCTGGCAAATCCATTTCACATGAAAATTACACACACATTTGACAGGGAGACACTGACCCTAATGATTTATTCCTGCATAATAATCCTCAAGGTTTCTACCCAAACTAAGTATTTTCCTACTACTGCTTAAGCCCATTTTCTTTCATTCTGCTTCAGTGGAAATAATAAATAACTACTAACTATGTTCTAAAAATCTTGGCACTTGTTTTCAAAAAATTTTTTTCTAAAAGAGTCTCCCTGTTCAAAGAATGAAACTGGAAATCTAAATTAAGGAACTTGGGTATCTTCTTTGTTTAGATCAGGTAACTAGTCCTTTCCTTACTATGACTCTTGGAAAATCTAGGACCTCTCATCTGCTTGTGCAAGTAAGGAGTGCCCCGCCTCCACTCACTCCTAATTTTTTTCTCAAGAACCAGTTACATGGGAATTTTGAAAACCAGAGACATTTAATCTCAACTGGTTGAACTGTGAAAGTCAGGGTTAGAAAAGGGAGGTGAACTTTTACTTTTCATTTGTAAACCCCAGGTATGCAAAAACATGTTTTAATTTTGTCAAGAACATGTATTAATTTTATAAATTAAAAAAATCTTAATGTAGAAAAGCTAAAAAATGAAAATGTTCCATTTTTAACAAAAGAATGTATTTTTTAGTCTCCAGGTCTCTAAAGAGTATTAAACTAGGTACCAGGATTCTCCAGTAACATGGAGAGAGAGAGATAAAAGAGCCAAGTTTGGGTTTGCTCTTGTGACATAATAAATATATGTTTGGTATCTGCCCCCCAATTCCTGACACAGCGCTCCTAAAATCCCTGGAATTTCCTGAGTGATGAGAATGATAGGAGCATCTTACACAAAGCTCCTAAATCCCTTGAAATTTCCTGGGTGATAGGAGCACCTTTTGTTCTAATGAGATGATACGTGGTGGGCTCCTGGAAAGTTTTAGGATAGAGGCTGGTTACCAGAAAGATCAAACCATGACTTGAGACTTAGAACTTTCAGCCCTACATCCCATCCCCCAGGGTGAGGAGAGAGGCTAGAGATTGAATTAATAATTGACCATGCCTACAAAATGAAGCCTCCATAAAAAACTCTAAACTACAGGATTCAGAAAACTTCTGGGCTGGTAAACACATCCAGCTCCACAGGGACAGAAGCTCCTGCATTCAGGACCCTTCTGGACTTATGTATCTCTTTATCTGGCTATTCATCTGTATCCTTAATTATATTCAACTAGCAATAATGATTGTCGTAAAAATCAAATGACTTCCTCAAAATCATACAGATTCTCAACAGCAAAACAATGCAGTAATGACTGTCATTTCTGATACCCTTGCTAACGGAAATATCTTCTAATGGATGTACAAAATAAATAGAGATAAAGCACAGATGCTCACATACACAGTTCAAAGTTATGGCAGCTTGATGTTGAGTGTATTCCTGGGGAAAGAGCTTGGTGGTGCCACTTGCTGGTTGGGGAACACACTGCCTCTATAATGGCTTGTTGCAAAACAAACATTGAATGCTATTTTTGCTTTTTGCCTTTTTCCACAAAGGCCAAAATCCTCTTTGGATTTCTTTTGGTTAGCAATAACAGGTACTCATGTAGGTCTTTCATAAAAGCAAAGAGGTATAACACAAACTTTTGAAATGATACCTATATCTCATTCTCTCCTAAAGCTGAATAAATGGACCAATTGACTATTAAATGAATTGTGTGTCTCAGTATAAAGAAAAGACCCAAGTTAAATAGCATTTTTTTCCTCCAAGCTTACAGAGTTTAAATTTTTTTTTAAATTTTCTTATTGTTATGTTAATCCCCATACATTATATCATTAGTTTGAGATGTAGTGTTCCATGATTCATTGTTTGTGCATAACACCCAGTGCTCCATGCAGAACATGCCCTCCTCAATACCCATCACCAGGCTAACCCATCCTCCCACCCCCCTCCCCTCTAGAACCCTCAGTTTGTTTCTCAGAGCCCATCATCTCTCATGGTTCGTCTACCCCTCCGATTTCACCCCCTTCATTCTTCCCCTCCCGCTAACTTTTTTTTTTCTTAACATATATTGCATTATTTGTTTCAGAGGTACAGATCTGAGATTCAACAGTCATGCACAATTCACAGCGCTTACCAGAGCACATAACCTCCCCAGTGTCTATCACCCAGCCACCCCATCCCTCCCACCCAACCCCCCCACTCCAGCAACCCTCAGTTTGTTTCCTGAGATTAAGAATTCCTCATATCGGGTGCCTGGGTGGCTCAGTCGTTGAGCGTCTGCCTTCGGCTCAGGTCATGATCCCAGGGTCCTGGGATCGAGTCCCACATCGGGCTCCCTGCTCGGCGGGAAGCCTGCTTCTCCCTCTCCCACTCCCCCTGCTTGTGTTCCCTCTCTAGCTGTGTCTCTCTCTGTCAAATAAATAAATAAATAAATCTTAAAAAAAAAAAAAAAAAAGAATTCCTCATATCAGTGAGGTCATATGATACATGTCTTTCTCTGTTTGACTTATTTCACTCAGCATAATACCCTCCAGTTCCATGCATGTCGTTGCAAATGGCAAGATCTCATTCCTTTTGATGGCTGCATAATATTCCATTGTATATATATACCACTTCTTCTTTATCCATTCATCTGTCGATGGACATCTTGGCTCTTTCCACAGTTTGGCTATTGTAGACATTGCTGCTATAAACATCGGGGTGCACGTACCCTTTCGGGTCCCTACTTTTGTATCTTTGGGGTAAATACCCAGCAGTGCAATTGCTGGATCATATGGTAGCTCTATTTTCAACTGTTTGAGGAACCTCCATACTGTTTTCCAGAGTGGCTGCACCAGCTTGCATTCCCACCAACAGTGTAGGAGGGTTCCCCTTTCTCCGCATCCCCGCCAACATCTGTCATTTCCTGACTTGTTGATTTTAGCCATTCTGACTGGTGTGAGGTGGTATCTCATTGAGGTTTTGATTTGGATTTCCCTGATGCCGAGCGATATTGAGCACTTTTTCATGTGTCTGTTGGCCACTTGGATGTCTTCTTTGGAAAAACGTCTGTTCATGTCTTCTGCCCATTTCTTGATTGGATTCTTTGTTCTTTGGGTGTTGAGTTTGATAAGTTCTTTATAGATTTTGGATACTAGCCCTTATCTGATATGTCATTTGCAAATATCTTCTCCCATTCTGTCGGTTGTCTTTTGGTTTTGTTGACTGTTTCCTTTGCTCTGCAAAAGCTTTTTATCTTGATGAAGTCCCAATAGTTCATTTTTGCCCTTGCTTCCCTTGCCTTTGGTGATGTTTCTAGGAAGAAGTTGCTGCAGCTGAGGTCGAAGAGGTTGCTGCCTGTGTTCTCCTTTAGGATTTTGAGGGACTCCTGTCTCACATTGAGGCCTTTCAAGCATTTGGAGTCTATTTTTGTGTGTGGTGTAAGGAAATGGTCCAGTTTCATTCTTCTGCATGAGGCTGTCCAATTTTCCCAACACCATTTGTTGAAGAGACTGTCTTTTTTCCATTGGACATTCTTTCCTGCTTTGTCAAAGATTAGTTGACCATAGATTTGAGGGTCCATTTCTGGGCTCTCTATTCTGTTCCATTGATCTATGTGTCTGTTTTAGTGCCAGTACCATACTGTCTTGATGATGACAGCTTTGTAACAGAGCTTGAAGTCCGGAATTGTGATGCCACCAGCTTTGCTTTTCTTTTTCAACATTCCTCTGGCTATTCCGGGTCTTTTCTGGTTCCATACAAATTTTAGGATTATTTGTTCCATTTCTTTGAAAAAAGTGGATGGTATTTTGATGGGGATTGCATTGAATGTGTAGATTGCTCTAGGTAGCATAGACATCTTCACAATATTTGTTCTTCCAATCCATGAGCATGGAACGTTTTTCCATTTCTTTGTGTCTTCCTCAATTTCTTTCATGAGTATTTTATAGTTTTCTGAGTACAGATCCTTTGCCTCTTTGATTAGATTTATTCCTAGGTATCTTATGGTTTGGGGTGCAATTGTGAATGGGATCGACTCCTTAATTTCTCTTTCTTCTGTCTTGTTGTTGGTGTATAGGAATGCCACTGACTTCTGTGCATTGATTTTATATCCTGCCACTTTACTGAATTCCTGTATGAGTTCTAGCAGTTTTGGGGTGGAGTCTTTTGGGTTTTCCACATGAAGTATCATATCATCTGCAAAGAGTGAGAGTTTGACTTCTTCTTTGCCGATTCAAATGCCTTTTATTTCTTTTTGTTGTCTGATTGCTGTGGCTAGGACTTCTAATACTATGTTGAATAGCAGTGGTGATAGTGGACAACCCTGCCGTGTTCCTGACCTTAGGGGGAAAGCTCTCAGTTTTTCCCCATTGAGAATGATATTCGCTGTAGGTTTTTCATAGATGGCTTTTATGATATTGAGGTATGTACCCTCGATCCCTATACTCTGAAGAGTTTTGATCAAGAAAGGATGCTGTACTTTGTCAAATGCTTTTTCTGCTTCTATTGAGAGGATCATATGATTCTTGTTCTTTCTTTTGTTAATGTATTGTATCACATTGACTGATTTGCGGATGTTGAACCAACCTTGCAGCCCAAGGATAAATCCCACTTGGTCGTGGTGAATAATCCTTTTAATGTACTGTTGGATCCTATTGGCTAGTATTTTGGGGAGAATTTTTGCATCCATGTTCATCAGGGATATTGGTCTGTAGTTCTCCTTTTTAATGGGGTCTTTGTCTGGTTTTGGGATCAAGATAATGGTGGCCTCATAAAATGAGTTTGGAAATTTTCCTTCCGTTTCTATTTTTTGGAACAGTTTCAGAAGAACAGGTATTAATTCTTCTTGAAATGTTTGGTAGAATTCCCCTGGGAAGCCATCTGGCCCTGGGCTTTTGTTTTTTGGGAGATTTTTGATGACTGCTTCAATTTCCTTAGTGGTTATGGGTCTGTTCAGGTTTTCTAGTTCTTCCTGGTTCAGTTTTGGTAGTTGATACATCTCTAGGAATGCATCCATTTCTTCCAGGTTATCTAATTTGCTGGCATAGAGTTGCTCATAATACATTCTAATAATTGTTTATATTTCTTTGGTGTTGGTTGTGATCTCTCCTCTTTCATTCATGATTTTGTTGCTTTTGGTCATTTCTCTTTTCTTTTTGGTAAGTCTGGCCAGGGGTTTATCAATCTTGTTAATTCTTTCAAAGAACCAGCTCTTAGTTTTGTTGATCTGTTCTACTGTTCTTTTAGTTTCTATTTCATTGATTTCTGCTCTGATCTTTATGATTTCTCTTCTCCTGCTGGGTTTAGGCTTTATTTGCTGTTCTCTCTCCAGCTCCTTTAGGTGTAGGGGTAGGTTGTGTACTTGAGACCTTTCTTGTTTTTTGAGAAAGGCTTGTAATGCTATATACTTTCCTCTTAGAACTGCCTTTGCTGCATCCCAAAGACTTTGAATAGTTGTGTTTTCATTTTCATTGGTTTCCATGAATTTTTTAAATTCTTCTTTAATTTCCTGGTTGACCCATTCATTCTTTGGTAGGATGCTCTTTAGCCTCCATGTATTTGAGTTCTTTCCGACTTTCCTCTTGTGATTGAGTTCTAGTTTCAAAGCATTGTGGTCTGAAAACAGGCAGGGAATGATCCCAATCTTTTGGTACCGGTTGAGACCTGACTTATGACCTAGGATGTGATCGATTCTGGAGAATGTTCCATGGGCACTAGAGAAGAATGTGTATTCTGTTGCTTTGGGATGGAATGTTCTGAATATATCTGTGAAGTCCATTTGGTCCAGTGTGTCATTTAAAGTCTTTATTTCCTTGTTGATCTTTTGCTTAGACGATCTGTCCATTTCAGTGAGGGGGGTGTTAAAGTCCCCCACTATTATTGTATTGTTGTCGATGTGTTTCTTTGCTTTTGTTATTAATTGCCTTATATAATTGGCTGCTCCCATGTTAGGGGCATAGATATTTACAATTGTTAGATCTTCTTGTTGGATAGACCCTTTAAGTAGGATATAGTGTCCTTCCTCATCTCTTATTACAGTCTTTGGTTTAAAATCTAATTTGTCTGATAGAAGGATTGCCACCCCAGCTTTCTTTTGGTGTCCATTAGCATGGTAAATAGTTTTCCAGCCCCTCACTTTAAATCTGGGGGTGTCTTTGGGTCTAAAATGAGTCTCTTGCAGACAGCATATCGATGGGTCTTGTTTTTTAATCCAAGCTGATAGCCTGTGTCTTTTGATTGGGGCATTTAGCCCATTTACATTCAGGGTAACTATTGAAAGATAGGAATTTAGTGCCATTGTATTGCCTGTAAGGTGACTGTTACTCTATATTGTCTGTGTTCCTTTCTGGTCTATGCTGTTTTTAGGCTCTCTCTTTGCTTAGAGGACCCCTTTCAAGATTTCTTGTAGGGCTGGTTTCGTGTTTGCAAATTCCTTTAGTTTTTGTTTGTCCTGGAAGCTTTTTATCTCTCCTTCTATTTTCAATGACAACCTAGCTGGATATAGTATTCTTGGCTGCATATTTTTCTCATTTAGTGCTCTGAATATATCCTGCCAGTCCTTTCTGGGCTGCCAGGTCTCTGTGGATAGGTCTGTTGCCAATCTAATGTTTCTACCATTGTAGGTTACATATCTCTTCTCCCGAGCTGCTTTCAGGATTTTCTCTTTGTCTCTGAGATTCGTAAGTTTTACTATTAGATGTCGGGGTGTTGACCTATTTTTATTGATTTTGAGAGGGGTTCTCTGTGCTTCCTGGATTTTGATGCCTGTTTCCTTCCCCAAATTAGGGAAGTTCTCTGCTATAATTTGCTCCATTATACCTTCTGCCCCTCTCTCTCTTTCTTCTTCTTCTGGGATCCCAATTATTCTAATGTTGTTTCATCTTATGGTATCGCTTATCTCTC
>NW_023270436.1:9442262-9553160 GCF_011800145.1 Mirounga leonina
CTCTCTCTTTCTTCTTCTTCTGGGATCCCAATTATTCTAATGTTGTTTCATCTTATGGTATCGCTTATCTCTCAAATTCTGCCCTCGTGATCCAGTAGTTGTTTATCTCTCTTTTTCTCAGCTTCTTTATTTTCCATCATTTGGTCTTTTATATCACTGATTCTCTCTTCTGCCTCATTTATCCTAGGAGTTAGCGCCCCCATATTTGATTGCACCATATTAATAGCCTTTTTGATTTCGACTTGGTTAGATTTTAGTTCTTTTACTTCTCCAGAAAGGGTTTCTCTAATAACTTCCATGCTTTTTTCAAGCCCAGCTAGTATCTTTAAAGTGATGATTCTGACCTCTAGATCTGACATCGTACTAATGTCCGTATTGAGTAGGTCCCTGGCAGTTGGTACTACCTCTTGTTCTTTTTGTTGAGGTGATTTTTTCTGTCTTGTCATTTTGTCCAGAGGAGAATAGATTAATGAGAGAACGAAATGCTAACAGGGTAACAACGTTCCCAGAAAATATACTCTAAACAAATCAGAAAAGACCTGAAGCAGTGGGAAAAGAAAGGGAAAGAGAGAAAAAAGAAAAAAACAAAAAAAAAGAAAAAGATAAAGATAAAAACAAACAAAAACAGAACAAAACAAAAAAAAACAGAATGTGATCAAATATGATCAGGCTGGTATAGAGATCAGTGCCACACACTACATTTTGGGTGTATTTTGGTCTGTTAGAATAAAGTGCCTCCCAAAATTTTAAAGAAAGAAAAACTTATATATGTACAAAAATAAGGGTTGATATGATGAAAGGATGGAATATGACTATAAAGATGGAAATTATAAAAAATTTTATAAAAGGAATTGATAAGAAGTTGTTCGAAAAAAGAAAGAAGAGGATTTAAAAAAAAGGGGGGGAAAAAGGGAGAGAATGTGATCAGGCAGGGGAGTAGGAAAAAAACCATACATTAGAGATTTAGGGTATATTTTGATCTGTTAGAAGAAACTATCTCAAAATTTTAAAGAGAGGATAACTTATATATATATGCCAAAAATACAGGTAACTACTATGAAGGGATAGAATATGACTCTAAAAATGAAAAATAAAAATGTTTTTTTTTTTTTAAAAAGGGATTGATAAGATGTTGGTTGAAAAAGGGAAAAAGAAAAATTAAAAAAAAAAAAGTTAAAAAAAAAAACCAACTTAACTTTGAAAGACTACAGAATCATGATAAAAAAGCCTTGAATTCGGGCGCCTGGGTGGCTCAGTCATTAAGCGTCTGCCTTCGGCTCAGGTCATGATCCCAGGGTCCTGGGATCGAGTCCCACATCGGGCTCCCTGCTCGGCAGGAAGCCTGCTTCTCCCTCTCCCACTCCCCCTGCTTGTGTTCCTGCTCTCGCTGTCTCTCTCTCTCTGTCAAATAAATAAATAAATAAATCTTAAAAAAAAAAAAAAGCCATGAATTCTAGGTGCATTATTCCCCTAGCACTGGAGTTCTGCCTTTCTCATTGATTGGTAAACTTGGTCTTGGCTGGCTGTTCTTGCTGATCTTCTGGGGGAGGGGCCTGTTGCCGTGGTTTCCAAAAGTCTTTGCCGGAGGCGGAATCGCCCCGCCCCTGCACAGTCCGGGCTAAGTAATCTGCTCGGGTTTGCTCTCCAGAGATTTTGTTCCCTGCAAGCTTTCCGTACAGCTTTGGAGGCCAAGAACTAGGGCCCCGCTCCTCAGTGCGCCCCCAGAGAAAAGCTGTCAGTCACTCCCCTCTCCCCAGTCTCCGGCCGCACTCCGTGCTCACCCGGCCTGTGACCGAGCGTTTCTATCTCTGGCACCCGACCCCGGGTGGAGTCTCCAAACCCAGCAGATCCCTGTGGTGCGCTCCCACACCGCTCCTCCCGGGGGAAAAAGGTGAGTCTCCTCGGATCTGCCGCTTGTTGGGTCCCTGCTGGAGGAGCAGTGGTCTGACTGTGCCGCAGATCACAGTTTATGGCAACCCTGAGCTGAAAGCCCCAAGCTGATAGAGTTTATCAGGAGGGAAGACAACAGGGAATACTGAAACATTAATCTGATACAGTCTATAGATTTTTGTATTCTAAAGAAAACTTAGATATTGAGAATTATTTAAATAATATATTCCCCGAAAACCTCCAAGTTAATCCTGAATATCCAAATGCTGAAGTTTTTTGAGCACATTCTCAGTCCCAAGCTTTACTTATGAATTTCTACTTCTGGCCAAGATGGAATAACAAGAACTCAATTTACCTTCCTGGCAAACAAACAAAAAAGACAGACAAAATATTTCAAACAACAGTTTTAAGACATTAGACATCAGATAACAAAGTCAGTGATCTCTGAAGCATGGGAAACATGAGATGAACCATAGAACTACCTCAGCTTACTTTTTTTTTTTTTAAGATTTATTTATTTATTTGAGAGAGAGAGAGAGTGCATGCCCGTGGGGGGGGTGCAGGGCAGAGGGAGAAGAAGAGGGAGAGGAAGAAAATCTCAAGCAGGCTCCATGCTGAGCATAGAGCCGGATAGGGGGCTTGATCTCACAATGCTGAGATCATGAGCTGAGCCAAAATCAAGAGTTAGCCACTTAACCAAACAGAGCCACCCAGGTACTCCGACTTCAGCTTACTTTCTAAAGAGAGTTCCCATGCTACTGTACAGGAAGAAAAAACTGAGGAGAGCTTGGCTAACTCTGAGTTGAGGAGATAGAGGTGAGAATCCAGGAAGACAAAGGCTGCTAGAGTTCACAGAACAGAGTGCTGGAGAGGAAAGAGCTGCTCAGAGCACCCCGGATATTTGCAGAGGCTCTTCCTAGAGTATTCAGCCAAGTACTGATTGATGCATGTATATAAGGGAAATATCCAAAGCCAAAAGAACTATCTAAAAGTATTACAGAACAGTATCTAGAGTTCACATAGGGCCAAAAATAGTTCCTACCACCAAGATTCAAAAAACTGGTAATTCAAAAGGACATAAGGTAGAGTACTCAGGAAGACTGTGGCTCAGTTGTGAGAAATAATTAGCCTGAGACTAAGCATCACTCCAGAACTAACTAAAAAATCATAAAAGCAGGATCTGAGAGATTCAAGCTATTTTAAGTAATTTATCTAAATCCAAGGACAAAATTCAATAATGGTTATAGGTATACAGAAATATCTAGTATACCCCAAAAATAAAAGTCACAGTGTCTGACATCCAATAAAAGATTAGATGCAAAGAGGGAGTAAAACACGACCTATACGAGGAGAATAATCAATCAATTGAAACCTACCCAAAACTGAAACAGATATTAGAATTAGCAGTAAAAGACAATAAAATAGTTATAATATTCTGTCCCATATTTTTAATAAGTAGAAACATGGAAGATATTTTTAAAGACCTTACTTGAGCTGCTAAACATGAAAACTACAATGGATCAGAGTAAATATACAGATTAGACACTGCAGAAGAAATGACTAATGAATCTGAAAGCATAATAGAAAATATTCAAAATGAAAAACAAAGCAAAAAAAAAAAAAAGAATCCAAAAACTGAAAAAGCATCAATGAACAGTGGGAAAGCTTCAAGCAGCATTATATATAGGTAATAGGATGCCTGAAAGGAGTACAAGTGGTGGGGGAAAGGGAAACAGAAAACATATTTGAAGAAATAATGGACAAAAGCTTTCCAAATTTGATGAAAACTATAAACTCATAGATACAAAGCTCAAATTATCCCAAGGAAAAGAAATATGAATAAAATGACACCAAGGCCCATCATAATCAAATTATTCATTTTTTAAAGATTTTATTTATTTATTTGTCAGAGAGAGCGAGCGAGAGAGTGCACACACACACAAGCAGTGGGGAATGGCAGGCAGAGGGAGAAGCAGGCTCCTCGCTGAGCAAAGAGCCTGATGTGGGACTGGATTCCAGGACTCTGGGGTCATGACTTGAGCCGGAGGCAGATGCTTAACCAGCTGAGTCATCCAAGCATCCGAAATTATTCATTTTTAAAAGAAAAATCTTAAAAGCAACCAGAGGAAAAAAGATGCAGAGAGGAACAAAGATATAGTATCAGATTTCTTAAAGGAAAACAGTTCAAGCAAAAAGACAGTGAAGCAATATGTTAAAGTACTAAAATTTTCTAGAAAGTCTATACCCAGCAAATATACTCTCAAAAACAAAGGCAAAATAGACATTTTCAAACATAAAAAAGCAGACCCACAACATAAGATGTGTTAAAGAGTATGCTTCAGGCAGAAGAAAAATGGTATCACACAAAAATCTGAATCTACACAAAAGAATGAAGAACACTGGAAATAGAAGGTATAAAAGATTTTTTTCTTATTATTTAAATCTCTGTAATGATAATTAACTGTTTGAGCAAATATAAAAATATATTGTGAGCTTTACAGTATACAAATAATACATGACAATAGCATAAAGGCCAGGAGAGGAGAAATGAAAGTTACATTGTAAGATTCTCACCCTATATGTGAAGAGATATGATATCACTTCAACTATGATAAGTTAAAATGTATACTATGAATCCTGTAACACAACCACTAAAGTAACACAACAAAGGGTTTTAGCTAATAAGCCAACAAAGGAGATAAAAGGTAATAATAAAAATAGTATATTAAGCCAAAGAAGGCAGAAAAAGGAAGAAAAGGGAATAAATAACAGAACAGAAAACAAAGAGCAAAATGATAGATTCAAATAAAATAGTACAAATTAAGTGTAAGTGGCCTAAAAACCACAAATAAAAGGCAGAGATTGTTGGACTGGATAAAATACTAAGACCTAAATATATGCTGCCTACAAGAAGTGCATTTTAAATAAAAATATACAAATAATTTAAATTTACAAGGAGGTAAGAAGATATACCATGCTAATGATAACTGAAAGTGAAACAACAAAACAGTAACAAAAGGTGAAATGGCTATATAAATATCAGGAAAAAAAGGAAATTACAGAGCAAAGAATATTACCAAGGATAAAGGTCATTTCATCATGGCAACTTGTTCATCTAATCAAGAGAATATAAAAATCTTAAATTTGTATACTCCTTAGAAGAGAACTTCAGAATACATGAAGCAAAAACTAATAGAACTAAAATGGGAAATAGATAAACCCACAATTATTATCAGGAAAATCACTATCTCTCACTAATGAATACAATAAGTAGACAGACAATCAGCAAGAATTTTTTTTTTAAATTTTTTTTGAAGATTTTATTTATTTATTTGACAGAGACACAGCGAGAGAGGGAACACAAGCAGGGGGAGTGGGAGAGGGAGAAGCAGGCTTCCCGCGGAGCAGGGAGCCCGATGCGGGACTCGATCCCAGGACCCTGGGATCATGACCTGAGCCGAAGGCAGACGCTTAACGACTGAGCCACCCAGGCGCCCCAATCAGCAAGAATTTAATGGACTTGAAGGTCACTATCAATCAACCTGATATAACAACATGTATAGAACATTCCATCCAATGACAGCAGAATACATCCTAAAATCCATACCTAACCTCAAGGGACCCTGAGATTGTTTTGGCTAAAACAATCTTTTTTAAAAATTTAAATTCAATTAATTAACATATAATGTATTATTTGTTTCAGGGGTACAGGTCTGCAATTCATCAGTCTTATATAATACCTAGTGCTCCTTACAATGCATACCCTCCCCAATGTCCATCACCCAGTTACCCCGTTCCCCCACCCCACTCCCTTCCAGCAATCCTCTGTTTCCTAAAATTAAGAGTCTCTTATGGTTTGTCTGGGGCGCCTGGGTGGCTCAGATGGTTAAGCATCTGCCTTTGGCTCAGGTCATGATCCCAGTGTCCTGGATCAAGCCCCGCATCGGGCTTCCTGCTCAGCGGGGAGCCTGCTTCTCCCTCTCCCTCTGCCTCTCTCCCTGCTCATGCTCTCTCCCTCTCTCTCTCTCTCTCTGTATCTGTGTCTCAAATGAATAAATAAAAAAATCTAAAAAAAAAAAAAAAATAAGAGTCTCTTATGGTTTGTCTCCCTCTCTGGTTTCATCTTGTTTCATTTTTTCCTCTCTTCCCCTATGAACCTCTGCCTTGTTTCTTAAATTCCACATATCAGTGAGATCATATGATAATTGTCTTTCTCCGATTGACTTATTTCGCTTAGCATAATACCCTCTAGTTACATCCACGTCATTGCAAATGGCAAGATTTCATTTTTTTTGATGGCTGCCAAAACAATCTTTAAAAAGAAGAACCAAGTTGGAGGACTTGCACTTCCCAGTTTCAAAACTTAGTACAAAGTAACAGTAATTAAAACAATTAAAGAAAAAAAAAACAATTAAAGACAGACATATAGAATTAATGGATCAGAATAAAGAGCCTGGAATAAAATGTCACATATAAGTCATATGATTTTAAACAAGAGTGGCAAGATCATTTAGTGAGGAAAGGACAGTCTGTTTAGCAAATGTTATTTAAAAAACTGAATATCCACATGCACATGAATGAAGGTGGACACTTACCTTATACCATATACAAAAATTAGTTTAAAATAGATCAAAGACTTAAACCTAAGAAGTAAAACTATAAAACTTCTAGCAGAAGACATAGGGGAAAATCTTCATGACACTGGACTTGGCAATGATTTCTTGAATACAACATCAAAAGCACAGGTAACAAAAGAAACAATGTATTGGACCACATCAAAATTAAATATTTCTGTGCATCAAAAGACATAATCTACAGAGTGAAAAGGCAACCTATGAACGAATGGGAGAAAATATTTATAAATCATGTATTTGATAAGGAATTAATATTCATAATACATAAAGAACCCCTATAAATCAACAACAACAAATTTAAAAATGGACAAAGAACTTGAATAAACATTTCTTCAAGGAAGATATACAAATGGTCAACAAGCACACAACAAGATATTTAACATCACTAATACCACTAATCTTTAAAGAAATACAACTCAAAAACCACATTATACCACTTTACTTCCATTAGGATAGTTATTTAAAACACACACACACACACAAAACCAGAAAACAACTGTTAATGTGGATATGAAGAAATTAGAAACTTTATGCAGTGGAACTGTAAAATGATGCCACTGTTATGGAAAACAATATGGTGGTTCCTCAAAAAATTGAACATAGAATTATCATTTGATCCAGCAATTCCACTTTTAGATATATACTCATAAGAATTAAGAGTAAGGGCTCAAACAGGTATTTGTATACCCATGTTCAAAGCAGCATTATACACAATAGCCAAAAGATGGAAGTAACTCAAGGGTCCATCAATGGATGAATGAATAAATAAAATGTGGTATAATCATGCAAAGGAATATTATTCAGCCTTATAAAGGAATGGAATTCTGACATATGCTACAACATGGATGGACACTGAATACATTAAGCTAAGTTAAATAAGTTAGACACAAAAGGATGAATATTGTATGATTCCACTGATAGGAGGTAATTAGAGTGGTAAATTCATACAGACAGAAAGAATGGTAGTGCTTGGTGGGAGAAGTGGAATCACTGGATACAGAGTTTCAGTTTGGGATGATGAAAATTTCTGGAGATGGATGGTGGTGATAATTACACAATAATATGAATGTACTTAGTATCACTGAACTGTGCATTTAAAGATTTTTTTTTAAGATTTTATTTATTTATTTGACAGAGAGAGAGAGAGAGTACAAGCAGGGAGAGAGGTAGGGAGAGGGAGAAGCAGGCTCCCGCTGAGCAGAGAGCCCGACACGGGGCTCGATCCCAGGACCCCGGGATCATGACCTGAGCCGAAGGCAGATGCTTAACAAACTGAGTCACCCAGGCGCCCCTGAACTGTACATTTAAAAATGTCAAGATGATAAATTTTGTTATGTGTTTTTTACCACAATTTTTAAAAAATTTAATGATTAAAATGGTTTTATGTTATGCACGTTACCACAATTAAAAAAATAAAGCTGGGGGTGTCTAGGTGGCTCAGTTGGTTAAGCATGGACTCTTGATTTCAGCTCATGTCATGATCTCAGGGTCATGAGATCGAGCCCTGCATCAGGCTCCGAGCTGAGCATGGAGCCTGCTTAAAATTGTCTCTCCAGGGAACCTGGGAGGTTCAGTTGGTTAAGTATCTGCCTTCAGTTCAGGTCATAATCTCAGGGACCTGGGATCGAGTCCCATGTCCAGTTCCCTGCTCAACAGAGAGTCTGCTTCTCCCTCTCCCTCTGCCCTCCCCCCCACTGTGCTCTCTCTCTCAAATAAATAAAATCTCTTAAAAAAAAAAATTCTCTCTCCCTCTGACCCTCCCCATCCACATGCTCTTTCTCACTCAATAAATAAATGAATGAATAATAAACAAATAAATATAACTAAATAAGCTAATGTTTTTTAGCCCTCTTCAGCCCATC
Source organism: Mirounga leonina (assembly GCF_011800145.1). Classification (NCBI taxonomy): domain Eukaryota; kingdom Metazoa; phylum Chordata; class Mammalia; order Carnivora; family Phocidae; genus Mirounga; species Mirounga leonina. The sequence continues at coordinate 9,450,649 of NW_023270436.1, forward strand.
CCTCCCATTGATTACAAACAAAAACTCTGGGAAAAATATAAAAATTAACTACTTGAAGACTGAAAAGTAAAAATCAAACAAGGAGTCAAATATGGAGAAGGAAACTGCACAAAAGTGAGTTTCCCAAACTTTTCTCTCTTGCTGTCTTACAGCTTTTCCTCAAGTGTGCATCCCAGTCATGATGCTTCTCAATGAAGGCACCTAAAACTCTAACAGAAACCTATGTTCTAAGCCACATAAACCAGAGAATGTCCCCCTTCAGGCAGGAAAGTGTGGGTGGAATCCCAAAAGTGACAGAGCAAGAAAAGCAGATGTCCTAATTCTGTGTATGATTCCATATAAGTCTCAACCTAACCACTACACTATACATGCACATGACAGCCCAAAACCAGCATAGCTAAGGCTTAGAGAACTAGGCTTAGAGAACTTGAACCTAAAAATGATGAAGTGAAATTCACATTCTAGGGTGCCTGGGTGGTTCTGTTGGTTAAGTGACTGCCTTTGGCTCAGGTCATGATCCTGGAGTCCCAGGATCAAGTCCCGCATTGGGCTCCCTGCTCAGTAGGGAGTCTGATTCTCCCTCTGATCCCCCCCCATCTCCTGCCCCCTCTCTCTCTCAAATAAATAAATAAAATTGTTTAAAAAAGAAATTCACATTCTAAACCTAATCAGGTTGACTGTCTGCTAAGCAAAAACATTAGCATTCTCCAGAGAATTACAAAAGAACCCAGAGTCTATGCTACGTAGCATTCACAATGTCCAAGATGAGATCCTAAATTACTTGACACACAAAGAACAGAAATTTGTCACCCATTATCATGGAAGAAGACAATCAACAAACACCAACTTAGAAATAGCCAGATATTGGATATATCCAACTAAAATTTTTAAAAGCAACTATTGTCATTCATATGCTCCATGAGATAAAGGAAAATAAACTTGAAATGATTTTGTGGGGTGATGGAAATAGAAATGTTTGTTATCTTAATTGTGGTAATGATTTGATAGGGGTATACATATATTAAAAAAGATAAAATTGTACACTTTAAATAGTGTGGTGTAGGGGCACCTGGGTGGCTCAGTCAGTTAAGCGTCTGCCTTTGGCTTGGGTCATGATCTTGGGGTCCTGTGATTGAGCCCCACATCGGGCTCCCTGCTCAGTGGAGGCTCTGCTTCTCCCTCTTCCTCTGCCCTCCCCCCATTCATGTTCTCTCCCTCTCTCAAATATTTTAAAAATTAAATAAATAAATATATGTTGTTTATTGTATGTACAGCTCAATAAAGTTGTAAAAAAAAGAAACAATCATACCTATGCCAAGCACAAGGTAAATATTATTAATGACCATTTTACAGACTAGGAGACTTAAGTTCAGAAATTAAGTATTTGCCTAAGGTTACAAAGTTAACTGTGTTCAGAATTCTATGCAGACTTTTTTTACTTCCAAAGCTATGTTATTTCCTTAGCTGAGAAAATAATACAGTGTTACTCAATTTATGAGATATTAGGAGGACTGAATAAAGTATGTTTCTATGATACTAAAATTCATATGAGATAGTTAACTTATATTAGTACATGGATTTCATACCACCAGTTACATGTTATAATTTTCCTACTAAACTGAAAGAAATATTTCCACTAGTAACAAATCTCAAAGGAAACACATTAACAGTGAGTACAGATTGCATTTTAACCTCTACTTTTTCACTAGCAAGTCTGAGAAATATAAGAAACATTATATACAGATGACACTGTGTGGGTTAATCTACTGATAAAATCTGTGAAATATCTATAATCCATACATAATGATACGTAGTATTTCCCAATTTAAGCCACTGCTTATTATATTCTTTTAATAAAAACCATGCATTAATCGCAAGATGTTGTTAAAGACAATTTCATTACATGGAAATACACTCATACTATGTTAAAAAAAAAAGCAATTTACAAAAAATTACTTGTTTTAAAATGCATATACCTACAGAGAAAAAGATTGGAAAGATATATAATACATATAAAATATTGTGGGTGATTATGGGTGATTTTAATTATCTTTTTGCTTCTCTGAATTTTCCACCCTTTCTATAATAAACAAGTAGTGTTTTTTAATATGGAAAACCATTAAGAGCTATTGTTTCAAAGTGTAACAACAAACAAAAGGGCCCCACTTACCAAGATGGATTATCTTTGCTTTCTATTTAGGTCTGAGTATACCTGTCTTACAAGATACAGTCACAGTCTAGTACCACTCACCTGTCCAACTGCTTGCAAGTTATAGCAGACAATGTCCTTATTGGCTGCTGAAGTTCCATAAAGAAGTGCCTCAGTGAGCCAGCATATCCCCAGGAGAAGGTCAGAGAAGCTCAGATAAAAGAGTGGCCTTATCTGTCAAAGCAACAAGAGCCTCATTTCATAAATGATGTAACTAGGAGAATGTAACAATCAATTATTTTTATGTTATACCTTTCTAGTAAAAACCTGGGCCACCATTTTTCTGGGGTCTCTGTCATTGGTGGACTGTGGGGAATGTAAAGGAATACTCCAGGTAGGCAGGAATACATAATTGCAACTATCCCAATTGTCCTGGAATCAGACTACTCATGGATAGACTAGCATTGGAACTTCTTCCTCATAAACATATTCCTTCCTCAGATATAGGGACAAAGGAAAAAATGGGCAGATAAGGAATTTTGTGATGGGAGACACACCACAAATAGAAAATTAAAAGTGCTCTAGTTGCACAGCCAACATCCAACAATAGGAAATGAGATCATCGGCTGAGTTTTGGGATATGGTTAAGGACTCAAGAAAAAAAACAACAGGTTTTTAAAATCTTAATATAGTTTAACTTGCATTTTTCTTTTTCTTTTCTTTATTGAAAAATTGTAAGATATTTAGTGTGCAATGGGATGATTTGATATACATGTGCATTGTGAAAGGATTTCCCCAAGTTAACACCTCCATCACCACACACATTTACTTTTTTTTTTTTTGATGAGAACACTTAAGTTCTACTCTCTTAGCAAATTTCAATTATACAACACAATGTTATCAACTATAGTCACCACATTATACATTAGATCCCCAGACCTTATTCATCTTATTTTGTCAATGAAAACTCAAGAGTAGGAAAAACATCAGTATGAATTGTATATGCTGCTTTTCAATTTCTGACCCCGTCAGTAAAGTTTGTCCTTCTTTATCACTTTCTAGTATTCTTCCCCTTTTGGCCTCCCTACTCCCACATTTCTAAAAATAGTATTGGTTAGCCTACAGAGAAAATTATAAAATGTTTATTGAGAGACACCAAAAGAGATCTACAGTGAACAAATATACTATGCTCATGGATTGTAAGACCTAAGATTACAAAAATGTTGGTTCTCCCTAAACTGATACATAGATTAAATGCAATATCAACTGTATCTCAACATATTTTCTTGTGGAAGTTGACAAGCTGGCTCTACATCTGATATAGAAATACAAAATATAAAGATAACCAAGACATTCTTAATGAAAGAGGAAAAAGAAGACTTGTCCTACACATAGCAAAACTTAATATAAAGCTAGAGTGCAGATACTGTGGTCCTAGCACAGGGATAAATAAGCAAATAGACAAATGAAACAGAATCAGAGCTCAAACAAACCTAAGCATAAATAAAAACTTTTTATACATGATAGAAGTGGCTTTTTAAAAAAGATTTTATTTATTTGACAGAGAGAGAGAGCTCGAGAGAGAGCACAAGCAGAGGGAGCAGCAGAGGCAGAAGGAGAAGCAGACTCCCCGCTGAGCAGGGAGCCCGACGCGAGGGTCAATCCCAGGACCCTGAGATCATGACCCAAGCCATCTGAGCCACCCAGGTGCCCCTAGAAATGTCTTTTTTTGAACATTTTCATTTTACTATTATTGTTATTATTATTATAGTAAACTCTACACCCAATGTGGAACTCACACTCACAACCCTGAGATCAAGAGTTGCAGGCTCTGCTGACTGAGCCAGCCAGGCAACCCATAAGGCGGCTTTCTGGATCAAGAGAGAAAGGATAGTCTTTTCAAAATATGATGTTGCAACAACTGGGGGTCTGTATGGATAAAAATAAAAGTGGACCCCTACTTTCTATCTCACACACTCAAAAATGAGTTCCAACTGGTTTAAATAACTAAATGTGAAAGGCAAGAACCATAAAAAATTTTTTTTAGATAATAGAGGAGAATGTCTTCAACTTCTGGCCAGGGAAATTTTTCCTAAACAAAACAAAAAGGCTCTAAAAGGAAGTAATTGAAAAATTCAACCAGTGAAAAAGAAAAATGTGTCAAAAGACACCATAAAGAAAAAGACATGCCACAAAATGGGAGAAGATTATTTGCAACACATAAAACTGACAAAGGACCGGTATCAAAACAATATTAAAAATAAAAACAAACAAAAACTCTTACAAAGCAATTAAAAAAAACCCAGTAGAAAAAAATAGGCAAAACGTGTGAACAGGTACTTAAGAAGAAATCCAAATGGTCATAAACATATGAAAATATGCCCAATATCATTAGTAATCAAGGAAATGAAAAAATTAAATCTACAATGAGAAAAAAAATTCTATATTCATGGTAAAAATTTTTAAAGTCTGACAATATCAAGGATTAATGGAAACATGAAGCAATGAGACCTTTCATACCCTCTGGCACAACCATTTAGCAAAAGTTTGGCATTATCTAGGAGATATGCCTCTCCTACAGCAATTCTGTCATTAGGTAAATACACTAGAGAAATGTTTGCATGTGTGCACCAGAAGACATGGACAAGATTATTTATAGCAATACAGATACATAAATTATGATATGTTCAAAATACAGAATGCTAAACATCAGTGAAAAAGAAATGAACCAGAGCTTTACACAACATGAATAAATCTTACAAATAACACTGACAAAAAACAGCAAATCACAAAACTATATACAAAATACATACAATATTAGTCCATTTACAAAAAGTTAAAAAATGAGCTGAACTAAATTGTTTAAAGATACATACATTGACAAAACTGTACATAAAAGCAAAGAAATTATAATCACAGAAGTTGGGACAGTGGTTATCTCTAGAAGTGAGGACGAGATTTGTGACCAGTAAGGAGCATAGTAGGTTGACCAGTAAGGAGCATTTTGGTACAGACAATTTCTATTTCTTGTCCATAGTAGTTATAATCATTCTTTAAGCAGTACATACAAGTTTTATGCTTCTAATCCATATCTGATATATATCACAAGAAAAAGTAAATTAAAAATTTTTTTAGGTTATTACCACATACTACCTAATATAAAAACTAATCTCACCTGTACAAAAGGGAAGTTTTCTAATTCCCCTCTTCCAAATGAGAGGAAACCTAAGATGCTATACCTTGCAAACAGGGGTAAATGGTCAAGTTGCTTTGGCTAACAGATACAAAAACAAGTGAAATAACATTTTAAACTACATTTAATAAATATCAGATATTATTATTATTTTTAGCATATATAGCCTTTGCTCTGGGTAAGCCTACTAAAATTCCAACCAGATGGCACATTCACAGATTCTACTGGCCCATGACCTTCCACAAGTTTATAACTGTTAATGGGTAAAAAATTAAAACTGAACACAAAATAAACTCCGGAGGAGAAAGGCAGCCAAGAGACTTTTGTGAGCAAGAATGTAATTTTGTTTATGGTCATTGATTCAATAAATAGCCTTATAAAGAGAGAGCTGTTTGCCACTAAAACATACCTAAAGTCTTTGGCAGGGAAATGGAGGATAAAAAGAGGTTTATATAACTTCACTCATGCTTGGAAAACAATGAGTTCTAGTAACAGGAGATAAAGTCAATCAAGTAAACAACAAAAATTAACCGAGTACCTACTAAAATCAAGAAAAATTTCACCCTGCCTATGTTCACAAGATACTATGTTGAATGTAATACAAAGAAAGGTTCGGTATAGCCCATGGTTTAAGGAAAGTGCAATCAAGCACAGTGTGCAGTACTTAGGCAGACACATAAAAGCCTAAGACATAGTCCTAAATATGAAAGCAAAAACTCTTTTTAAAAAACATGCATAGGGATGTCTGGGTGGCTCAGTTGGTTAAGTGTCTGCCTTCGGCTCAGGTCATGATCCCAGGGTCCTGGGTTCGAGTCCCGCTTTGGGTTCCTTGTTCAGAAGGGAGCCTGCTTCTCCCTCTGCCTGCCGCACCCCCTGCTTGTGCTCTCTCTCTCTCTGACAAATAAAAAAAATAAAATCTTTTTTTAAAAATGCCTAATTTGTACCTAATTTAAATCAAGAGCAGGATAAGGGGTAGGGCAGGGAGGATGTGCATTGTGTGAAAGGCTTTCCCTGGGGAGGTTCGGGTCCAAGTCTGTGCTGGTGAGGTTCATAGGAATACTCTTCTAAAACCCTGCTTCCCAATATTTCTATTCAAATGAAATCAGGTTACAAAGAATATCAAAAGTGATCTTCTTGGGCAAATTAAGTCACATAAGTGTAATAAAGTATCTGCCTTGAGTGTTATTTAACAATGGCTAGTCTGGCCACTTTCTTCTCCAGTTTGCTTCTCTGAGTCATTGTTTCATCAGCTAGTCCCCTCAAAGATTCCCTATGGATTTCTCCAATTTACCATATTTATTTTTAATTTAATAGACTATTTTGGTCTTTTTCAGATTATTACTTCCATGTGTTTTTTGCTGTTAAAAATATTCTTTGATAGGGACGCCTGGGTGGCTCAGTTGGTTAAACGACTGCCTTCGGCTCAGGTCATGATCCTGGAGTCCCAGGATCGAGTCCCACATCGGGCTCCCTGCTCAGCGGGAAGCCTGCTTCTCCCTCTGCTCGTGCTCTCTCTCTCTGACAAATAAGTAAATAAAATCTTAAAAAAAAAAAAAAATTCTGTGATGGAGGAAAAAGGAAAACTGGAGGATGGTTGACATTCTTAACCTGGAAAAATTGGAATTTTTCCTACACCAAGAAAACAGAATGTGTGGGAACCAGTGAACTAGTGGTTGCTAAGGTCCTTTAGGCTCTGGTTATGTGAAAGGTATGAGAACTGAAGCCAGAGAAACTAAAGGTCACATCCTAGGCGAAACTAGATCCCACATCTTTATAAAGCTCTAACCCGTTGTCACGCCAGAAGTCACCTTAGAGCAGTGGCTCTCAGCCAGGAGCAATTTTGCCTCCCCCAGGAGACATCTGGCAATATTTGAAGATATTTTGGTTTTTACAACCTCAAAGGTAGGGGGAGGTAGTTTGCTTCTAGCATCTAGTGGGTAAAGTCTGCTAAACATCCTAATGTGCAAACAGCCCCCTATAACAAATAATCATCCAGTCCAACAGATAAATAATGCAGAGACTGAGAATCTCTGCTTAGCTCTCTCTACTACATAACTAATACTTTATTAACTTAATCATGTATGAATTCAAATTTCAGCAAAGGAGACAAACATTAGGGAAATCTGAATCACAGAAAGATATGTGGTCCAAGATTACTTTGGCAGGCAATGACAAAACAGTACCAAGACTTCTACTCTCCAGTTTTACTTACATAGTCACAGTCTATGTCTGAAATTCAAAATCCTATCTTCATTAGGTATCATATTTCAGTGGCTTAAAAAGCATATATGGAGAAAGGCTTTGGAACAAGACAATCCTATCCTCAAATTCTAGCTCTAACAACTTACTGGCTACAAATAAGACCTTAGGAATGTCCCTCAACCTTACTAGGATTCCATTTCTTCACTATAATATGAGATTAATAATATCCTCCTCACAGAGTTGTTTTAAGGATTAAATGAAAAATGTATTTAAAACACTGAGCACATCTGTCTAGAATACAATAAATACTAAATACTGTGTTTAATTTGAAGGGGGACTGTAGTTAAGAGTTGGACTTTTGAAAATCTGTTCTGCTACTTACTGTAAAATTTGAACAAGTTATTTCATGACTTTGAGCCTCAATTTCCTCATCTGTGAAATGGAGCTAATATCATCCTTCTCATGGGAGAGTGATGAGAGCCAATAAGATAAAGTTTGTAAAGCACCTAGCATACTTGGAACTCAGAAAGTGTTCAACATACAGAACTATTTTGATTACTAAAGTGGGCCTAATAAAACCCAATCACATTTTCCACATACAAAAGCTCTCCCATTTACATCCTGAACTATATTTTGTCTAATTTTGTGCCATTTGGCCTGGGTAGAGAAGTAGTTGTTACATTTCTCTTAAAATCTTTTCATAGCTAGGAAATACATCTCTCTTCCTAGTCCTCTCTCAATCAGGAAGGTTTTTTGTTTGTTTACACCTTAAATATATATAAATTTTGTTTGTCAATTATACCTCAATAAAAGGAAAGTTTTTTTACTTGATCTTTTTGGTATGAATAATTTTACATAGGATGTATTTTTACTCTGTTTTCACCATTAAATTGTACTTACCTAGAAGGCCTGAGCAACAAACCTAATACTTTTTGGACAACAAAGTCTCTGAGCTATTTCCTAGCCCCACTAGCAATGTTACCAAGATATCAGTATCAGAAAACTCACCTCTTGGCAGGACCATACTGTGCTTAGAGTGATTAGAGGCTTCAAACAACTGTTTCCTAACTTTAATAATCAATGAATAGCAAAAAAGTGTACTTTTTAGTAGGCAATCTCTCAGTATTCAAAGTTATAGTTAAAATAATTACCTAGAAGAAAAGGGAAACCTATTGACTTGTCTAAAATATCTCAATGTATCATAATGACAAATTTACAAGTAATTCATAGAATTATTCCATTATTTATGGTCACACTTCTCTTATTTATTTCAAAAGCTAAGTCACTCAACATTCAAATCCAACACAAAAAGAGTTTGCTCACCTCTGGAGATTTCTGTATATTCTGGAATATGGCATAGGCAATAAGTGAACTTGAGCCTATAACACTGACAGAGATAAAAGATAATCATTAAAAGAGGACTATTGGGGCTCCTTCATTTTTCCTAATGATTTTTTATAGCTTTACTGATATATAATAGATGTAAAATAAATTGCACATTTTTCTAAAATATGGAATGCTTCATGAATTTGTGTGTCATCCTTGCATAGGGGCCATGCTAATCTTCTCTGTATCATTCCTACTGATTTTGCAAATCAATCCTGTTGACCAAGTCCTTTGATTTTCATTTTTTTTTAAAGATTTTATCTATTTATTTGAGAGAGAGAGAATGAAAGAGAGCACATGAGAGGGGGGAGGGCCAGAGGGAGAAGCAGACTCCCCGCAGAGCAGGGAGCCTGATGCGGGACTCGATCCAGGGACTCCAGGATCATGACCTGAGCCGAAGGCAGTCGCTTAACCAACTGAGCCACCCAGGCGCCCAAGTCCTTTGATTTTCAGATGTCATTCCTCAATCTGGTTTTTTTGTTATTGTTGATGTTACATTTTATTAATCAGAAAATATCAACATGGGGGCGCCTGGGTGGCTCAGTTGGTTAAGCAACTGCCTTCGGCTCAGGTCATGGTCCCGGAGTCCTGGGATCGAGTCCCACATCGGGCTCCCGGCTCAGCGGGGAGCCTGCTTCTCCCTCTGACCCTCTCCCTTCTCATGCTGTTTCTCTCTCTCTCTCAAATAAATAAATAAATAAATAAAATCTTTTAAAAAAAAAAGAAAGAAAAAGAAAATATCAACATGGTAAAGAACAGCATTTCTCCCTAAAGAGTAAAAGCAAATACCCAGGGGGAAAATGCAGAAAACTTTAGAATTCTACAGCTTTGCTTCTACTTCTTTAAACAGTCATAGTACATGAGATTAAATAAATTTACCTCAGAGTAGCCATAACAAATTGTATCCACTGTATTGCAGAAAAAACCTAAATAAAACAAGAGAGTAAAATTAAAACTTATACATTTAATATCCAACCTTACTCTAATTTCACCGTTTATTAACTGTGCAGAGCACAAAGTCTTCAGTGTCTAATCAAAATACCCTACAAGTCTGAGAAGGAGCAGAAAGGCCTCTGGAAAGGCAAGGTGGCTCCTTGTGTCCTCTCTTATGCTCCATCTCTGGAAACAGTAAGATAAAAAGAACAGAGAGGTGGACAGAAAATGACTAAATGAAAAGAGAGTTGGATGAGAAGATTTAAAAAGGAAAGAATAAAATTAAGACGACACAGGAAAAGTTAAATTTTGAGAGAGAATAGACAGATGTGTGAAAAGAATGGGTAAAAGGAAAGGTAAACAAATACTATATATATTCGGCTGAGAGCTAGAGAAAAAATAGAATAGTAAGCAATAAAGAAACAGGAAGAAGTAGTAAAGAGATACTGCGAGTGAAAAATACAGAACAAGGAGGAAAAAAGGTGGAGCAAAAAGAAAGAGACAATTTATAATCTCACCAAGTCCCAATTGTCCTCCAGAATGCTAGCCTCGAGCAGGAAGGCCATAGGGACTTCAGCCCCAGCTCTGCTTAAACAGCCCAATCCTTCTCAGGTTCTGAATCTTGAAGCACTGAACAAGTGGCTCCACCCCTAGTCCAGCTGGGCCCCTCCCTACCAATACTGCCCTGTATCTTGAGGACAAGGAAAGAAGGTGGGGACAAGTGGAGGAGAAAGCCAAGCAGAAAGAACAAAAATAGAAAGAGCAGGTGACAAGGAAACAAAGTTCTAAAAAGCGTTAAGAATTGTAAGAAGAGGAAGAGACAGGAATAATAAAAAATAGAGAGAATGGTGAAAAGATAAATAGAGCTGCAAGACAGAAGTGGAACAGAAAAAAGGGAGAGAAAAATAAGTAAGGAGGTCTGCTTAAAACTTGCCCCATTTAGGGACAAAAGCCTGGGATGGAAAAGAGAGACTGCATATTAAAGCAATCAATAAATTTTTAATAATACCAAGAAAAGCTGTGAAGAGAAGGTGTTGTTAATATCTCATATTTAATAGTAACATCTGAAATATTCTGTACCAAAAACTCCCACCAGAAATATATTAACTTACATGATTCATTTAATATACTTATGTTTATATAACCACTCTGTATAAAGCATTGTGCCACAGAAGATACAAATAAGAGACAGACCCAGACTTCCAGGAGCTTATAACATAGTAGGAAACATGGCCTGAATACCAGAATCTCAAATTATCTGCATACAAAAAAATACACACTGCCTATCATTTGAACAATATTCGGAAGAACTGGTGAAATTTGGACAAAGACTATGGTAAGGAGAAAGCAGAAGGAAGAACATTTCATTTATATAACCATTTATCTTTCATCTAACTATACTTTCATACACTCTACAAATATTTATTGATAACATAAATTGGATCATTTGCATAGGTTCAGTGATTTAGTGATTTAAATATGTGATTCATTTATTCATATGAGGTTAATATACGATTCATTTATTCACCATAGTGTGGAGTAGAAGAAGGGACATCGTTAAATAGAGGTAGGTTCTGGTGGGAAACTGTTAAATTGGAGGTAGGCTCTAACCACTTTGCTTAGATCATTAGATAAACAGGGGCAGGTGAGTGGCTCAGTCGTTAAACATCTGCCTTCAGCTCAGGACATGATCCCAGGGTCCTGGGATGGAGCCCCGTGTCGGGCTCTCTGCTCGGTGGAAAGCCTGCTTCTCCCTCTCCCGCTGTGTCTCTCTCTATCAAATAAATAAATAAAATCTTTATTAAAAAATCATTAGATAAACAAAAAACACAAGTAGATTTCTGGTTCAGAAATCCCTACCATAAGGTCTCAGGGAGTGTTCTGAGGCCTCTAATCATATATCTATCTAATAAGGGTGAGAGGACTAATGACAGTCTCACCAAGTGATAAGAGAATGTTTTTGGACAAAGGACTCTTGTTCAATCAAGAACAATCTCAGATTGTTCAAGGAACAACCATGCCAAATCAGTCTGCTGCTCTTGACATTAAGAACTTTTCTCTCTTGCCACCTCTTCTAAAATGTCTTATGCCACTGACCAAATTCCCATGTGGGGATTTACCTTTCCATTTTTCTCTCTAGATTAGTACCCTGTTTTTTGTATATTTAGCATCATTCCCCCTTGAAATATCTTTTGAAACATAATCTTCCCATCTTCCTTTTCTGCAAGGGCTAACCCAAGCCCAAATGAAGTGAGTGATACTTATTTTTAGTTTTCTCTTCTTTCACTTAGCTCCTTAGTAAGCTCAGAAACATCACAGCTCACTTAATGTAATGGGTTACTACATTTCATGTATCAATTAAATTAACAGATATTCATTAAACTTCTACCATGAGCAAGTTACTACTGTGGATACAAAGTCAAGAAAGACACCTTCCTAGTAAAATATTTTTTATTTAAGCAAAACCTAAATACGATTTCTAGTAATAACATCTACCAATTATCAAGTGCTATCTATGTGTAAGGCTCTATGCTAAGCATTTTAATTGTCAACACAACCTTTGAGGTAAGAAGTAATATTCCCATTTTTTAAAAAAAAATTTAGTAGACTCTACACCCAATGTGAGGCTTGAACTCACGACCCTAAGGTCAAGAGTCCCATGTTCTACCAACTGAGCTAACCAGACACCCCAGTAATGTTCCCATTTTTCAGATGAAGAAACTGAGGCTTAAAGAAGTCACTTCTAGGGCGCCTGGGTGGCTCAGTTGGTTAAGCTACTGCCTTCGGCTCAGGTCATGATCCTGGAGTCCCGGGATCGAGTCCCACATCGGGCTCCCTGCTTGGCAGGGAGTCTGCTTCTCCCTCTGACCCTCCTCCCTCTCATGCTCTCTGTCTCTCATTCTCTCTCTCTCAAATAAATAAATAAATAAATAAAATCTTTAAAAAAAAAAAAAAGAAGTCACTTCTAGTGGTTACAGAGTTACCAAGTGGTACTCAAATCAATTCAAATCCAGTCATTCTGACTTCAATAGTTTGCACTCTTAACACACACAATATCCTAATGGAGAACTAGTTAATAGGAACACAGGGAAAGATAACGTTAAAAATTAATGGAACATCAGGGCGCCTGAGTGGCTCAGTCAGTTGGGCATCTGTCTTCAGCTCAGGTCATGATCCCAGAGCCCTGGGATTGAGCCCCACATCGGGCTCCCTGCTCAGTGGAGAGCCTGCTTCTCCCTCTGCCTGCCACTCTATCTGTGCTCTCTATCTCTCTGTCAAATAAATAAATAAAATCTTTTTAAAAAAATTAATGTAACATCTGGGATGCCGAGGGAGCTCAGTCATTTAAGCGTTTGCCTTCAGATCAGGTCATGCTCCTAGGGTCCTGGGATGGAGTCCCACATCAGGTTCCTTGCTCAGTGGGGAGCTTGCTTCTCCCTCTGCCTGCAGCTCCCCCGGCCTGCTACTTGTGCTCTCTGACGAATAAATAAATAAAGTCTTAAAAAAAAAAACAACTAATGTGGGGTGCCTGCGTGGCTCAGTAGGTTGAGCATCTGCCTTCGGCTCAGGTCATGATCTCAGGATCCTGGGATCCAGCCCCATGTCGGGCTCCCTGCTCGGTGGGGAGCCTGTTTCTCTCTCCTTCTGCCCCTACCCCCACCCCGTGCTCTCTCTAGCTCTCTCTAATTGATAAATAAAATCTTAAAAAAAAAAAAAAAACTAATGTAACATCAAGGTAGCTCTTTTATTAGGCAATTGCTTCTTAGATATAACAAATGCATAAGCAACAAAAGAAAAAACAGATAAATTGGTCTTCTTCAAACTTAAAAAATTTTCTGCTTCAGAGGATACCATCAAGAAAGCCACAGAATGGAAAAAAATATTTATAAACCATACACCTAATAATGGACTTATATAAAGAATATATAAAGAACTCCTACAGGGGCACCTGGGTGGGTCAGTCAGTTAAGCCTCTGACTCTTGATTTTGGCTCAGGTCATGATCTCAAGATGATGGGATCAAACCCCACGACAGGCTCCATGCTCAGCAGGGAGTCTGCTTGAGATTCTCTCTCCCTCTCCCCCCACTCACATGTACACTCTCTAAATAAATAAGTAAATAAATAAATAAATAAAATCTTTTAAAAAAAACCTCCTACAATTCAATAATAAAAATACAACCCAATTTAAAAACGAGCAAAGGGCGCCTGGGTGGCTCAGTCGTTGTGTCTGCCTTCGGCTCAGGTCATGATCCCAGGGTCCTGGGATCGAGCCCCGAATCAGGCTCCCTGCTCCGCAGGAAGCCTGCTTCTCCCTCTCCCACTCCCCCTGCTTGTGTTCCTGCTCTTGCTAGCTCTCTCTGTCAAATAAATAAATAAAATCTTAAAAAAAAACGGGCAAAGGTTTTAAATAGAAATTTCTCCCCCCAAATAAACAAATGACTAGTCACCATAGGAAAAGATGATTGACATCATAAGCCAGCAGGGAAACAGATTAAAATCACAATGAGATAACATCTCATTTTATTATAGCTATCTCATTTTATTATAGCTTTATAATAATATCTCATTTTATTATAGCTATCTCATTTTATTATATATAATATGCTCTTGCTATCTCTCTGTCAAATAAATAAATAAAATCTTTAAAAAAAAAAGATAGACAATAGCCAAGTGTTGCTGAAAATGTGGAGGAATAGAAACTCTTATACACTGCTGGTGAGAATATAAAATGCTGCAACCACTTTGGCAGTTCCTCAAAAGGTTAAACATATATGACTCAGCTGCTAGGTATAAACTCAGTTCTACTTCTAGGTATATACCCATGAGAAATTAAACATATGTCCACACAAAAACTTGAACACAAATGTTTATAATGTTGTTATTCATAAAAGACAAAAGGCAGAAACACAAGTGTCCATCAACTGGTGAATGGATAAATAAAACGTACTATAACCACATAATGAAATATTATTCAACAATTAAAAGCAAAGAAGTACTGATGCATTCTACAACATGAAGAACCTTGAAAACATTATGCTAAATGAAAGAAGCCAATCACAAAAGACCACATATTCTATGATTCCATTTGTATAAATGTCCCAAACAAGCAAATTTATAGACACATAAAGTAAATTAGTAGTTGCCTAGAACTAGGAAGGTTAATTTGGGAGAGAATGGGGAGTGACTACTGATGGGCACAAGATTTCTTTTTAGGGTGACAAAAATATTCTAAAATTAGGCAGTGGTGATGGTTGCACACTTTATGAATATACTAAAACTCACTGAATTGTACACTTTAAAAGGATAAACTGTAAATAGGAACATTTTATAGGGATACAGTAATTGTCCCTTGCTGAAATTCATGGTGTAATGATTAATGGATAACATGTTTCTGTCTTTCCTACTGAAAAGAATAATATTTAGAATAAAAAGTGTAAAACAAACATTGTAAGAGGGAACTGAAGATAAAGATTGTAAGAGAGCACCTGACTGCTCTAAATGAATCCACCACTCCTGGTCTGAACAAATTACACTTTAGGACTTTGATAAAACTTGCAGGTTAACCCAATAAACCACTGAATGAAATCCGAGAGTTTGTGTAAAAACGGGAAAATTGTTAGGAATTGTAGAAAATTGTAGAAATTTCTAGAAATTATATAAAATTGGTGATAACTAAATTTTTTATTTTTATAAGGAGAAAGGATGGTGGAATCTGAAAACCGTAGGTCAAAGATCTCAGTACTGATCCCAAATAAGATTCTAAAATGAACTATCTAAAAGGTGTGCTTTTAAACAATTAAAAAAAAGTAATCTCTAAAAATGGATTTATAAAAAAATCATGTCAGACTACCCCACTCTCTCTTTGGATAGAATTACCAGACACAGTATATATGGTATTTTGACAAAGCATTTGCTGAGAAATTTCATGATATAAAAGTAAGGAGAGACACCTGAGTGGCTCAGCTGGGTGAGTGTCCAATTCTTGGTTTCGGCTTAGGTTGTGATCTCAGGCTCATAAGATCAAGCCCCACGTCAGGCTCCACGTTCAGCAGGTCTGCTTGGGATTCTCTCTCTCCCTCTCCCTCCACTCCTCCCCTGCTTACACTCTCCCTCTCTCTCGAATAAATAAATAAAATCTTTAAAAAAAATAATGAGGGGTGCCTGGGTGGCTCAGCTGGTTAAGCATCTGCCTTCAGCTCAGGTCATGATCTTAGGGTCCTGGGATCTAGTCCCGCATTAGGCTTCCTGCTCAGCAGGAAGTCTGCTTCTCCCTCTCCCCCTCCCTCTGCCCCACTTGTGCTCTCTCTCTCAAATAAATAAATAAAATCTTAAAAAAAAAAAAAAAAGGAACTATAGACCAAGGGGAAGTACAATTAAGGGCATTTCTTGCACAAATAAGCCTAAGGGAGTGCTAACTAATTGATAAATATCAACTTAGAAATGACTTCTAGTGGAGTGAATCAGTATTCTGACTTGGCACAGTTCTGTAAAACACTTTCATTACTTGAGAGAAAATACAGTGGGCACATTTATCAAATGTGTGTATGTGCTATTACTGTTGCATAACAACTTTCCACAAATTTAGTGGCTTAAAACACACATTTATCATCTCACAGCTTCTGTGGGTCACGGGTACAATAGCTTAGCTTAGTTGGATCCTCTGCTTCAGGGCCTCTCACAAGGTTATAATCAAGATATCAACCAGGACTGAGTCTCATCTGAAGGCTCAAATGGGGAAGGGTTCTGCTTTCAAGTTCACAAAGTTGTTGGTCTAATTCAGTTCTTTGAGGGTTGTTGATCTAAGGGCCTAAGTTCCAACTAATTGTTGGCCAAACACTTCACTTAGTTCTTTGCCACATGGATTTCTGCAATATGTCTTCCTGTCAAAATGGAAGTCAGTACCTTATGTAACAAAATCACTGAAGTGATATTTCATCACCTCTCCTATATTCTACTGACCACAGATCTTGCCAATAGCCAAGGAGAAAGGATCACATGAGAGGGTAAATACCAAAAGGCAGGGATTATAGGAGACTATCTTAGGGTCTGCCACTGTGTTTTCACCCAATGTATCAAGTACTTTTCCAATTCAGATCATTTATAATAGCTTCCCTCTCTCTGGAATGTTCTTCCATCAGATAATCATATGACTGGCTCCTTCTCATCCTTCAAGTATCAGCTTAAACGTCATTACCTCAGAGATGTAACATTTATCAAATTCCAAAATGCCATGTTTGTTTGTGCTGCCTGCTTTCCCCTAGTATACTGTAACATCCTTGAGGACAGGCAACCTATCTAACTCACCCCAATATCTTCAGTATCTAAAACAGTGCCTAGAATAGGTACTCAGTCTTTACTGAATAAATGTACTCAAATAGATGACAGACTTAAGATCTAATAAGACCTAAATACTTTAGAATAATGAGTTTTATTTAATAAGATAAAAGTTAATAGAAGTAAATATAAGTATACTGTCCTTGCATCTAAAATACCCAACTGGACAAAGAGTAGGATGAAAAAGTAGCAACATTTTACTTTAGAAATCTAGAGCAGGGGCCCCTGGGTGGCTCAGTCGGTTGAGCGTCTGCCTTCGGCTCAGGTCATGATCCCAGTGTCCTGGGATCCAGCCCTGCATGGGGCTCCCTGCTCGGTGGGGAGCCTGCTTCTCCCTCTCCCACTTCCCTGCTTGTGCTCCCTCTCTCACTCTCTAACAAATAAATAAAATCTTTTTAAAAAATCTAGAGCAGTGCTATCCAATAAAAATATAAGTCATAGATGTAATTTAAAATTTAAAAGTTTCCTCTCTCTCATGAATAAATAAATAAAATCTTTGGGACGCCTGGGTGGCTCAGTCGGTTAAAATTTAAAAGTTTCCAGTGGGGGTGGCTGTGTGGCTCAGTCAGTTAAGTGTCTGCCTTGGGCTCAGGTCATAATCCTGGAGTCCTGGGATCGAGTCCCACGTCGGGCTCCCTGCTCAGCGGGAGTCTGCTTCTTCCTCTGCCCTTCACCCTGCCCATGCTCTCTCTCTCTCTCTTTTTCTCTCAAATAAATAAAATCTTTCAAAAAAAACAAATAAAAGTTTCTAGTGACCACATTAAAAAAGCAAAAACAGATGAAATTTTAATAAATTTTACTTAACCTAAATATCCAAATTTTGTCCTTTCAATATGCAATCAATATAAAAAAATCACTGATATATTTTACATTTATAATTTTGTACTTTGAAATTCAGTGTGCATTTTACTCTTATAACAACATCTCAATTCAGAGTAGCCACATTTCAAGAGCTCAGTAGCTACGTGTGATATTATAAATGTCATTTTTATTTAGATATAATTTAGATATAACTAGATTTTGGAGGCTCTTGCATTTGGATTTTATCCTGCAAAAATGCAATAAATTTCTATAATCAAGCAAATTTCCAAGAAAATAAATGGTATGACATAATAACCATAATAGCTAGTCTTTAAGTGAATATGTACTATATGGCAGATACTGTTATAAATGCTTTATAACTAGTGTTAACTAATTTAATCCACTCACAATCCTATGAGACAAGTATTATTATTATCCCCATTTTACATGATAACATTGCAATAACACGTTGGCAGTGTGCAGGAAAGATTAAAGGGGGAAGAGATTGGCAAGGGCTAAGTTACTTTTATTTACTTACTTATATCCCACTTTGACCTAGATAGTATTTCAGGTGGCTTATAAGAGTACTAAAATAAGACAAAATAACATGAATTAAAAGTGGGACAAAAAGAAGAAAAACATCTCTGTTGAAATGATTTGATCCATGGATGTTAAAATCTGATTTTTTTAATGCTACTTCATTGAAAAAAAGATAATAACAGAAATCCAAAATAAAGTTTCCTACAATCTCATCAGCTAGTCAGAACATTCTTTTTATTGATGTTACTTTAAGTCCCCATACATATCCAATTTCTACCTGTTTGTAGTAATTCTATGGCTAGTATTTTATATTCTACATTTTTCTCAACATTATTCCATAATAATTTTATTCTCTTTTGTCTTATTTTCTTTCTCTCCATTCCTCTGGACTGTAACCAATGCTAAAAGCCTAATGTATTTCTCTACATCTTTCTTGTTAAAGAAATATCTATGCTTGTTAAAATATATCCAAATAGGGACAAAGGACACAGCAGCTCTTTGGGTCGCTGGAAGCATGCACCAAAGAACAGGCAAATGAAAACTGAAACCACCCCTCAGGTGACAGCAACTTCCCTGACAAGACTTCCCACCAGCCCAGACCACCCAGATAATTTGAGCTAAACCCCTGAAGGACCTTGGAGTGACCCCTGGAATAACCTGCAATTATCTTTACCTTATTATAATACTAAAATCTGCCCAAGGAGGAGCCTCCACCTCATTTACATAACATACAAAGTATGTATAGGCAGGTCTTCTTAAGATGCACACAGGATTTTATGCCCGCCTCTACATACAATGACAAGGCTTCCCTATCTAAATATTCATCCTGGGGCGCCTGGTTGGCTCAGTCGGAAGAGCACGGAAGAGCATACAACTCATGAGTTTGAGCCCTGTGTTGGCTATAGAGATTACTAAAAAATAAGTAAGTAAATAAAAACTAACTAACTATTCATCCTATCTGTAAACAAAAAGCACCTGTTGGCCCTCTCTTGGAGTGAATTCACAGCTTTAGAAGCTATTTCCCATGATCTCCTTATTTGGTGCAAATAAAGTTCTTTGTGCAACAGAAACAAAACCATATCCAAATGCATACATACATAATAGGGGTTGTTATGTTTATGTTACGTTATAGCTGTAGGGTTTTAAAAATGGGATCACGTATTTCTGTACACATTTCTTTTCTCATCTAGTATTTCACAGAAATAGCTCTAACCCATTCTGATAGCTGTATAACATTCTACATAAGATCATTTCTCTAGGGGCACCTGGCTGGCTAAGTCAGTAGAGCATGTAACTCTTGGTCTTGGCATCTTGAGTTCAGGCCCCACATTGGGTGTTGAGCCTACTTAAAAAAAAAAAAAAAAAAAAAATCATTTATCCAACACTTACTCTCAGAGACATGGGAGTTCTCCTCTAGTTTTGTTTTTCTTCCTTTTCTTTTTTCTTTTTTTTTTTTCTTCAGCAAACAATGCTGCAATAAATATCCCTAATCTCTGCACTTATAACCTCCTTCAGTGCTGATGACCTTGCTACTAAAGAATAAATTCCAGAGTGGAATTCTTTTAGTTCTCAAATATTTCAAGTTCTTTCTCACCCTAGAACCTTTGCACTTGCTCTTTTCTTTTCCTAAAGTGTTTCCTAAACACACACCAACCTGCAATTTCATATTTATTTATAATTATTTAATGTCTTTCTCATCACATGAGTCTAAGTTCCTTGAGAGCTCAATCCTATCCATCCTTTAGGTCTTACCTCAGCTTACATATACTTGTTTGTAGAAGTTTCCCATGAACTCCAATCCCAATTGATCCCTCCATCATATTTTTTCATAGGTCTTCAACTTTTCTTTCTAGAAATTATCACAATTTGTAATTATATATTTATTTGTGTGATTATTTAATGGTTTCCTCAACTAGGTCTGTAGGGAGCACATCTATTTTGTTCACCAGTGTAACCCTTACCCTCAGAAGAGTGTAGGGTGCCTGAAAAATGTAGTTGTTAAATATTGAAACATTGAAAGAATTTTTTCAATGTAGAAGGCATTCTTTTTTTTAGATTTGTTTGAGAGAGAGAGAAAGAGAGAGAGTGTGTGTATGCAAGCAGGAGCAGGGAGGAGGGGCAGAGGGAGAGGGAGAAGCAGACTCCCTGCTGAGCAAGGAGTCTGACGCGGGGCTTGATCCCAGGACTCCCGGATCATGACCTGAGCTGAAGGCAGACGCTTAACAACTGAGCCCCCCAGGTGCCCCTAGTGAAACACTTCATTTAGAAGTCTAGACCTTCTTTCTTCAGTTTGCTGTAATCTACATTCACTGAGTAGAACTTGTATTGACCATTGCGACCCAGTCTGTTCCAGGATTCTGGGTTATTCTTCCTATCCCAACTGACATCTGGATTGCACAATGCCAAGGGCAAGACATACAGTGCTGTTCCAGTACCTGCTGCCCCAATAAATATGAAAAGGGGGATTAAGCTTGGATGCTTCTTGGACTGAGGATCTGGCCTAACTTGGCTGTAGCAGAGCCCTCCAGCAGAGCAGAAGTAAAAGTCAAATATGCAAGGCCTGGAACTAAAGTAGTCCCTACCAGAAGGAGCAATTTTTTAAAGGATGGTCAGGGTAGATCTTAGGAAGTTGACATATGAGCAAAGACTTAAGGGTAGTGAAGGAGCCAGCCATATAAATATCTTAAAGAAAAGTTTTAGAGGGAGAAAGCCAGTACAAAGGCCCTGAGGCAAGAACATGCCTTGTATATACAAGGGATAGCAAAGAAGTCAACGAGACTACAGACACACTGGCGTGATGATGTTAGAAGAAAAAGACTGAAATTTATTAGTTGCTTTAGCAGAACCATGCCACTTTTTTCCTCCTCACTCCAGCTCCTACATTAGGTCATTGTGCACACTCATTTTGATGTGGAGAACAAAGGCAAAAGAAATACAGAAACAATTAAACTTCCTTATGACTTTCAGCTCATTGACAAATACTTGGGACTGGCAGGGTGACCCTCCTCCAGAAACACAACTGCCTCAATGTTAATGCTTTGCTAGGGGCCAAAGGCAACCTTAGCTTGACATTATCCTAACTTCCAGGATCCTGTAAGTCCACTTTAACAGATGAAAATCTCTTTGGAAACTTCCTTTATCTCCACCGCCCTAAGACATATGTTAGCAATCCTCCTCCAAACATACGGCCCACTGATATACATCTGAAGGGTCTTATGATTAAGGTTTTACTGGACAGTAATAAATGACCCCTCAAGGTTCTGGAACCTTGCTTCCAAATTCCTTAGAGACTTACACTATCCCTAACCCCTCCCAACTTGGAAGTATATAATCAGTCACTCCTCACAACTCCAGTGTAGCTCTTTCTGCTCACAGGTCCTTTCCCTGCAGTATAATAAAAACACCTTTTTGCACCATAAAATGTCTCAATTCTTTATTGACCATAAGGCTCAATGATCTCGCATCAACTTAACATGCCCTGTCTCTTCCTTCCTACCTCTCTACAATTCCCAGCCTTTTTTGATTTTCCACATGAGTGTCAACTACGGGATTGCATAACTTCCTAAATATGGAGAATTATACCTGGCTTATTTGTGTAGATTGTTGTCAGGGTCCTGAAGCTAAGAATCTAATCATATTATAAAGCAACTGACTGGGACCAGGGCACTACTAAAAGGAAGCACTGAGACAATTATTGTACTGCATTGAATTGTTGCAGTTCATAGCAAAAGTACCGATATTTCCCTTCCCTCTCCAACCAATCCTCTTCCTTCACTTTTTTCAACACCTACTTCAAAACTATGACTAGAAAGTCATTCCTGATTGATCATGCTAACTAGGTGTACCCAAAGCACTTACACGTTCGGAAGTGAATAATTTAAAAAGTCTAAACATCTTATAAAGGGTTCTAAAAACTGTTAATAGCTCCTTATTGAGTGCAGGACAAAACAGAAAATTCTTAGTTTGATTTTCAAGACTTTCCCCTACCCGGGCTTAAAACTGTCTTACTAACTAGTGTTTTGAGAACTCTCTCCAGCCAAGTCAGTCTCGCCAAAAATCATCATGCTTATTCTCACTTCTGCTCCCTTTTCATTTGTTCTCCACCTAAAACGTTCTTTCTTCCAAGGCTTAACTCCATTTCCACTTCCTACACGAAGGCTTCTTTAACCACTTTAGCTCGTAATTTTCCCCTCACCTTCTATCATTTGTCTATGTAGCTCATTTTATTTAATAACTTATTAGAGCAAACTCAAATTTTTCCAAACCCCCCAAAACACATACACATGGACTCTTTCTTTCAAAATTTCTATATAAACCGGTTGTCCATTATAAGATCCTATGATCTCTGATGATTTTATGCACCACACATTAGACATATACAATGGATAATATGGTGCTAAGCCCCTCATAATGTGTATATAATTTATTCTCTTACCTCACACCATTTGTTGGTAAGTTTTGTGAATTCCACCCTACAAAATTCCTCAGTTCGACCCTTCCCTCTCATTGTGTGCTATTGCAGGACCTTAACCTCCCTCACCTAGACTACTACAATTGCCCCTTAACCAGTCTCCCTGACTTCACCCTTCTCCCTTCTTCCGATCCACTCCCTTGACTCCTTTTTTTCCCCCCACTCCCTTCCCTCTTAAGTGACAGCAAATCCAACTTCACTCTCCTGGTTAACACCTGTGGTGGCTCTAAACCTTTCAGCTTGATGAGAACCTTTGCAATGTTCTCCGGTTTACCTTTACAGAGTCATCATGTTTTTCCCCTTTCTAGAAATACCCTTCTGTGTTTGCCTTGCAAATGCCTCCTCCTCCCTCACGATCCAGTTCAAAAGTCATTTCGTCTTCAACTTTCCCTGAGCAGGACTAACTGAATTTCCATTTATGTTTTCACAACACTCTAATGGTCTTATTACTATTACTTATTACTATTGCCCTGTCTCCTCCTCCCCAACACTGTGAGTTCCTTCAGTCCAGAGCTCTGTCTCGTGCATCTCTATTCCGTATTCCCGCAGGCAAAACCAGGATCTGGTTTAAAGCGTGCCCCGAACAAATATCTAGGGAATACAATTATTAGGACTTTTTTGTTTTGAAGACCTCCAGGAGCCCAGGACGTAGCTGGGCGAGTACTCCGCTTTCAGTAAAGCCCGTTTTTACAGGAGCCCGGCGTCTTGCCGCGGAGGCACTCACCACAAAGCAGGCGCTGGGCAGGGTTCAGGGGTGGCCTTGACCCCCATGCTGACGAACAGCCGCGTCTGCGCGACCTACTCGGGTCCTGGCTAAGGGAGCTGTGGGAGTATGACCGACCTCGTGAGGATGGTAGCACAGACTGACTGACAGACTAAAGCAGTAGCGGGTCCCAATGGACTGCCAGACGGGCCAAAAGCAGGAACAAATGATGGCCAGCCTCGTCATCTTCGAAAGTAAAGAGAGCGAACTAATCGCTGCAAGACGCCAGACACGCGCTTCGAGCCTCTCCTCACGCAGAGGAGGACGGGAAAAGGGCAGGAGGACTGCGAGCCTCGCCGAGTGCGCGTGCGCAGCAGACTCTTTCCGCCACCCGCGGCCCCGCCCCCACACCCTAGGCCTGCGCGAGCTTCGCCGAGTGCGCGCGCGCGCGGCAGCCCCATTTCCCCGCCCCTCACGTGGCCCCTCCCTGTCACCCTAGGCCGGCTCGAGCCTCACAGGCTGTACACGTGCGCGCATCCGAGCCGGCCCTGCAAGTCACGTGACCCCCGACTCCGAGTTTTCTCTACTACAGCCTTCCTAGCTCCTACTGCCAGAATCCGGCGTTATGGCTTCCGGCACGGCCCGCGCCGCTCCTTTCTCCCCGGTATTTCCCCTTCTCTTGTTCCTCCTGCTATTTTCCGCTCCGCATGGCGGTAGCGGCCTGCACACCAAGGGCGCTCTTCCCCTGGATACAGTCACTTTCTACAAGGTAACGGGGGTGGGGGAATCGCGCGCAGGTGCAGCCTGAGCATCGGGGGGAGCGCACACCCGTGGGGAAGAAGGCAGGGCTGGCAGAAGGTAGTCTGTAGCGACGGTCCCAGGGCTTCCCTCCATCCTAAAGGGCTGGTGGACTCTGGGCCGGGGCCATACCGTGACCATGGGGCACACAGGAGCCAGGGTCCCCGCGCACCCTTGCCTTTGCAGTATTTGTACTTCCTCTTTTGCAAAAGAGCTGCGGAGATGCAGTCTAGGGAACCGGGGGCCCCTTCCCCGCACCTAGGGGGAGAGGGCGGTGCCGGGCAAGATCCAATCCTCGAGTCCCAAGTGGAAGGCCTGGAGGGCGGTGCGAGGCGGACGCCACAGTGCTCCCGGCTGTGGTGGGGCTGGGGAGGTGAGGGAGGTGGTTGGAAACCCGGCGTGTTAACTGGCGTTTCCGCGACCCTCTTCCCTTGGTGTGGAATGCACCCTGCTTTGCAATACGCAAACAATGTTCAGAGATCCTGTGTCTTCCTGAAAAGTGCAAGCGTTAAGAATAAGGGAACTCTGTAGGGAATATCTTGGGCTTAGGGACAAAATGAAAAAAATCGGGTCAAGACTTGGAAGGATTCGCCTGGGTAAATGGACGTTGGAAATGTTGAAGGCTGACTGCAGTCCCAACTCTCTCCTCTGGCACCTGTCTTCACCCACCGACAGCTTTCAACTTCGCCTACAAGGTGGGCAAACTAAGCATTGAGAGAGAAGCCATTCGTTTTATTTTCTTAATTTGTATCCATTGCTGGGAAGTGAAGTTCTAAGTTCTAAATCTGTCTCAAACGGTTGAACTTTTTCTATTCTCAAAAGGTTTCCTTGTCCTAGATTTGGCATCTGTGGCTTATTCAAATGTTTAAAAGTGTAGGTATGGTTAGTTGGTTGTCAGGCACACCCCACAGCACCCTATGCTTTTGGGGCCTTTATTGGGAAGATTACACCCCACCCCCAAAAGCAGGAATGGGATAACATCACAGACCAAGTGTGACTTAGGGAAATTTTGCACTGTAAAGTTAATAGTATTTCCTGTTCAGTTGGTGCCTCTCTGTTTTTACTGCTACCACGCTGGTCTCAGTTGTCATTACAGTAGTCTTGCAGGTCTCACTGCTCAGCCTTTCCTCCCCCCTCCTGACCATTCTCCCTTTTGTTCCTTCAGCTCCAGCCATACATGCTTTCTGTCCTTTGAGTATTCCTAGCTCATCGCTGACATGGGCCCTTTGCACTGGCTGTTCCTTCTGACTAGAACATTCTTTGCCCAATCTTTGAAAGGCTGGTTGCTTCTCATCATTCAGGCTTAGGTTAAATATTACTTACCTTCTCAGAGTCCTTCCTTGACTTCGTCTTTCCCCTGTCAAAAGAGCCAGTCACATTAGTTGGATTTCTCTGTGGAGCACTCATCACTCATTTTTTACCCTTGTCTATTTTATCATCTCCCACGCTAGAATATGAAGAACTGCCTTGTCTATTTTGTTCCCTGATCATCTGCACGACCTAGCAGGTTACCTGTCACATAGAAGATAATAATAATTTGTTGAATGAATGAACAAATGTCTTCAGTCCCTTTCTAGATCTTCCTTCCATCACCACTGAACAAAAGGGGAGCTACCTGGTAATACGTCCAGGGGCCTTGTGCTTTGTCTTTCAGCAATTTCCAGTGCCTTTTTTTGTTTCTTGCTTTTCACCATCACTAGAAATAAGAGACCCTGCCTCCTTTTTTTTACTGCTTTGTTCACTTAGAGCAGTGTCTGGCACGTGATAGGTCCTCGGTACCTTTTTATTCAATGAATGAATGATGAATTCACCTTCATCTTGAGGAAGCAAGTTGCCTAAATATAGGATATGGTGGAGTCGATTCCTTAAGGATAAAGAAAGGAGACAGATTTCTAAAGCAATTAAGAGGTACAGACTGATTAATGAAAAGGAAAAAATTCACTGTGCAAATGTGTGCCATTCAAAACCATTCTGCCGATGGCTTAAAATGGCAGAATAAAAGATGGAGGCCTCTCAATTCTGTTTCAGTGTTAGACCACCATATAATTATTAATTATTCCATAATACGAATGTAGGCTCCTTGAAGGTAGGGATCCTGTGTTTTGCTTTTAAAATATTTTTCCCCCAGACATATGTAGCATCTGCTACCATAGCCTACCCTAGTTGTGTTCGTCTATCAAATATTTTCAGAACATCTGCTACATGCCAGGCACTCTTGGGCAATAGGGATAGAGCAGAAAACAAGTCAGACAAGGCCTTTGTACTCATAATGTACGTTCTAGTGGAGAGGACAGACAACAAACACTCAGATAAGAATTTTAGTGAGCGATTAATGCTGTGAAGAAAGCACAGCAGGGTAACGTGATAGAGGAGGGTGAAAATGAAGTAGTGCTAGCATGCTATGAGTGGAGGAGGCCTCCCCATGGGGTGGGGGTGGGGGACCACATTTGAACTGAGCTTTGAATGAAGGAGTTGGGGAAAGTGTATTCCAGCCTTCCAGCCAGCAGAGACAGCAAATGAAAAGGCCTAAGTGGAAATGAGTTTGTTGTGCTGAGCTGAAATAAGGACAGTCAGGCCAGAGGGATGTGATCTGATTTATATTTTAAGTCTTATCTGTGGGGCACCTGGGTGGCTCAGGTGGCTCAAATAAACAAATA
Source organism: Mirounga leonina (assembly GCF_011800145.1). NCBI lineage: Eukaryota > Metazoa > Chordata > Mammalia > Carnivora > Phocidae > Mirounga > Mirounga leonina. Next base: position 9,477,818 of record NW_023270436.1, read on the forward strand.
AAATCTTTATTTTAGAGATAAATTTTCGAGAGAGAGAGGGAGAAGCAGGCTCCCTGCTGAGTAGGTGCCTGATGTGAGACTCAATCCCAGCTCGGGATCATGACCTGAGCCAAAGCAGATGCTTAGCCGACTGAGCCACCCAGGCACCCCAATAAATAAAATCTTAAAAAAAAAATCTTACCTGCCTTTAGGCCCCCAGAGCTCAGATTTTGGGGCCTCACTTAAAAAAACTGCCTGTTCTGCTAGCTTCTCCTCCTTTCCTTGTGTCTCAAGGCAGTGTTAAAATATTTTTTAAAAGCTAAAACCAAATAGACAACACACAGGAACAAAGACTAACAAAAACTGGAATGATGTCAATTTGTGACTTAATTATGACAGTGATTGTCTATGATGAAAAATTGGCCAGAAGTGATTACTTTGATTAGAAAAGCAAAAAATTATAGGAGAAGGAGAGGGCAGTTTGTTAGAATAAAGCTGTGCATTGGGAGAAACCATCAAAACAAAGATCTTGGTGATTCCTCTAAAACTTAAACAGAATTACTATATGACCCAGCATTTCCACTCCTAGGTATATACCCAAAAGAAATGAAAACAGGCATTCAAACAAACATTTGTACACAAATGTTTATAATAGTGCTATTTACAAATAGCCAAAAGGTGGGAACAGCCCAAATGTCCATCACCTGATGAATAAATAAATAAAATGTGGCCTATCCATACAATGGAATATATTTTCCCACAAAAAGGAATGAAATACTGAGACATGCTACAACATGGGTGAACCTCGAAAGCATGATGTTGAGTGAAAGAAGCCAGGTACCAAAGGCTGCATATTGTAGGATGCCATCAGAGTGACCTCATAGAGACAAAAAGCAGATAAGTGATTGCCAGGGGCTGGGGAGAGAAGGAGGAATGGGAAGTGACTGCTTAAAATGTGTATGGGTATGTGATTCCTTTTCAGGAATGTTCTGGAATCGATATTAGTCATTGTTGCATGCTAGTGTTAATGGACTAAATTTCACTGTACTGTACACTTTATTTTTATTTGATTTATTTATTTGAGAGAGAGAGAGAGAGCACAAGCAGAGTGAGCGGCAGGCAGAGGGAGAAGCAGGCTCCCCGCTGAGCAGGGAGCCCCATGTGGGACTCAATCCCAGGACCCTGGGATCATGACCTGAGCTGAAGGCAGACACTAAACCGTCTGAGCCACCCAGGCGCCCTGCTGTACACTTTAAAATGGCTAAAATGGTGACTGTTGTGTGATGAGAATTTTACCACAATTGAAATAAAGGTCTTGACCCTGACAGTTTAGGACCTGGAGATCTAGCCAAAGGAACTGTGGTCTAGGGAGGGGACATTGTCCTAAGCCTGCCTCTCAGCAACTTCCTGTGAGCCCTGAAACTGCATAGTTCAGCCTTCGGCTCCCTAGCCAAAGCACCTCTATGGGTGCCAGATGGTTGGTTGGTTGGTTTTTGTTCATTGTTTACTGAGAAAGGCCCTCTGGGATGATGGGCATACCATGGGGCCAGTGGGGCCAATGTAGTATTTTCTAAGGGTTCCCTTAATCTTACTGAAAAGGCCACTGGAAGAGAAGGCCTTAATAGAGCTGCAGCTTTGTTTATTCTTAGCAGGGTTGTATATGTCTTTGATTACTGTGAACCAATACCTAATGGGGTACCAAACACCAATAAATTATTAAATGATTCAATGGGTCAATGAATGAATGAATGAATACTAGCGTGTGAGCACTTATCTCCCTTGCAGGCATGGTTTCCATTCTGTTTCTTAAACAAGGGTCCCTTGAGAAAGGGAATTAGCCCCAAAGGTCCCTGGAATCCTGGACTTGCTCAGCTCTCTGTGCCCTCAGGTCATTCCCAAAAGCAAGTTCGTCTTGGTGAAGTTCGACACCCAGTACCCCTACGGTGAGAAACAGGATGAGTTCAAGCGTCTGGCTGAAAACTCGGCCTCCAGCGATGATCTCTTGGTGGCAGAGGTGGGGATCTCAGGTATGGACAAGTCCATCATGACTGTGGAGGGCAGAAGGGGAGGAAACTAGGAATTATTTCCATCCTTGTAGGTGGAATACCCAACACTTTCCTAAGCCACACAGGAGTGTAAGTGGGATCATGGCCTCGAGAATCTGGTACCCGTGGCAGGCTTAGCTTGAGCAGATTCTGATTCTGAGCAGAACCTCAGTTCGTCCTTGCAGGTGCCCAAGGGAAGGGGATTCCCCCATCCCTCACCCTCCACCCCACACTGACATTAAACCTACTCTGAGAATCTGGAGCTCTCCTTGCAGGGGACTGGTCAGAGGAGGTATCATGCTTCCTAGGGTCTCCATAGTCACTTCTCCATCTTCTTTTCGGCTGTTTTTTACCAAAACGATTGGATTTTGGCTTTAACTCAAATTCATCAGAGCTACCACTAAATCAAGGACAGCTGTCAACCACAGTGACCACTCTTAATAATAATAGTTGTCAACATGTGGTGGTTCCCAGTCTGTAAAGGTGTGCACAGACAGTGCACTTTGCATCTTCACTTGAACCCTGCCTAAAAAGTGAGGCACATTTTCTCCATTTTTATACTTGAGGAAAACTGAAGCTCAAGGGACTAAATGACTTGTTTCAGGCCATGGAGTAGTAGGAAGTGGCTCATCCAGAACTCCACCTGAGTATTTATTCCCAAGTGCAGTGGTTCTTCCCTCTCTCAGCTTCCTTCCAGCTGGGATGCCCCAGTTCCCTAGCTAGCTGGAGAGTCTGGTCCTGGGTAGGGATAGTTGCCACACTTTTCCAGGGCAGTCAGTTCTGACCCAGCTGCAAATCCACTCCCTTGGGGCTTTTAGAAAAATAGCAGCTGACATTTATCAAACATTTACCATGTGCCAGGCCCCTGTGCTAAGTGTTATCCATGTATCTTATCGTTGTGACAACTCTAGGAATAAAGTACTATGACCCCTGTACTTCATGCTTAGAGTACTGTGCTCAAGATTATACAGTTTGAAGTGGCAGCATGGGACTGGAACCCCACACTTCCTATACTACGGCCCCATAACAGGCAGCCTTGGCCCTTTCTTTTTGGCAAGGTATAAGAAACCTGATGTCACAGCATCAGTCCTCGGCACTGCTACTGCCTGTTAGGAAGTACATAGCAAATACCATAGATTGCATTGAACTCTCCAGGTTAAGTGCACTTTTCTCCCCATTGGGTCTTCCCAACACCTCACATGTGGTAGAGACTCTGCCTGTTACCTATCCCATGTTCCCCTTGCTCACTAAGCTCCAGCCAGAATGGCACTTGCAAGCCTTCAGTCCACCCAGCTTAGTCCTGCCTCAGAGCTTTGACACTTTCAGTCCTTCCTACCTGAGACATTCTTCCCAGATTATCACGTGTCTGCCTCCTTGAAACTCCAGTCCTTCATCTCGTATCATCTCCGTAGAAAGGCCTTCCATGACCACCCAAAGTAGGCCTTCTTACCTACTGTCACATCATCCCATTTTATTTTTATCTTTTTGGCACTAATTATGTACATTTGTTTACCATCTCTCTTCTTACCCTTAGAAGAATATAAGCTCCTTGAGGTCAGAGAAGTTGTAACTCTTCATCATAACTAGATCCGTAGCACTCAGAACAGAACCTGGCGTATAGTGGGCATAGAATAAATATTCAGAAGAATTCCCATTTTGCAGATGAGGAAAGTGAAGTTCAGAGAGGTTAAATGACTAATGCCGCGTGGCTAGGAAGTAGCAGAGGAGAAATGTAAACACAACCAGGATCCTTCCTGCTGTCAGCTCAGATAGGCCTCATAGCAATCTCCTGCCCTGCATTCCTCTTGGTCTTGCTCCTCATACCTGATTTCTGTTCACAGATTATGGAGATAAGCTGAATATGGAGCTGAGTGAGAAATACAAGCTGGACAAAGAGAACTACCCAGTCTTCTACCTCTTTCGGGATGGGGACTTTGAGAACCCAGTCCTGTATAGTGGGGTGGTTAAGGTTGGAGCCATCCAACGCTGGCTAAAGGGGCAAGGAGTCTACCTAGGTATGCCTGGTTGCCTGCCTGCATATGACGCCCTTGCTGGGGAGTTCATCAGGGCCTCAGGCGTGGAGGCCCGCCAGGCCCTCTTGAAGCAGGGGCAGGACAACCTCGCAAATGTAAAGGAGACTGAGAAGAAGTGGGCTGAGCAATACCTGAAGATCATGGGGAAGGTCTTAGACCAAGGTGAGGACTTCCCAGCTTCAGAAATGACCCGGATAACCAAGCTGATTGAGAAGAACAAGATGAGTGATGGGAAGAAGGAAGAGCTCCAGAAGAGTTTAAACATCTTGACTGCTTTCCAGAAGAAGGGGGTCGAGAAGGAGGAGCTGTAAAAAGGCACTCCGGGTTTTCCAGGGTTTGGTGGGAGTGGGGAGGGGAGCGTTACCTGCTGGCTGTGAGAGACCCTCCTGGGATGTAAGAGAGTGATGGTTAAGGTGGCACTAATAAGCCAGAAATCTGAGCATGCCCAAACATTGACGCTGATGTGACCGTGCGTGGGACATCACTATAGCCAGTCTGTGTATAACTGGAGCACTTACCAGATGGCTTGTGAAATTCCCCCTCTGAAGGAATTGGTGCTATAAAGAAGAGTGTACGGCCCAGGTCCTTGACAGGTGTTATTCTGACCCAATTAAAGTTTCTGTGTTTTGGTTAAAAGGGATCTGAAGCCATTCAGTTTTCTTTCACAAATTATACTTTGGCCTGTGATCTGCTTTCTCCTTTGAATTTATTTTTTAATCTAAGCCAGTATGGAGCGCACTCTACCACGGTAATTGACTATCCTTTTAATACTGTAGAAACTGGTCGCAGCTCAAGGCCTACCTATATTACTTTCCACCAGTGTTGAAACTCCAGTGGACTGATTGTGGGTGGCAAAATGCATTGTCCTTTTTCTGGTCCTTAAAGTGGAATGGCAACTTTTTTTTTTAAGATTTTATTTATTTATTTGACAGCACAAGCAGGGGGAGCAACAGGCAGAGAGAGAGGGAGAAGCAGGCTCCCCGCTGAGCAGAGAGCCTGATGCGGGGCTTGATCCCGGGACCCTGGTACCACCACCTGAGCCAAAGGCAGACGCCTAACCGACTGAGCCACCCAGGTGCCCGTGGAATGGCAACGTTAAAGAAGCTCAGTGTAATCATTTTCCATACTCCATGAAAAACATAGAGCAAATTCTTAGTTTTACTGATAAAAGCAGATGGTTTTTTTTTTTTTTGAGTTGGATTTAGATAGCAAAATAATAGAATTCAGTCTAATTCGAAAGTTTTTTTTAAAAAGGGGATTGTTTTCCATCTAAGCTACTTTGTCACTGTCAGTTACTCACTAAGTACCAATATTAAAGAAGCGGAGTGGGAGACCACTGTACTGACTTAAATCTGTTTTCAGGAGTGATGAGCAATTACTTGCAATGGTAAGGTTCATGATACCATCTCCACTTTCATATTTAACTACTTGGAAATACCAAAGTGCAGCTCCTGAAATATTTATTATTACAGCCACACAAAGAAATTTGAGTTGAACGGAGTTAGCAAGTAAAACCTTGTCTGTATTCCTCCATTTCAGCCAGATTGGTATTTAAAGTCACTGGAAACTAAAAAATGCAGGAAAAACCATGTGTTGAATTGGATGGAACAAAAACAATTGTGGTAGCTTAGGCTCACAATTCAAACCAAGTAAGTAAAAGATGTTCAGGGGTACCTAGGTGGCTCAGTGGGTTGAGCGTCTGACTGGATTTCAGCTCAGGTCATGATCTCAGGGTCATGGGATGGAGTCCCAAGTCGGGCTCTGTGCTCAGAGCAGAGTCTGCTTTGAGATTCTCTCTCCCTTTGCCCCTCCCCCCCATAAATAAAACCAGAAAAAAAGATGTTCAGACCTAAACACCTGCCGGTAACCAGCATAGGTACTCTCAACATTTGAGAAAAGGATGTAACTCTGTATATATTTCAGTATTTCCCCTACTTGTTTCATTCTAATTGAAAATTTTGGAAGATCTCTCTGGATGCTTCTCACTGATAAACTTGTTTAGCTGTTCTAGTTTTTTCTCATCTGTATAAAACAGGTTCACTTCCAAAGAACTAAGCACTGTCGTAATGGGACATACAGTAAGACAAATGGCAAGTAGGGAGAGAACTCTGCAACTACATGCATCCACAGTCCCTGAATGTGATCCCGTCAGTTGTGAAAGGTAGCAGCACATGAATGGGTACTTCATTGGATGAGTCCAGGCTGAGTATTATTATTTATTTATTATTATTATTATTTTTTTATTTGAGAGAGAGAGAATGAGAGACAGCACGAGAGGGAAGAGGATCAGAGGGAGAAGCAGACCCCCAGCTGAGCAGGGAGCTTGATGAGGGACTCGATCCCGGGACTCCAGGATCATGACGTGAGCTGAAGGCAGTCGCTTAACCAACTGAGCCACCCAGGCGCCTGAGTATTAATATTTATAAGCCTAGGGTCTTGACTCGAAGAGCCATTGGGCAGGGCTAGATTATCCTATCAGAGGCTCTTTATATCAAATATTTTTCATTAAAGATGGGCCCTCTATAAGCTCTATAGAGTCTGAAGTGACTGGCATATGCCACATAAAATTAAATCTTCCTTTACACTTAGGTCAAATGGATTCCTTCCCTCTTCTTCCTCTAATTAAATAATATTGTGGCTCACAATAATATTGATGCTACTAATCAGACTACAAGGAAGGCTATGGACTGGCTTCCCAGAATCAAACAAATACAGACAATTTCTCAGGAATTTGTAGATAACCTGAAGCAAGTGAGACCCTGGATCCAACAAAGAACCTCATTCTGAGGAACTTGTAAGTTACCTCAAATAATCCTTGGCAATTGGTACCACCAAAAAAGTTGGCATCAGAATTAATTCAGGAAAGATTGATTGTTCAATAAATAACCAAGACAGAATCTGAGAATTTGAATGTAGCCATCAAGACTAAGAATGTGAGATGGTGGGTTGGGGGTGGTCTAGATTTCAACTCCATCTGTGCTTAAGGGTTTGAATCTTCTATAACCCTTACCTCACTAGGTAGTCTTAGGTGATAGCCTTACCTGCAGTAACTTCCTTTCTCATATATGTGAAATAGTACACTTTTAACTGGGATACATGGAAGCTGGAGGTTGCAAGAGCTCTGTGGTTCCATGTATAAACTGCTGTAGGTACCCCACAATTTTTATAAGCATTTGGCTCATGGTTGCTTACCTTCTATTTGTTACTGTGAAATATGGGTCTGGATCAAGGCAGTGACAGCATCTAAAAATGGAAGAAAAAGTATAAACCTGAGCCCACCTTTTGGGGAAGACTAAAAATGGCAGTTGAGCTGCGGACTCTTGGTTTTGGTGCAGGTTGTGATCTCGGGGTCGTGAGATCAAGCCCCACACTGGGCTTGCGCTCAGCACGGAGTCGACTTGGGATTCTCTCTCCCTCCCTCTGCTTCTCCCCTGTGCACATGCACACACACACACACACACACACTCTAATAAATCGTAAAAAAAATAACATATTGAGGTAAATCCAAGTACCCACCTTTTATAACAGGGAAAAAGAATGCTGAGGTGGAGTAGCAGGCAAAAACAGACTTTTCTCAGGGCCCAGACAAGGGCATTTAATAGTATAGGACAGAAAGGAAACTAGGAGCTCCTCTTTCCACTGTACTGTCTGTATGTGAGAATCAACTTTTGATCTCAGCCTGTGGGCCCAAGTGCTCTTGGATTAATCATATCATCAGTCAGCCTGAAATCCTCCAGTAACTTCCCACTAAATTTCTGTTCACACACACACACACCCCCGCCACTATACTTTCTACCCCGTTTCCTTCCCCCTTTCGACTCCTTTAAGCCCAGTCACTTGAGCCCTTTTTCGTCATTCACTGGAACATGCTCAGTAATTCCTGCCTTGCGGCCTCTGCAGTTAGGTTCCTTTCTCAGTTGTTGACTCTTCATCAATCAGGTCAAATGGCACTACTCCTGGGCCCAGGTTATCACACACCCTGATTTACCTACAACAGGACTTACAAACTAATGTTTCTTTTTCTTATCTCCTCCCCCACTTGGACCACTAACTAGGATGTGTGCTCTCATTTACCACTGTATCAGCAGAGCCTAGTGTAAAGAAGTGTCCAATACATGTATGTTGAATTCATGAATGCTAGCATGTGAGGTACTACTTTTAAACAAAAAGGCCAGTGGCCTTGGAATAAAAATTTTAAATTCACGAATACTACAGTTTTGTCAAGGAATATAACACTCAGTACAAAACTGAGATGAATTACATCATTTAAAAGGTTGTGGCTTCTAGGAATCCAAACAGATATGACCCAGGCAGAAATGCCAACTTAAAATGGAAGTGTTTATATAAATTAACCCATCTAGTTGAATTGGCTATGTATGCTTCACTTAGTTCTGAAGAAGGAAGAATATATACTTCCCATATTAATAAATGACATCAAATAAGTAGGAAGAGTTTCAATAACAAGGCCATAGATACATTGAAACCCCTTTTTATATTAAAAGTTTAAATGAAAGACAAATCCAGGTTGAACATAGTGATTGCAAAATATAATGCAATTTTGAACAATTAAAATTATGAAAATATACAAAATTGATGGGCAACACAGCTAGGCATTTGTACATTTTCCATTATGTGAAGAACACTAAAAATTTCTCTATGCTTTATCCACATCAGATAAATGATTTAAACCAAATGTTTGCTTTGGAGAGTCTTAACTTAGGATCTCAGTAGTATAAAAAGCAGTAATTTTTCAGTCTGTAAACAGTAGTCGTGTTTTTTCTTTCCTTTTTTTTTTTAAATTATCAATTTACCACACAAAAACAAACACAACAACAACAACAAAAAACCCACACAAACCAAAAACAGCAGCAGCAGCAATGGGTTATTTGGGAATTCTCTTCAAATACCAATGACATACAATTCCTGGAGGGTGCTTTTTACTCATGTAAGAATATATATATATATATATTTTTTTAAACTGTACACAATTTATAGTGCATAACAGTTTCCAAAAGAACAGATCAATAAAAGATATTGGCCATTTCTGCATAATTTCATTCTTTTTACAATTATCCCAAAATGTAAGAGGTTGGATCTAATTGGAATGCTACATTTAGTAGGAAAGTCAGCAAGTAACAAAGGAAGCATAACCTCAACATAACATTATTTGTCACTAAAACCAGGAGAGGTCCCAGGTGCCCCTAGGCAAAAGACTAGTTAGGTAGACCACTGGAGTCAAGCACTGTCCCTGAGGACCAAAGCCAGCTCACTGACCACACATATGCTAGATTGACCATGGTCAGCTGAAGACTTGTTTCATGGAGGATTTCTATTTCTATGTACAGTATTTTTGGATATTCAAAGAAACATCATTTCAAGAACACATGCCATACACACATACCCCCAACCCTCATACACACACCAAGTTCCATCATTTTAAATAGGCAATAGTTTTATGAAATTATGATACATTGTCATTAAATTAGATTTGGAATCAGTAAGAATTTTCAACTCATCTTGTTCAAGGCAGTTCTTCCATTTGGGATGGGGTATGATGGCTGTGGGTACCAACTTACATCAAAAAATAATTTCTTGAAATTACTTGATGGACTAGGATTTCCAGCAAGTCTTATTTTGAACAGATAATGTAGTAATTTTCTTAAAAATCTCCTTGGAAGTTTAAGCAGCTATTAATCACCCTATCAAATTGTGAATCTAAGAAAGTCACGATGAGGGGACAAAATGCAATTGTTTTGCATACAAAGATTTCCCAAGCTCGCTTTTGTTTCCTTTTGAAAGAAAAAAGTACCACATTTCACTGGAGGAGTAGGAAAGGACCTGTAAGGTCTTTAAGACCAATCAACCCTCCATCAGATGCTTGAATTTTCTCATCAAACTCGTATCTTTGCTCTTACAGAATTACTAACTTTAATGGTGTTTTGAGTAACAAAGACCAAAAACAGAAGCACAGATTCAAATGCAAAAAGTTATCAAAGCAATTATATCAACTGTGTAACACTTTCAAGAGCAATGTTTATCTTTTCTGTCAGACCAACCTCTGAAGCTATAGTCTTGGGGAGCTCCAGGTAAGCAATGTAAACACCATCCTGGTGTAATTCTCAAGTTTGAAGAAAGTAGACCAAACGTCAAACCCAATGGGTAACATTTCTTTTGCCAGCCTAAAACTTAAAACCTAGGTTAAGTCCATAATATACATTCCTTCCTTCCTCCCCAAACCCCCCACTTAAAAAACACTAAAGTATTAAATCTATTTTCAAGCATATATATATATATATATGCTTGAAAATATATATGTAAAAGCATATACATATATATATATATCTCACAAAACCAATGACATTGGTATTAGACTTGCTTGCATAAATTATGTACACCTCTCTTCTTTAAACAGTGATTCCCATCTTTCCCAAAGATGGAGAAAGACAGCAAGCTAGTCCTCAGCAGGCTCATAAGTGGTCTGCACTGCTTTCCCCTCCATATGGTGTAAGTTAACACAAGCCTATCTGTGATTTAACTTTCACAGGAGCTAGGATGGGGATTTCTTGGCTTTTGGACTATTAAGCCAAACACTGAGTGCCCGTGGTCATCTGAGTAGTGCTCTTCAGTGACAGGTGCTTATGCCAAATATCATCTGAGGCTCTTTGGGTACCTGCTTTGGGTTCTGTGGGAGCCAAGCAGCTGAGGAAGCCTCAAAACTAAACTAATGTGGAAAGAGGGCCTTCTCCCAGTCACGGTCCCCCTATACTTCTGCCTTCTGCTTCCTAAGGCTCAAGGACCAGACCAAACACCCGCTACGATAATGGTAGGCCCATTCAGCTGCTCTGAGGTCAATGCTTTATGCTTAATTTCTATTGCTGCTTTTATAGGACCCCCCCCCCCGCACCCACCCACCAGATGTTTCTGGTGATAGAAGGAAAGAAGAAAAGTGGGGCTCTCTTGAGGCTGCCATATGCATATGAACATGTATAAAAAGTGGTCAAACCCAGATGAGGGTCCTGCTTCTGCTTTATATACAATAATTTAATCAGTTGTATACATTTAATACCTAAAAAATTAATTCACAATCAAAGTCCTTCATGCATTTTATGAGGAAGTTCTGGATTAAAATGATGGTCAACCAGTTGTAGCTTTTGCCTGGGAAGATGATGTCATTTTCTGCTGTAGAGTCATTGGTGCCTGTGGTTCACACTTCCTTAAATTTTTAGTTTCTTTGTGGTCTCCAGTCTTTTTTTCAGCAGCTCTCCAATTTCCAGAAGTGAGTGTAGATAACTGCTCTGCACCTTCCCTTGCACAGTTTTTGAAAATTTTCTCTCTTCCTACAAAGGAGATAAGAATTAGTGGTCTTGCTCTGAAAGCATTCCCCCAGATTATAGTTCCACTCATAGAAGTAAAAATTACCATTACCTTTGATCTCACTGCAAGCTCCATCAGAATACAATAGGTCATTTTCAATTTCATAAAATGCAAAGAAGGCTTAAAGCTCATCACAGATGAGTATTTTTCCATGTGATTTTTCACTGACACCTTACTGCTTTAGCATCATTATTCTTTCAATTCTTTCATCAGTATTCTGTTTTAAGTTATACAAAATAAAAAAACTGAGATTCCTGATTATTAATGTTCATCCAGAAAAAAAGGTAGAAAATTATTACTAAGTAGTCTGGATATAAAATCACTACTATTTTATTAGCTGTACAAAATAGAAAAATTAAGATTTCTGATTATTTCATCAGAAAACAAAAGTAGAAATTATTAATTTGGACATTATCAGAGCCACTTCTTAAAGGCATCAAATTTACCTTTTACCTTTGCCAACTTTTCTAGTTACAAAGTCCATGGGTTCCAGAGACCAAACAGCTAAAAAAATAACAAAGCTTTCCTAGACCTCCTCAAATATGTGCTACACACTTGACCTGCAAGTAGAGACTACAAAAAATAAAGGGATGGAGTATTCAAACAGAGAAAGGAGGTTGGCTGAGAACTGGTTAGGGTTACATGAAGTTGGCAATTGCAAAGCCCTGAAGAACCCAGGGAAGCACACCTTTTGGCCGAACAATATTACCTTGAGACCTCAACTACTTTGGAAATACACATGTGCTTTAGTAGAGAAGGTATGTAAAATACACTTCATTCAGGACTGTAGTAAAAGTAAATGTATATAAACAACTAAAATATCCAATGGCTATGATCCATTCATATTTTGAATACCATACAGTTGTTTAAAAGAATAAGACGGATGTATATGCATTAGCCTGAACAAATCTCTTGAATATAAAGTTAGGTGAAAAAAAAGCCAAGTTTCAGTGTAAAATAGAGTTTATCATTTACTTTCAAAAACCTACCAGCTATTAGAGTACATTATAAGGTTACATTAAAAGGTCTTGGCACACAACCAGTTTCAGTGGATACCCCTAGGGAAGAGGGAAAAGGACTAGGCCTGGAGGTGGCAGCCCAGAGGCACAGTGTTTCAAGTTAAGAAAGAAAGGAAAGAAAAAAGAAGTAAACCTAGTGGAAACTGAATTGAAGAAGAAAAAAATTTTTTCCACCCAAAAGACAAAAGCCAGCACTATATGGACCCTACATTTGGTGGCTGGTGCTGCTTGGTATAAGTATTACGACTTCAATAAAAATAGGCAATAAAATACCCCATCCTCCCATACCCCCTCCATTATTGTTTTGTGTAATCCTCACTATAATCCTATAAAAGAGGTATTATGATTTCCATTTTACAGATAAAGAAATTGAGGCCCAGGAAGGTTAAGTGACTTCCCAAGGTCAAAAGATAAGGATGGGGCACCTGGGTGGCTCAGTCAGTTAAGCATCCGACTCTTCGTTTCAGCTCAAGTCATGATCTCAGGATTGTGAGACTGAGCCCCGCACTGGGCTCTGTGCTCAGCGGCAAGTCTGCTTGAGATTCTCTCTCTCCCTCTGCTCATGCTCTGTCTCTCTCTCTCTCTTCTCTGTCAAATTAAGTTTAATCTTAAAGGTTTTATTTATTTGACAGAGAGAGCAAGTGAGCACGAGCAGGGGGAGCAGCAACAGAGGGAGAAGGAGAAGCAGACTCTCCACGGAGCAGGGAGCCCGATGCGGGGCTCGATTCCAGAATCCTGAGATCATGACCTGAGCCAAAGGCAGACGCTTATCCTACTGAGCCACCCAGGTGCCCAAGTAAATAAAATCTTAAAGGAAAAAAAAAAAGATGAGGACAGAGTCAAGTCTTGAAAAATCTAAAATAGCCCAAAGTTAAAGATAACCTTCAGAATGAATACTTAAAATGAGAAATCTTATTCCTCACATCACAAGGCACAGATCCTTTAACAACAACCACACAACCAGCAACAGCGGGCTACTGTGCCTGTCATCTTTGTACTGGACAGTCCTTCCCACATACCATGTGCTCTAGCTCTGCCGACTGACTCACGGTGCCCCCACACAATTCACCTTTCTACATCTGTTTTAGTCTGCCTCTTTATGCTTTGGATTCCTTTCATCCATTCCGGTCTACCTACTGAAAACTTATTAATCCTTAAATGTCCCCTCTCCGGTAAGACTCTTTCTGACTCACTCAGTTTTTGTGCCTCTATCATATCTCCAAATTAATTTGTATGCATCTCTCTACAGCTGGGTCTTTTTTTTCAAATTAACATATAGTGTATTAATAGTTCAGAGGTAGAGTCCAGTGATTCATCAGTCTTATATAACACCCAGTGCTCATTACATCACATGCCCTCCTTAATGTCCATCACTTACCCCACCCTCCCACCCCCCTCCCCTCCAGCAACCTTCAGTTTGTTTCCTATGATTAAGAGTCTCTTATGGGTTGTCTCCCTCTCTGATTTCGTCTTGTTTTATTTTTCCCTCCCTTCCCCTATGATCCTGTTTTGGTTCTTAAATTCCACATGAGTGAGATCATATGATAACTGTCTTTCTCTGATTGACTTATTTCATTTAGCATAATACCTCTAGTTCCATCCACATCATTGCAAATGGCAAGATTTCATTTTTTGATGGCTGAGTAGTATTCCATTGTATAGCTATACCACATCAACCTTATCCATCCATCTGCTGATGGACATCTGGGCTCTTTCCACAGTTTGGCTATTGTGGACATTGCTGCTCTAAACACTGGGGTGCAGGTGCCCCTTCAGATCACTGTATTTGTATCTTTGAGGTAAATACACAGTAATGCAATTACTGGGTCATAGGGTAGCTCTATTTTCAACTTTCTGAGGAACCTCCATACTGTTTTCCAGAGTTACAGCCAGGTCTTTTGATCACTGTATTTTATGAGCATTTACCCAAAACAGCAAGCTCAATAAATTTATATTAACAATCTCAGAGGTACCCAGCAAAGCCCAATGAAGCATGTGACATGAAGCGATGTGACATTCATTCCAGTTTGTGATCTTTAAGATTTTTTTTTTTAAGATTTTATTTATTTGTCAGAGGGAGAAAGAGCAAGCAAGCATAAGCAGAAGGAACAGGAGGGAGAGGGAGAAGCAGGCTCCCTGCTGAACAAGGAGCCCGATGCGGGGCTCGATCCCAGGACCCTGGGATCATGACGTGAGCCGAAGGAAGACGCTTAACTGACAGCCATCCAGGCGTCCCTAAGATTTTTTTTTTTTTTTTAACGATACTATAATTTTGATTTTTAGTGTTCTACAATATTCAGGAAAGGGGATGAGAGTTTGGAGTAGAGAGTAAGTTTGGGTTTGTCATTTCTTTCAGAGGGGTGTGCAAGTGGGAGGTAGAAGGCAAGAATCCTAGCTAGGATGTACCTATTTCTCAAGAATTCAATTACTAGGAGGTGCCTGGGTGGCTCAGTTGGTTAAGCGACTGCCTTCGGCTCAGGTCATGATCCTGGAGTCCCAGGATCAAGTCCCACATCGGGCTCCCTGCTCAGCAGGGAGTCTGCTTCTCCCTGACCCTCCCCCTCTCATGTGCTCTCTCTCTCTCTCTCTCTCTCTCTCATTCTCTCTCTCAAATAAATAAATAAAATCTAAAAAAAAAAAAGAATTCAATTACTAGGCCTTTACTGGCTCCCCAAGTGCCCAGAAGTCATAAAGGCTAGTGGCAGATGCAAATGTGTTATAGGAATACAGAAGAGGAAGAGGTGGGAATGGTTCTGATGGTGAGACTGGGACTTAACTGGGGCTGAGAAATGAGAGGTGCTATTCTCTATTTTCTATAGTATACAGTATATTTCTATATACTTCTGTATACTGTCTATAGTATAGTATGCTATCATTTGTGTTTAAAAGTGAAAGGTTGTGGGGAAGGAAAGAGATATCATATGCTTGTAGCTGGGTTACTGACTCAGGAAGATTGTACAAGAAACTACCAACAATAATGGTTCCTTCTTGGAAACGAACTAGGAAATGTGTTAGAATGGGAGGAAGACATTTCACTATACAGTCTTTATTTATGCCACTTTTTTTTTTACCATGTGCTTATTTTACTTTTTAAAACAATGTAAAGCTTGAAAAAAGGAAGACTAAATAAATAAAACAAAAATACTAAAGAATTAATCAATTAGTCCTACTCACCAGTGAAATCTATATTCATTCTAATGTATATAGGAAAGACAGCTTAACTGTCTAAAACGAAACTTCTAGTTTCCTCTGAATACATCTGCTTTCTTTAACCAGTCTTCGGAAATGTTATTAAAGGCTCTGAGCCCCTTCCCACAGTAAGCCCCTTGTTTATAACTCTAATGAGTTGAAGCTTTACAAAAGAGGGGCTTAACAATCTTTAAAACTGGTGTGCCACGTAAGATTCCATTCATTCTCCTCCTGGGAAGGTCTGGGGCTGGAAATGATGACTGCTCTCCTTAGTGGAGGAGCTCCCTCACTAGCAGAAGCTCAGGTCAGACGAACTACTCAAGGGAGCACTCCCTCACGACTGGAGTTTCATCACTAGAGCAACTAGGCTGGTGAATGTTAACTCACCTGACAATCATTTCAGACTGAAAGTTTACTAATTTAAATTTTTTAAAGAATACATATCTTAAAGGCAAGACTTTACAAGGATTTTGCTAACAATTTTTTAAGAAACTAGCCTAAAGTAATTACCAGGAGAAATCTGATGAGTGGTACCTTTGATGCCATGCTTGGCTCCATTCCCCTTTTTGACTGGCTTACGCTCCAGCCTAATTATTACTGACATAATTATTTATGATGTCCAGCATCTCTTTTTCAGGTGATAACTGCTGGGGTAGCAAAGAAACCAGCCAACCCAGCAGCAGGTAACTTCTCACTCAAGGAGACTGTCCCTGGATCTCAATGGCTGGTTTCCTCTGTTGTTCACAATACGAATAGTTCTAATTGTATTCCTCATTAATTAATCATCAGTTTTCACAGTAAAGGAACAACCCCCAAAATGTACAGAAAGGAGGTAAAGGGATGGGGAGAAGGGAAGGGGGAGGGGAACCCACCACCACCAATGACACAACAAAACACTGCTGCTAGGCACCTTCCAATCACAAGTCCTATATGGAGCAGACGATGAATTGAAATTAACTTGTCCTTGTGATAAAGAAAAGAACACTTGAGTATCTACAAATAACTTAACTGCTGATCGCCTACAGGCTCTTACCAGTGAGAGAGAAGTATCTTCTAAAATAAGTTCTTCAAGTTTAAGTGCAATTAGATGTGTTTCAAGCCCTTTAATATGATCCACGACGTTGGAAATTAAAGTCTGAAGCCCAGTAACATAGTCTTGGAAACTGGTGAAGACAGGTGGCTGGAAAAAAGATTTTTAAAAAGATGAAAGATTATCAAACATATTTCCTTTGCTTACATCTCATAAGCTACATTAACTTCCTGCTACAGTATTACTTAATGCTATTAATAGTAACCAGGATGGATACAGTTTTGAATATTAAGACAGTCTCTCAGGGGCGCCCGGGTGGCTCAGTCGGTTAAGCGTCTGCCTTCGGCTCAGGTCATGATCCCAGGGTGCTGGGATCGAGCCCCGCATCGGGCTCCCTGCTCCGCGGGAAGCCTGCTTCTCCCTCTCCCACTCCCCCTGCTTGTGTTCCCTCTCTCGCTGTCTCTCTCTGTCAAATAAATAAATAAAATCTTAAAAAAAAAAAAAAAAGTCTCTCAAACCACGGTAAACTTAATTGCCACCAAATAATGCTTAACTCAACAACAATGAGAAGCATTGTTTTTAAGTGGAGTTTATTCACTCTGGGGAACTGGAGATGGAAAAACCAATAGAAAATATCTTAGTTGGTCATTACTCAACTTCAGGCTGAGAATCTTCTGGAACACTAAAGAAGATGAGAGGAACCAAAATTTCATTTCTTCTCTATATGTCTTTGAGATTTCCTCTAATGTTAATAACAGAAATGGAGTTTTCTAAGTTCTAAAGAAAAAATAATGGGTAATGGGGCGCCTGGGTGGCTTGTCGTTTAAGAGTCTGCCTTCGGCTCAAGTCAAGATCCCAGCGTCCTGGGATTGAGCCCAGAAGCCTGCTTCTCCCTCTCCCACTCCCCCTGCTTGTGTTCCCTCTCTCAGTGTCTCTCTCTGTCAAATAAATAAATAAAATCTTAAAAAAAAAAAAATGGGTACAACAGTCACGAAAATTCTGAAAAATAGCAGTTAAGGGGAACTTGCCCTCATATGTATTAGAGTATATTATAAAGTTACATGAAATCCAGACAGCACTGGTATATAAGTGAAATGATAAAAAGTGGAAGGAAACAAGTCCCAAGATAAACCAAAGACTATAAGGGAACGTAAATGTTGTCATCTCAAAACAGTGGTTTGCAGTGGATGAATGGTACTGAGATAACTAGCTAGACATCTGAAAATATAAAATAGGGGCACCTGGCTGGCTCAGTCAGTAGAGCATGCAACTCTTGATCTTGGGGTTTGTGGTCTTGAGTTCAAGCCTCACCTTGGGTGTAGGGATGACTTAAAAGTAATTTTTTTTTTAACATTTACTTATTTGAGAGAGAGACAGCAAGCAAGCACATGAGTAGGGATAAGGGCAGACGGAGAAAATCTCAAGCAGACTCCCCACTGAACACAGAGCCCAATAACCCATGAGATCATGACTTGAGCCGAAACCAAGAGTTGGATGCTTAATCAACTGAACCACCCAGGTGCCCCCAAAATAAAATCTTTTAAAAAATAAACAAAATAGGGGTGCCTAGGTGGCTCAGTTGTTAAGCGTCTGCCTTCGGCTCAGGTCATGATCCCAGGATTCTGGGATCGAGCCCCACATCAGGCTCCCTGCTCCACAGGAAGCCTGCTTTTCCCACTCCCCCTGCTTCTGCTCCTTCTCTTGCTGTGTCTCTCTCTGTCAAATAAATAAATAAAATCTTAAAAAAAATTAAAAAAATGAACAAAATAAAAAGTAAGTACCAAAATAAATTCCAAATAGAGTAAATATCTAAGTTTAAAAAAATCCACCAAAGCACCAGAAGAAAATTTAGGTAATGGCTTGTGTAATAAATTGAAAAGGCTTTCTAAACATTACACCAAGCTAAGAACCGTTAAAAAAAATTTTTTTAATTATTATGTTGACCAAAAAATTACTCAAGTTAAAAGATAAATTAAAAACTAAAAAAAACTGCATCATATGGGATACAGAATTAGTAACATTATTAAGTTAAGAGCCCAATAGCTTAAAATATATCATTAGGAAAAATATTACTACCACAAATGGAAAGGTGGGCAAAGATATGAACAAAAAATATATCAAAGAAATCCCAGCAACATATGACACAATTTAAAAATCAGACAAACACAAGAAACCTGGTCCGTTCGCAGGCTCATGCACTCTCTCATTCTCTCTCTCTCAAATAAATAAAATCTTAAAAAAAAAAAGTTAACGGGATACATCTATGTATCTCCAAAAGAGATGTCCAAGTTACCCTGTTAAGTGAAAACACAAACAGGCAAGTTGCAGATATAGAGCATAATTCTGGTTTGTTTGCAGTGGTGATCACTGGTTGGTGGGAATATGAGTGATCTTCACTTTATTCACACCTTTAGGTTACTTTGATGATCAAAAAAATAGGAAAGCTGTTCTAATTTTTAGAAATTAGAAAAGCAGTAACTACAAACCACCACCACCCCCGCCCCAAAATCCAAATACTAACAAGCTATTCGACATGTTCTAGGAACATAGGCTTTCATTAGAAGAGAATAACAGAGCAACTTTTATCTGTATTTTCAAACTTTACATTCATGATCTGTTAAATTGTCTTGAAAAAAGAGAGAAGTTTCCTTCACTTAGCCCCTCATCCAAATATAACTACCCTTTGTTTCTGAATGAATGGAAACATCCAGCAAAGCCCAGTGTCAAATCTAAAGAATTCCAGAATTGTTACTGAATTATGCACAAAGTCAGTATTACCACTAAAACCATCAACATTTTCAAATGACAATGGTCACTATATGTTGCTACAGTGAAGAAAAATCTCCCATTTATAATGATAGGATAAACTCAGACATTAATAAAACAGCATGTCCTGTGCAGAATGAATCCTAAATAACTTTCCTTATGAAAAGGATACAAATTATGTTAATGTTTTACACATTCGAAAATTAATGGGAGGACACTCCAAAACTGAAGACAAAGAGAAATAAGTGAATCTTATTTATATCATACTAATAATATAATCTCAGTTTTTAATTCCAGTGTTTTTACCGAGTACCTCAACTGTTTCTATTCACTAGAACATATTCTAAGGACAAAGAAAAACTGCAAAAAACTTGAACTTTATTTAGTGGCTTATTGAAACTAGTAATGCAAATGATATAATGATGTAATTCCAAAACTATTTAGTATTTCTTGTAAAACAAGTGAAATAGATATATTGATGCTGTAGGGAACTGGGGTTCAAACCCGGGGTGGAGGGGTGAGGGGAAGGAGCTACAAACTGGAATGAGGGAAAGAAAAGAAGGAAGAATGCTATGATGTTGGACTAAAACTGGAGGTATCAGTAAGAATTGATTATTCTGTGAGTTTGCATGTGTAAAGTAAATAAATTTCCTCCTTCCACTAACATAAACTTGGAACCCCATTAACAATTAGTACACCTAACACCTAGATCTTGGTTTTGAAATGCCACTCCCCATAAAGGAACCAGGCAGGGCTCCTTGGAAACACGTCTCAGTTCAGCTCAAGGGAACAAAGAGGATGGAGCATTTTGCTGTTCCAGAAAACAAGGGTTCCAAAGCTGGTGAAGACATGTTCAAAGACAGGAACCAGCTTAAAGGCGCTCCCATTAGCCAAATCTGAGCATGCACAACAAAATGATGATAATGGATAAGAGAAATTTTAAAAAGAATGATACTCAAATAGTAATATTAAAAACTATATATATATATATATATGAATGGGGGTGAGACAGCTCTATTCTACAGAAAAATGCTAACTAATAGGTGATAAAGGACTGACAGAATTTTTAAAAATCACCATTGTGGAACCATCAGTGTACCAAATGATCCATGCAAGTTAGACTTAACAGTGGATGCTAAAACCAGTAGGTGAAAGGCTGGTAAGGGAACAGGATATTCCCAGTCTCAAAGCATCATCCTACAGATGACTTAATAATTACAGGGGGAAAAGGCACCTTTACAATGAAGAAATCCACAGACATTTCCTTTATCAAATAATTAAATCTGAAAGCACCAAAAATGGGACATAACAACCTTAGTGCCTCCTGATTTAATTTGCTAAAACAGACGCAGCATTTTTGTTGAACCTAAACCCAAAGAAATAATTAACAAAATCCAGATTGCAAGGCATTCTACCAAAAACCTAGCTAGACTCTCTTCAACAAAAAAGGCTATGGAAGTATTTTAGATTAATGGAGGGCAAAAAGACATGAGAACTAAAAGCCAGGTTAGATCCTTAATAGGATTCTAGTATTTTGAAAAAGGCTATAACAAAGGACACAATTGGGATAACAGGGGATATCTGAATACGGACATTATAATATTATTTTATCAATATTAATGTCTGGACTGTGAAAATTTGAGTCTTGTGGTTTTGTAGGAGACTGCCCTGTTCTATCCTGTTAAGTATTGCAAAGTCTATACTTTTCTTTCAAACAGTTCAACAAACAAGGGGGGGTAGATGACAGGATGAGCAAGAGAAAGATAAAGCAGACAGGGCAAAGTGGTATCAACAAGTGAATCTAGGTAAGGATATCTGGGTGTCATCATGCTAGTGTTTCGGCTTTTCTATAGGTGTATAATTTAAAAACAAAAACAAGTTGGGGAGAGAAACTGAATGTACACAAGGATCCTAAGCTCTCTTATAATATGCAGGAAAACAGTGAAAAGAAAAAGCAGCATGCAGCCAGGTTGTATTTTCTCTGTTATTACCATGATTATGCTGGTTTCTTTTTTCTTCTTTTTCTTTTTCTGTAAATTTAATTTGTATGGTCGCAGGACACTCTCACAGTAACTGGACACCCAAAGGATAATAGAAATAGTCTAAAAGAGGAAAAATTGCAAATTCATCAATAAGGATTATATTCAAGACATCTATCAGGAACAGTTAAGGATTATGGATTAAACAATCCTTGCTGACAGTTCTTCTGTGCAAATCCCTTCAAATTCTTCTCTAGTTCTCTACTACAGATTAGAGAGATTAGATTAATTTCTACAATTACCACATAGATCCAGAAGACCTTCATCTGAATACTGCTCAGAATACTATGATTGCTTCAATCTTTAACCTCACTTCTAGCTCATCCAGCCCTAAAGCCATCCTCCACTTGGTCCAGCTTCCTTTCACTCCTTTACAGGAAGTAGAAATCCCTTCCACTCAAGTGAGAGGTCCAAATTCCTACGCATGGAATCCAAACGTTCGTTACAATATGCCTCTCCCCACCCACCTCCCAGCCCAGTAAGATATTAGCTCACCTACAAATCTTAACTTAAATATAAACAGAGAGGGGCGCCTGGCTGGCTCAGTCAATTAAGCATCCGACTCTTGATTTCGGCTCAGGTCATGATCTCAGGGCTGTGAGATCGAACCCAACGTCAGGCTCCATGCTGGGCGTGGAGCCCACTTAAGATTCTCTCTCCTTCGGGGCCCCTGGCTCAGTCGGTTAAGGGTCTGATTCTTGATTTAGGCTCAGGTCATGATTTCAGGGTCATGGGACAGAGCGCCACATCAGGCTCTGCACTCAGCACAGAGTTGGCTTGTCCTTCTCCCTCTGCACCTCCCCCTGCACACTCTCTCTCAAATAAATAAATAAAATCTTTAAACAAAAAAAGATTCTCTCTCTCCCTCTGCCCCTCCCCCCATGCTCTCTCTAAAAAAAACAAAAACAAAAAAAACCGCAAAAAACAGAGAAATCTCCTTGGTCAGCACGTTTCCTCCTTTAAGTCACATGGTTATACCTATGCTTCTTCTCTGCTACAGAGTGTATGGACACACCCATGCAATTATTACTGATTTGTTCAGTCTTAGACACTTACACTGTGCCAGTCACCAGAACAGACTAGGAGGAGGAGAAAAGTAAACAAACATGTGACAAAAATAAGATAATGGATTATGAGTGTTTGCAGTCCTCCTCTTCCCTCTGGTTAAAAAAGAGGAGAAAGTTTTGCTAAATCAGTGCCTGGATTTTCCTTCATAATGCAGAAACTTAGGGGTGCCTGGGTGGCTCAGTCGTTGAGCGTCTGCCTTCGGCTCGGGTCGTGGTCCCAGGGTCCTGGGATCGAGTCCCATGTCGGGCTCCCTGCTCAGTGGGAGGCCTGCTTCTCCCTCTCCCACTCCCCCTGCTTGTGTTCCCTCTCTCGCTATGTCTCTCTCTGTCAAATAAATAAATCTTAAAAAAAAAAAAAAAAAAAAAAGCAGAATCTTAGTAATTAGTGAATAGCAACAACAAATTTAAAAAGCTGGTGGCTGGAGATGACTGGATAAAGATGTGGTATATACACACAATGGAATATTATGCAGCCATCAAAAAATGAAATCTTGCCATTTGCAATGATGTGGATGGAACTAGAGGGCATTACGCTAAGCGAAATAAGTCAATCAAAGACAATTATATGATCTCACTGATATGTGGAATTTGAGAAACAAGGCAGAGGATCATAGGGGAAGAGAGGAAAAAATTAAACAAGACAAAACCAGAGAGGGAAACAAATTATGAGGGACTCTTAATCTCAGGAAACAAACTGAGGGTTGCTGGAGTGGAGCCAGGTGGGAGGGATAGGGTGGTTGGGGTGATGGACATTGGGGAGGGTATGTGCTATGGTGACTGTTGTGAATTGTGTTTAAGACTGATAAATCACAGATCTGTACCCCTGAAACAAATAATACATTATATGTTCATTAAAAACATAAATAAATAAATAAATAAAATAAAAAGCTGGTGGTTGGGGTGGCTGGGTGATGGACACTGGGGAGGGTATGTGTTGTGGTGAGCGCTGTGTATTGTGTAAGACTGACGAATCACAGACCTGTACCCCGAAGCAAATAACGCATTATATGTTAGTAATAAAAAAAAAATCCATGGTAAAATAAATAAATAAATAAATAAATAAATAGCTGGTGGAATTAACTTAAAATACGTAATAGCTGAGTCAAAAAGAAAGTGAACAGAGAACAGACAGATTTGGAGTGAATCTGAGGAATTTTTAAAGACTGGTAAAGCAAATTGCAAGTTTTATTCATTACGAACAAAACTTGGAAGTATGCTTGGAAGGAACTCATTCAAAAATGATGAGGGGGTGGGGGGGTGGGTTAGCTTGGTGATGGGTATTAAAGAGGGCACATACTCGGGCGCCTGGGTGGCTCAGTTGGTTAAGCAGCTGCCTTCGGCTCAGGTCATGATCCTGGAGTCCCTGGATCGAGTCCTGCATAGGGCTCCCTGCTCGGCAGGGAGTCTGCTTCTCCCTCTGACCCTAACCCCTCTCATGTGCTCTCTCTCAAATAAATAAATAAAATCTTTAAAAAAAAAAAAAAAAAAGAGGGCACATACTGAATGGAGCACTGGGTGTTATACACAAACAATGAATCATGAAACACTACATCAAAAACTAATGATGGGGATGCCTGGGTGGCTCAGTCGTTAAGCATCTGCCTTCGGCTAAGGTCATGATCCCAGGCTCCTGGGATCGAGCCCCATATCGGGCTCCCTGCTCTGCGGGAAGCCTGCTTCTCCCTCTCCCACTCCCCCTGCTTGTGTTCCCTCCCTTGCTGTGTCTCTCTCTGTCAAATAAATAAAATCTTAAAAAAAAACAAACAAACTAATGATGTATGGTGATTAACATAACATAATAAACTTTAAAAAAAAAATTTTTTTTTAAATGATTTAAATTGCTTTTCACTTAACAAAAGGTGGGGGTGGAGGATTAAATTACAGGTGTAAGGTGCCTATTACCTGTTCATTTTTTAAAAATTAATCCTTCACTCAATTAAGGAAAACCGAGTTTTTCAGGAAGAGAACAAAGACATACCTCAACAAAGAAGACTAGGTTCTCTAAAAGAGCAGGGCGTGTTTTCAAGTTACCATCTTTAACTTCTAAGAGGTCACCTTTACATCTACTGAAGACATCTGAAAACAGGAAAGTATTTTATTGTTTTGTTCAGCTTTTGTTTCAATGATATTTTTAGGAATACAATGTACACTCTAATAAAGAGTAAGCAAATATAAAAAGCTTAATCCAGAAAGCTTTTTCCCCCACAGTGAACCAAACAACAAAGGGTATCTATTTTAAGCTCTTTAATCTCCACCCCCAAGGTGGGACTCAAACTCACGACCCCACGATCAAGAGTCGCAGGCTCTACCAACTGAGCCAGCCAGGAGCCCCTACTTTAAGCTCTTTAAAAAGCCATGTAACTATTGCTCTCTTGCCTTCAAAATATAAAAGGTGGCCTTATAAATTATATATTCTAGAGTCTAAACACCAGCTAGCCTTTCCACAAACAGGTCATTGCCACAATAAAATTAAGACTCCAAATGAATGATTTAAAAGAATGTATGCCATTATGGACTAAAAGACTAAGGCGCATAATAGAAATTCATCTTCATAATAAATACCATGTTTTATTCTCACAATCTTTGTCTTTTAATTATCATTCTTCAGTTGGGCAATAAAATAAAAGACCATTTATGCTCTTGAAAAGAAAGACCCTTATAGATTTGAAGTGCATTTATGTCCTTTTGTACCAAACAATTCTATTTCCAGGAATTTAATCCCAAGGAAATGCTCAAATAAGTACCCAAACACTTATGTCCCAAGATGTTCATTTCAGCATTATTATAAATATAGTTATGAATAACTCAAGTATATAGTATGTTATATACTCCATGGGGCATACATAAATAAACTTAGTACACTGATACAATACTGTGGAATATTATATATAACTAACACGGTAAATGTTCAAGACAAAAAACATTAAAATAAAAAAAAGTATGTATTATACCTTTTCGTGTGTTTAAAAAAAATAAAATCACTACTATGTATTTCCACATACACATGTAAGACTGTTTAGGGGGCATCTGGGAGTATAGACTCCAAAAGTTGTTACTTACCTTGTAAGTAAAAGTATTTACTTCTCTCTGGGGGAATGGAGCTGGGAATGGGAGAAAAACCATACCCACTTGTGTACTGTTTTATAGTAGGTTGTCTACTGCTTTTGTAATCAACACTTCTTAAGGTTAAAAATAAGTCTTTCAAAATACCGAAAGTATGCATTATTATTTTCAAGTTGTTGTTTGCAACTCTTACAAATTTCTGCTAAAAAAATGAGTTCCTGTCAGACAATCAATAAAATATGGGAGTCCACAGTCACATGCTTACCTTTTAATTGTTCTAGTAAAGACTTAAGACTATTCTCTACTCGATCCTGGATCTCCACTGTATCCTCTAAAATTGAAAAAACAAAACAAAAACAAAAAAAACACATTCAATTCATTTTTTTAGAAAGAAAAAGAACTAAAAACAACTGCAAGCAACTCATGGGCAAGGACATTTTCTTTACTCTTAAGACTCACAGGTATCAAATTTCGTTACTGAGAGACAAAGAGAAAGATAAAAGAAAGTAAAATGAAAAAAGGGCATTAATTACCTTTCTCTCAAAAGTAATACCTAAAGTTCTCTAGGAAGACTTAAAATCTACATGCTTCAAATACTCTCAATGACAGAATCCACAAACCTTATGATTTTGGCGGGGGGGTTAATGGAATATGTGTGATTCACACTGAATTAGGAAAATAGTCTTTTCCACAAAGTTTCGTAAAGAATTCAATCTGAAATCCAACAATACTTCAACAAATTAAGGATTTTTTCAACTTTTGGACCTAACAAGTGATTTTAAATAGGGAAGATTTAAATTTCTAAAACATTACTTGGTAACCTAGGAATGTACTTTTTTTTTTTTTTTTAAAGATTTTATTTATTTGACAGAGAGAGACACAGCGAGAGAGGGAACACAAGCAGGGGGAGTGAGAGAGGGAGAAGCAGGCTTCCCGCTGAGCAGGGAGCCCGATGTGGGGCTCGATCCCAGGACCCTGGGATCATGACCTGAGCCGAAGGCAGACGCTTAACGACTGAGCCACCCAGGTGCCCCGGAATGTACCTTCTTTGATATTAAACCAGACACTTCCAGAACACCTTCTGCCTCCTCCCAATCTGTCCAAATATGTGAACTGTTATATTTACTAAATTTTCAAAGACAAAGACCTAGTAAATACACTCATGCAAATGTATACTTACCTAAACCACTGGTGTCCAGCTCATAAATATCACTAACAAGATAAAAAGAACTGGTCTGACACTGAGAACAGCCAGAACTAAAGAATCCAGCCATTCTGGTAGGTACAGGACCAAGGAAAGGATACTGGAAAAAAAGGGGAAAAAGTAATGTCCTTTAAATCCATCTAAATTTATATAAAACAAGAAAACAGGGGACTATAACTATTGGATAAAGTCTATCTCAGTGATTAAGTTGCAAACCACTGATCTAACTAAACTAACAACTGAATCATTATGGTGAAAACAGAAACTCTGTATTGGTTTGTTGACAGCTATTAAAAATACCATTTTTAATGGTATTTACCATTACAAATAAAGCTATTTTGCTTTTCCTCGCTATCCAGTTTGGATAGTGAGGAAGCCTCTGTAATTCCCAAGTCTATAAAATCAGATTTTTCCTAGAGGTGCCATAAACTGGGACAAAATACTGTTCTTTACTATTCATCCACCCCCAAATTCCTATTTTTAAAAAGACAGTCATAGGTTATTGCAGCTTTGATGGTAAACACATATTGATGATACCTGAACTTCCTTCTCAATAAATCGCTTTCCCGTCTCCATGGCCACCTCCAGCTGTTGAAGGAGTAAACGAAGAATATCAATCCGGGAGGACACACCATTTTCAGTGGTCTTTTCCGAGTTCCTTGGCTCCACGGGGTGGTTTAGACTTGGAAGTCCACTGATCAGCCTCAGTGTTAAGGAACGGATTCTTAACCACATGGTCTCCTCCTCCAAGGAAAGTTTCTTATGTTCTTCAGAAACATCCCTTAAAAAGAACCAAACCACCCATTTTATTCAATGTGTTGCCTTTACATCTTTTAAGCTTTACTTCCATCAGGCAAGATGCCATTGAATGCTCCTGGTGCTCGTCTCCTAGCTGAATGATCTCAGATAAACCCAATCACCCAAGTCCCCAATTCAGGATCAATAAAATGGGGAATGATAACCTACCTAACAGGTCATTTTTCCGCTTCAGTGAGATTTCTGATAACAAAATATTTATCATGTATTTTGTTGAAAATGTTGTTGAAAATTCTTGTATCATGCATTTTCAACAAAATACACGATATAAAAACTTCAAATGACGGAAAACTGAAAAATAGAAAAATGTGTGATAAACCAAACACCTGCAATATTAACAAGCTTGGTATCAATCCTTTCAGACTCTTATAATACAGATGTACAAAACTGCAACTAAAAATATTTATATAATTTGACATGTTTTAAATAAAATGGGTTCATAATATTTATACTATTTTGCAAACATCTTTTTTGACAGTGTGCAGAAAAGAGTTAACATAGAAAGCTTGAGGTTATTATCTTTAGAAGGGCCAGCTTGCAAGGTTGACCTTTAGCTGATATCTAGGAACTTGGCACCCCAACCATTCCCTACATGATAACAGTGGCTCACTATCACTATGCCTAGGCTTTTTGTACAAACCATATGGTCTATGGTGAACACCTGCTTTCCTTCTGGGAGTCTGGGATGTTGACACATGATGGACAGAGGGTGCTTACATAACCAGCTGGTAAAAACCTTGGGCACCAAATCTCTAATGGGCTTCTCTGGGCAGAAATGCTGCACACACATCACTGCATTTTTTTGCTGCTAGGAACACAGGAGGGAGAGAGCACTAGAAGTCTGTGCATGGAGTTTTCCAGATTCTGTGTCTTTTTCACTTGCTGATCCTATCATTTGTCCTGTTATAATAAACCTTAGCTGTGAAGACAACTATAGGTTAATTATGAGTCCTAGCAAATCACTGAATGTGGTCTTGGCGATCCCCAAATCATAATGCAGTTGACATTTGAACAACACTGATTCGAACTGCATGGGTCTACTTACACACAGATTTTTTTTTTTTTTTTTTTTTGGTAAATACAGTACAGTACTGTAAATGTATTGTCTCTAACTTGTAATTTTCTTAATAACATTTTCTTTCTCTAGCTTACTTTATTCTAAGAATACAGGACATAATACACATGACATACAAAATATGTGCTGATCAATTGTTCATGTTATAGGCAAGGCTTCCAGTCAATAGTACGATCTTAGTAGTTAAGTTTCTGGTGAGTTAAAAGTTACACATGGATTTCCAACTGTGCAAGGGGGTCAGACCCCAACTCTGCATTGTTCAGGGGTCAAATGTATATTCAGAACTACCTCGTATACATATCTCTGCATGCTTGTGCACTTACTGCCTTTGGTTGTACTTTCCTAGAAGTGATCTGCTGAATTAAGTGGGATATGGAATTTTCAATCTTCATACAGATTACTAAAATTCTCTATAGAAAGGTTATATAAAGTTTTATCTCCATGTCAATGTGCAACAACCTCTCTCCCCATAACCTTGCTGACCACAAGTATTAATCTTTTTTTATCTTTGTCCAATAGTTAAAAAAAAATCTTTATCACTGTAAGGTGCATCTCTTTGAATTTCTTGTGTCCAATTTGTTTTTTAGTTATCTTCTTCTTACTGATTTATTAAGAACTCTCCCTTTAGGGACGCCTGGGTGGCTCAGTCAGTTAAGCAACTGCCTTTGGCTCAGGTCATGATCCCAGGGTTCTGGGACTGAGCCTCACATTGGGCTCTCTGCTCCGTGGGAAGCCTGCTTCTCCCTCTCCCACTCCCCCTGCTTGTGTTCCCTCTCTCGCTGTGTCTCTGTCAAATGAAAAATAAAATCTGAAAACAAACCAAAAAAACCTTAAAAAAAGTCTCCCTTTATGTGAAAGATATTTATATGAAGAAAATTACCAATCTACCACATACCTTTAGAACTTGTTAACAAATTTACTTCTATATAGAAGGTTAATAGTTACAGAGACCAAATCCTTTATGTTTCCAGGTTTGATGTAATGCTAAGAAAGGCTTTCCCTAACCATTTAAAAATATTTTTTAGGGGTGCCTGGATGACACGGTCAGTTAAGTGTCCGACTCTTGATTTAAGCTCAGGTCATGATCTTGAAATTGAGCCCTCATCAGGCTCTGCACAGGGTGTGATGCCTGCTTGGGATTTGCTCCCTCCCTCTCCCTCTGCTCCCGCCCCACCCCACCTCCAGCCCCCCAACCCCCCTGCTATCTCTTTCTCTCTCAAAAAAAAAAAAAAAAAAAAAAATTATTTTTTCTTTCTTTCTTTTTTTTAATTTTCTTGTAGAACTTCTAAGGGGTTTTAGCACATAACCTTTAATCCATCTGGAACTTCTTTTCATGTATGCTATGAAGGAAAATCTAATATTTAGATTAGCCAGCAATCCAACATAGGAGAGTCATTTTCTTCATTTGGCTTACCTATACCTTCTTATCCCTACAATAACCATGTTATTTTATTTGTGTAAAAAAGAGATTTTTTTCTGTATTTCTTAGATTCATCCTAATTGTTCAAAAATAAATACTTGGGGTTTAATTCCAGTTACCTGTCTTTTGGATCCCAGCTAAAGAAAACATTTAAATCTCTGTTGTCTCGCAAGGCTTCCCATGGAATGTCATCTTCTTCTGGCCGAAGATTCATTGACTTTATACTTTCTGCTAAACTGGTTGATCTGTGATATAGAAAATTTATTTATTATTTCAATAGTAAAACAGCCATGAAAACATATTAGCCACAACTTTGTTTTACTAGAAAGGAAAAGAAAGAGGAAGAAGGATTTACTATTAAGAAGTAAAGGTTCACAGAAGATGACACAGAACCAAGCCCATATCATGCTGGCCTGCTACACAGCAAGAGAAAGCATCTGGAAGTGGATCAACATTAATTCCTGAAATCCCATGTTTAACAGGGGAAGGGAAACCCTTTAAACACGACATGGAGTGGGGTGGCTGGCTTGTGGACGTGACATGAGATGGTGCGCTGCTGGTAGCGCCTGTCATTCCCCACGACATGACCTGGGTCACTTCCCCTTTCTTCTCTGCTCCCACCAACTTCCTCTCTCATTCTCTCTCTCTCTCTCTCTTTTTTCCCCCCATTTTTCCTTAGCCTAGGCCTGCTATTACCACCCAGGAGCCCATTAATGGCTCTCAGGTTCTGATCTAATCCTTAGTTCCTTTTTAGCTCTTGTGCAATACTTACATATTTGCTTCAAGTAGAAGGTCTAACAACATCCGTTCAGTACGGACTTGTGCAAAATGAAGAGAATTATTCAGCCTGTTCCTAAAAGCGATAAACTCTGGGATCTTCTCAAATGCACCATATTTGTAAGCTTGAATAATATATTCTGAGGTCTGGGAAGGAAAAGACATCACCTCCGTATAAATATTTCACAGATCAGACAATGAAGGCAAACCTTGCCAGGCAAAACAAAACTCTCAAACTAAAAATTAAGTAAGATGTGAAATCTAATCTTTAAAGGTTATCAAGTAGAGTATCAGCTTTAAAAAACATTATTTTTCTTCTTTCCTATACCAGAGTCATATGTGTACTTTACTAATTCTACTACTAATAATACCCAGCTGCTGCTACCACACCACAGAGACTTTCTCTTAGCAGTTATGTCTTTCAATTCAGTAGGACTGGAGGTTTTGTGATACCGTATCAGTTTGTTAGTGCCATTGTGGAAGGGATGTTACTCCATGTTTTTCTGTATCTAAGATAAATTGTGTTTTATACAAAGGTTCCAAAAACACCAGAATAATATAACCACCCCACCACCAACCCAAATAAGAATCACCCGCCTCCAGAAAAAAGACAGGCTGCTCCTTGGTTCTGTTTATTTCTGAGTACTATGTATCACAAACAGGGCATATATGCATTACATCAGGATAGAAGACAACAAACAAAAGACCCATAAGAATTCATCAGACTCCACTTTGAGGACAGAAAGACTGCAAGAACCAGGTTTCTTGTCCATCCAAACTACATAAGACCTATGCTGGAAAATTCCATGAACAAGTAAGTGAAGGGAACACTCTCCAAATGCGCTTTAATTTTAGATTAATACATATGTACAGATGAAATGTTGTGAACAGAGGCAAGAAAAAGAATAGTCAACAGAAATCCTGGCACAATAGAAGAAAATCTCAGGGAAGAACATTTTATGGGTATGGGCTTATGCCATCAGGATCAGAAGTCAGAAGGGTACCCTTTTGGGCCAAGGAACGTTAAGCTCAAAGTAGATGTCTGCCCCAAAGAACCTTTCTAGAAAAGCCAGTCTTTTTACACAGCCTCAGTCAGCTCTGCCCCCATCTCCATTATGACTGAATTATTTGCCCAGTAGGAAAATAGGCCAATAGTCAACAACATACCCTCTGATATACAGCCTTGCAGGGTTCATTTCAGGCCGCGGGATTGCGCCACGGGCGCTAATTCAACTGCATTCGATGCGGCTTTTAAACCCCATGGGACACCTCGGCGAGCTGTTTGCCTGCAGTATCTGGAGAAATTAAAGACGGACGGACACAAGAAAATTAAAAAGATTACTTGTGATCCTGCAGGTTTAAAGAAGGACTATCCGAAAAAGCTCAAGTGTACCTTCTAGCCTGATTAAAGGACAGTGATATGCCCCATCAAGAAGAGGCCAGGATACTCTAAACACAACATGCCTATCCGATGGCCTCTTGGCTTGGAAAAAGCAAGGTTTACCATCAGCCCTTGCAACACGAACTTGCAGCTTGAAAAAACCAGCTGCTTAGGAACATAATGATCCAGCAATTAATCAGGATAAAAACAGGACTTCTGGGGATTCCAATCAAATTTCTCAATTACAGCTCCAAAATATGCTGATTAAAGAAAAGAACTCAGCTTTACAAAGTATAGAGGCAGTTTTAATTTCTGAGTGGTCCATGGAATACCACTTTTGAAAAAAAAGGCAGTAACTTTTTAAAAAAGAAAAACAAGGGGCAACAGAAAGGGAATGTAGTCCTTTAGCAAACTGAGAAGGTAACTGCAGCTCTCTGGCTTCTGTTTTTAAGGTAGTCCTCCTTTAATGCTGCAGCAAAGTATCACTGCAGAGCTAGAAAAGGGCCTGGGCATCCTGCAGTAAGACTGAGCATGAGAGAGGTCTACAATTTGAAGAGACAACCCCTACTGGAACTGCAGGCAAAACCGGAAGCCACAGGCACTTTAAAAACTTTTGAGTATCAAAGAATGTTGTCCGTACCTATTTCTACTCATTTAGTGCACCATGAGGCTAGTTATATCCCATATGGATTCCTGAAATGAACCCTGGTCACTGTAAAAATTAACAAAATAGATGGACATCAAACCCTGAATGATCATCTTCATGAATACCAGAACAGACTTTTAAAGGGAAATTATTTTTAAAGTACAAACAAGTACTTTTCCAAAAAGTAACTTTTGGAGATAAGAAGATCTGGCTCTAAGTCTCATATTGTAAAAATCTATTCCGAAGTAAGATGACAGCAACAATGATGACCTTTCCAGAAAGAAAATCCCTGTGTAGACCTTCCAAATATAACTTTCAATCCCATAGCACAAAGCCTTACAAACCGCACACTGGATTTTCCAGTTAAGGAGTAAAAATGTTCTTTCAAAGAGCAAGTTGGGAATTGAAATACATCAGTCACTCAAGAAAAAAACCATCTGGGGATCTCAAAAACTATCAAGAATAAAAGACATAGAACATAGAGTTTTAGCTTTCCAGAGATGTATCTAATACTACCAGAAGGTTTAACACATACAAGGCAACACTAAAATCATGCTCTTTCTTATCCTCAAATTCCTATAGGAAACAGTCCACACCCACAGTTTCCAGTTCCCTATTTTGGGACTCAAGCTAGGCATGAGGTTTAAGGTGCATTTTCCTTGCTGTATTGGTTTTTGCTTTTGCCTCTAGGGCTCCCTAAAGATTATTTACTTCAGTAAGATTAAATAAACTCTTTCTTCTTGGTAGTAATAAAAATAAATTTCAAGCAGAAAGTCCTATTCCCAGATCAATAAAATGATCAGGTCCAGCATCACATATATTCAGACCAATTAGTCACTCCTGCTACACATGCATCAGCAAAACTTCGAAGATAAAAAAAAAAAAAAGCCACTGAGAACAAAATACCCTCTCAAATCATTCCTGAGGATCTCCTTTCTCTGTAACAATAACTTGAGTTGTTTTGTTTTGGGGTGGGTGTGTTTTGTTTTCAAAACAACTCTTTAGACACAATAATTGTGGGGGAAAAAATTAAAGGTTAATTTTCAATAGTATATGAAATGTGACTTATTGACCAAATCAGGAACAATATGGTGCTTCTAGAATGCTGGATGATTGAAAACTAGAATAAAACCAGCCACCAGGCATGGATTAATCTCTTATTTACCCCCGACTTCCACCTCAGAGTTATTTGAGAAATAAAACTTTGAAAAGGAGTCATTAATAAATCAAATATTTCTTAGAAATACAGAAATGACAGCCAGAATAATGAGATCTGAGAAACAGTTTTGATTTTTTTTTCCCTTGACTTAGTGAAACTTCTTAAGAACAGAGAAGGGCAAGCACAGATACCTGAACACACAGTACAAACACACAGATTTATAACTCAACTGCCTACTTGTGCTAGGATATTTTAGAAACCCAAGGTCCTAGAGATGCCCTCGGATCTCTAAGCCAGGCCAGCACCTTCCAGGCAGCATGTTCAAATGCTGATGCCTACTTCCTTCTCTCCCTGATCAGGAGCTATGGCACAAAATAAGGTATGAACAGAGATCCCAATCATTGGAGGAAGGGCACCACAGGGGAAGGGGAATAGGGCTTAAAAGCCAACTGATGCACAGCTTACCATCCCTTGCTACACCAGCCCTCTAGGCCTTCCCCTAAGGCTTGTCAGGACAAAATTACTGCAAGCTGACAACAATAAACCTATATTCCATTGTTCAGAAATGGTTCTGCTCTATCTTCTATTTAATACAAGGCTAAAGAATTCAATGGAAGATAGATTAGCCACAGCTATTACAGTTACAAAAGAACCACCCCAAAAACCAGTTTTCTTGCCAAGTTCCTTAGTTGCTGTTAGACCATGAAAACAGAAAACTACGGGCAGATACCTGGCATGGCCGAATTCCATGCAATGAGTTTTAGAAGCACATGAGAACAAAGCAGGCAATGACCATCCTAGAGATTCACCTTCTTTTCGCTTGTGTTCTAGGTGGGTTTGCACAGCTGGTTGACTGACTAGAGACTATATAAAACTTCTGCTTAACTGACAAGTGGGGACCAAGTCTGCTTGCAGTGAAAAATATGGTGCAAATCCCATCCTTTCATTACGGCACACAGCTCTACGTTATTTATTGCTACTTTAAAACATACTATTGACACAAGTTTCTTGAAATAAACTTCAACTGGTCAATTTTATAATTCTAAGAAAATACAAGTGCACTGGCTGTTGGCAAAGAGCATGGTAGTATAAACTTCAGAAATAAAGAGCAGCTGCTGTTGCAGAATCTTCTATGGCATCCCAGGCCAGAAACACTTATGACCTCTTATACCCTTAGAAAAAGTCTCTTAGAAATTAAAAGATAGGTCTAAGAGGAATACCACTTCCTACTCTGTTAATACCATTTTAACTATACCTCTGCATGGATTCTATTAAACACACCCATTCTAGCAACCACAAATAACTCTTTACCTCTACCTAACAAGACGTGGCCGGTAAGCTATGGCCTAAGGGCACTTGCAAGTACGCATGGTGCACCTCAACATGCACGCTTGCCACATGAGGGAAGATGTTCTCTGAATCATGTGCATTCAGCAGGCAAGAACATATTTTAAAAAAATATTTTTCACTTACATCTTTCTGGTTGGAGTGGAAAAACCTGAGTGCGAAGTTACAGGATTGGGATGCAGCAGCATACTGACCTAGGGATTCGGCGTATCGGGTCAAAAGATAGCTAGGTCAGAAGGGAAGAAAGAAAGAAAAAAAAGTGTGTTATACTTACCACCTCCAGTATCAACTACACTTCAAATTATTATAGCAGAGAAATAGGCACACAGGAAAGTTAAAATATCTTGCCACATAAATTATCTCGTTCACAGAATCAATTTTTTTTTTTTAAAAAGAGCAAAGTTATTTCAGTTTTGCGGGAGACCTAAAGCTCTACGCCATGCTTTCTTAGGCTCAGATGATTAATGGAACCAAAGGGAACAGAGAAAATACCCTTGATTCATCATAAAGAATAGTCAAAACACAAGTTCAAAGGATCTCTAAGGTCAACAAATAAAGTACACGTGTTAATCTCAACTGCAAAGCAGAAATAAAGACTTCAAGACAATGTGTGCTAAGAAAAAGTGTTCAAAGTGTATAGCTGTTTGCTATCTCTGGGGAAAATTTTCTTACCTTTTCAAAACTGTGCAAATTTAAAAATTACCATTAAATGCTGGAAGATATAAAAACCTTTCTGCTTTGCAATGGGTCATCATGGGGAATTACTTAATCTAAAAAGCTTAATAACAGAAACAACTCTACTGCTAAAATTGAAGAGTTTGTGCTCCATGTATAAGGACCCCACCCTAGTGCAGCTGGCTGCTCAGTATTCAGAGTATATACTACCAACCCAATGGTGTCATGCTGGATATGCTTAGCATCAAGGCTGGAGTACAGATCCACCACTGGTTCAAATGCCCCCAGCACACAGTAGATTCGAACAAGCAGCAATTTGAATTGAGCATTGGAAGGGCTGTGGGTTAATCCCTCTTCCAGCAAAGTCAGGGCCTGCCACACAGCAGTCTGGTCACCTAGAACCAAAATGTAACAGTATTACCCACAGTATTTTGCAGCAAAGGGAGGCTTCTCACAAACAAAAGACAAAAACTTACTGATATTATCACCTCCCCTAACTATTTGAAGAATGAGTTTAGGTGTCAAAGAACAAATTTTAGATACACACCTGTAAGCAAAATAGGGAATTTCCCAGAATAAACAGTTTCTCAATAGTTACCTCAGTTCTTAAACATGCATCTGCAAAAGTGATGCAAACTTCAAGTTGCGAGGTCTTATGAAAGAAGTTACAGAATCTCCGAGAATCCTAGATTCTGAGAAGAGATGGACTTTGAAGGAGAATTTGAGTCCACCAACCTTCCCAGTACAGGATTTTCTCTACCAGACCCCAGAAAGGTGCTGTCTCTAGACAACATTTTTCTTCCATACGCAACTCTACTATTCAGATGTCAAGTGGTATTTGAAAAAAGCTGTTCATTAATAATCAAATTAATATACTTATTTTTGGCCTACCAAAATTCAATAGTCTTAAATCAGTAGTCTTAATCAATAGTCTTAAAGATTAAGTAACTTCTCTTTTATGAACCTAAGAAAATAATATGAAATGGAGATAAAGATTTATATACAAAAATATTCACTGTACTAATAATGGGGGAATGATTAAGTAAACTATAGTAAAACCCACATTATGCAGCCATCTGACATTAATGAGTTTTTAGTAATAAGGGAAAATATTTATATAGTAACAGTTCAGTAAAACACACAGAATTCAAATTACTGTGAAGATGTGATCTTTAGTCTATAAGACATGCACAGAAAAAAAGAGAAGGAAATATGCCAAATTTTAGAATGCCTTTTGGAAGATGGAAAAGTAAGATTAAAATAAACTGTTTCCCAAAACTTCTTTTTTTTTTTTAAAGATTTTACTTTTTATTTATTTATTTGGCAGAGACAAACACAGCGACAGAGGGAACACAAGCCCGGGGAGTGGGAGAGGGAGAAGCAGGCTTCCCGTGGAGCAGGGAGCCCGATGCAGGGCTCGATCCCAGGACCCTGGGATCATGACCTGAGCTGAAGGCAGATGCTTAACGAATGAGCCACTCAGGTGCGCGCCCCTGTTTCCCAAAACTTTTGTAAGTTATTTTTACAGTCAGAAAAAACTTGAACTAAAACTTAAAAAACTTAAAGTAAAAGCTCTATGCCTTGAGCTTTTCGAATTATATGCTACAGGCTTTTTTCTAAAAGAAAGGAGATACAATAAAAAATTGGGGCTTTAGATAAATATCCATAATCCTACCCAAACTATGCATACGTATAATCTATGCAAACTACCATTGATTTTAATGTATTGCCTTTGAGTCAGAATTACTTTTACACAGTAGTAATCACGACATACATCTAATTTTGTGTTCTGCTCTTTGAAGTATTTTTCCATGTTGCTACCTAGTCTTCACAATCATAATTTTATTGAATTCAACACTTACTGACTTAAACTCTGGAGTAACGCTAGATATAGGACCAGAGGATAAGGGTCACAGGTGGTTCCTGGCCTCAAGGGGCTCAGAGGTAAGTAGAGAAAACAGCTGGACAATTAAAGGGAATAAATAATTTTAAGAAGTCCTAGTTACTCGGGGTGCCTGGGTGGCTCAGTCAGTTAGGCAACCAACTCTTGGTTTCAGCTTGGATCGTGATCTCAGAGTCATGGGATCAAGCCCCACATGGAACAGGTTCTGTGCTCAGCGAGGAGTCGGCTTGAGGGTTCTCTCCCTCTGCCCCTCCCCCAACTGGTGTGCACACTTACTCTCCACTCTCTCTGAAGTAAATAAATAAATCTTAAAAAAAAAAGGGGGGGGTGCCTGGGTGGCTCAGTGGGTTAAGCATCTGCCTTTGGCTCGGGTCATGATCTCAGGGTCCTGGGATCTAGCTGTGTGTCGGGCTCCCCGCTCAGAGGGGAGTATGCTTCTCCCTCTGCCCCTCCCCCCCAGCTCATGCTCTCTCTCTCAAATAAATAAAAATCTTTAAAAAAAAGTCCTAGTTACACAAAGATAACTAGTATTAAAAAAATAATCTCCTTAAAACGGAAACAAAATTTCAAACTAAATAGCAAAAAACAAAAACAAAAAGAATAATTTACACTTCTTTCTCACCTATTAAACCATTATAAAGATATTTATTATTTTGCAAAATTTACGCTGTAACTACAACTCTATGCAAATTCTTCACCAAATCAAAAGAGCATCAAGCAAAAAAAGAAAAGAACATGAAGGACTGATTAGACTTTTTGGGAAAAAATTTTTCTAACTAAATGTTGTACTATAACAAAATGATATATTCTAGGGATATGTTAATGTATAGTATGCACTACAGATAACAATACTATACTGCATACTCAAAAGCTGCTAGGAGAGTAGATCTTAATATTTCTCATCACAAGGAAAAACATCTAACTATGGGGTGATAGATGTTAACTAAACTTGTGGTAATCATTTCATGATATACATACATCAAATCATCATGTTATACATCTTAAGCTATACAATCTTAAGCTAATATAATGTAATATGCCAATCACATTTCTTCAATAAAACTAGCGGGAAAAAAGGATCCTCAACTCCCCATTTTACTTTTGCAGAATCACAAACAAACGCCTTTTTGCAAAATATCTGAGAGCATCATCAACTTCTTAAAGTGCTCTTCTTAATCTTTCACATTCAAATCAGTCTCTTCCAACATCCGTACCAAATTTCTATAGATTTCTAATATCTGTCAGATCCACCTTGGACAATGACTATACCTCTAATTAGAGCATTTCAACATCACTTTCACTGACTGCAAGAAACCTTGCATCTTTATAATATTGGCAATTTTCCAATGCATCTGCACTGTATGATTATGGAAAATTTGCTTAACTTCTTTCTCTCTGCCCTGTCTTTCCTTCATCTATAAAACTATACTAATCTTAACTGTATTATCATGAGGTTTAAATTATATAATTCATGTAAAGCATTTTCAAGTGCCTGATGATCAACAACTGCTAGCTGCTATTGCTATATTGGGCATATTGCTCAAAAAAACAAGGGATTAGCAAAGCCATATAGTCACTTATGAGCAAGAATGGATGCTAGAATAAGTGGGGAAGGGTATCTGAGTAGGAACCAAATTACTAAGAGGTCAGTTCATTAATGATGTTTTTTTTAAGCTCTATGCAAACTCACAATTCTGGGGCTCAGATGACAAAGACTCTGATAAAAAGGATTTCACCCCCATCTCCAGTACAATATAGTATAACAAGTACTAGCACAGGGGTACACACAACGTCCTACAAAAGTTGAGAAGGGGCATAAAATCTGCAATGGGGGAGGGGGGTGAAATCAAGACAGGCTTGGCAGAGGTACCGTTTGAGTAAAAGTCAGATGAAGGAAGGAAGAAAGTTATTTCAAAGAGAGGCACATGATGTTCACTAATACTAGCAAACAAAAAAACAGATTTAGGCTGTAAGTACCTAAGAATTTGGAGATACAGGCAGAGGCTAGATTATAAAGAATTGTAAACTATCCTAAAGAGGTTGACCTTTACCCTCAGGAAAGTAGGGCACCTCTGAAGGATTTTAAGCACGAGGATGATGGTATCAAAATCAAGTGCTCCATGAAATGATCTCGAGGACAGGCCTTGTGTCCATCATGCACAGTACTGTCTCCCCAGGCCTTTGTTTCTTGTGTAGTTTATTCTCATGAATAATATGCAATAAGTACCTATTTTTTCCCCAAAAAACTGCTAATAAAAGAAAATGTCAGGAATGAGACCTAAAGAAAAGGTAATCTCAATACCATTTGCTGAATCATCCTTTTCTTGCTCAATGATATATGATGCTTCCTTCAGCATATATTGTATTTCTGTCCTAAATAGGTTAATTACAATTATATTCCAAAGAGTGCATTCTCCTAAACATTTTTTTAAGTGAATAAAAAGGGCTACTCCATTTCATGGGCCTATACATCTATCTCTGAATCAGTTTCTCTATATTTTAATTGTTGCAACTTCGTCATTATTCACTATTTAGAAATGTTTAAAAACAGAACAAAAAACAAGAAATAACATGTGTTGACAAGGATGTGGAGAGAAAGGATCCCTCATGCACTGCTGGTGGGAATATAAATTGGTGCAGCCATTGTGGAAAACAGTATGGAGGTTCCTCAAAAAATTAAAAATAGAAATATCATATGATTCAGTAATTCCATTACTGGGTATTTACCAAAAGAAAATGAAAATATTAACTCAAAAAGATATACGCACCCCTATGTTTACTGCAGCATTATTTACAATAGCCAGGATATGGAAGCAAACCAAGTGTCCATCAGTAGATGAATGGATAAAGAAGATGTGGTACACACACACACATGCGCACACACACACGAATATTATTCAGCCATAAAAAAGAATATTTTGCCATTTCCAACAACATGGATGGACCTAGAGGGTATTATGCTAAGTGAAATAAGCTAGACAGAGAAAGACAAATACCATATGATTTCACTTATATGTGTAATCTAAAAAATAAAATGAACAAACAAAAAAGCAGACACAGACCTATAAATACAGAGAACTGGTGGTTGTCAGGAGGAGTGGGGGTGGCAAAAAGAGGAGTGGGAGGTGCAAGCTTCCAGTCATGGAATGAGTAAGTCACAGGGATGAAAGGCACAGCATAGGAAATATAGTCAATGGTATTGTAACAGCGGTGTATGGTGAGAGATGGTGGCTGCATTTGAGGTGAGCATCGCATGATGTACAGAACTGTCAAATCACTATGTTGTACACTTGAAATTAATGTAATGTGTGTCAACTATCAATTTAACAAAATTTAAAAAATAAAAACAGATGTGCACTGATTTAAGATTATCCTGATTACAGAGAAGGGGATATCTGGAGAAGGGTTCTTCTAGAAGCACCCTGGAGAAGGGCAAGGAGGAAAAACCTAAAAGCATAAATCAAATTCTTGGATTATATAATCAGTCTCAGGATTTATAATCAATAAAAGCAAAGCGTAAAGTTAAACTGAAATTACTCTTCCTTACCTGTTTCTCTCCATATATCAATAAGCACATGGACAGCAAGGAGACAGTAATAGTCTGAAAACTGCAATTCGGTTTTCAAACAGGATTTCCCTGTAGGGAAAAAATCCCATATTTGTATTTTAACATTTGTTCAACTAACACTGCCCCAAAGGAGTTTTTTAAAGCAGGAAAGTGACAGGAGGGAGAAGATAAAAAGAGGAAATGAAAGTAGTAAGAGTCGTGTAAATACCAGAAGAAAAATATAAGCCATGAATCAAAGGATTCAAAAGAAGGTTTAAGGCCACACTCAGCTGGAAAAGAAGAAAGAGTTCCAGAACAAAGGTGGTATCTGCAATGGCCCCAAAAGGGAGAGCAGCAAGATTTGGAAGGTTTCAGGTAAAGAGAAGAACAGAAGCCAAGGGCCATGTACAACTAAAGTAATAGTACGCTCTTTACTTCGCCTAATGATTTAGAATACAGTTAGAGAAACACTGACATCTGGTCACATAATTTACACTTTACCACATATATCTAGCAAAAAGATCATCTACTTCTAAACTAAACATTTACCTCATAATTTACAACATTCATTTTGTTCAATTTTAGTCTATATATTAAAATACTAAGGCCTATAAGCAGAAAATGTCACAATTAACCATAAACTCCATGTAATTCATATGAGCCCCAGTGTAATAGAGTTAGCTCAATCAAGAATATGGACAACTATAATTATTTAAAGCTCCAAACTTAAGAAAGGTTTTACATGTGAACAGTCTTCCCACCAGACAAAATATTCTCCTTGCCAAATTCATTAAAACAAGGTGCTCTGAGTGGTGGTCAAAAACAACAACAACAACAACAACAAAAACCCAACAAAAATGGACTAAACCTTAGCAAATCAGGCAACTATTACACATTTTGAAAGAATGCTCACCAAATTCTAGTCCATGCTGGTACCTTAACATGAGTTCTCTGACCACACTCAGTTTCTGATTTTTATCCATAGTGTGGTACAAGCCGAGCAACCTTGTCAGCTGCACCACACACAGATGCTGCTGCAGAGCTCTGATGTCCGCGGGCAGTGCCAGCTTATCCTCGGTTGGTGTAGACAAAGGAACAACTCCAAGTAACTGATTAATAAACTGCAATGTAGAAAAAAAGGAGGACAGATCTCAAAACAGAACTCATCTTTGGTAGGCCATAATTAACAAACATTGAAATGATCTAGAAAAGACATTTTCTTTTTTTTTTTTTTTAAGATTTTATTTAGGGGGCGCCTGAGTGGCTCAGTCGGTTAAGCGTCTGCCTCTCTCTCGCTGTGTCTCTGTCAAATAAATAAAATCTTAAAAAAAAAAAAAAAAAAGATTTTATTTAGGGGCGCCTGGGTGGCTCAGTTGGTTAAGCGTCTGCCTTCGGCTCAGGTCATGCTCCTGGAGTCCTGGGATAGAGTCCCGCATCAGGCTCCCTGCTCAGCAGGGAGTCTGCTTCTCCCTCTGACCCTCCCTCCTCTCATGTGCACTCTCTCTCTCTCTCTCATTCTCGCTCTCTCAAATAAATAAATAAATAAAATCTTTAAAAAGAAAAAAAAGATTTTATTTATTTATTTGACAGAGAGAGAGATGGTGAGACAGGGAACACAAGCAGGGGGGGTGGGAGAGGGAGAAGCAGGCTTCCCGCAGAGCAGAGAGCCCAATGCGGGGCTCAATCCCAGGACCCTGGGATCATGACCTGAGCCAAAGGCAGACGCTTAACAACTGAGCCACCCAGGCATCCCAAGACATTTTCTATTTACCAAAATTACTAAAACAAAAAAGTTTCTAACAGCACACAATGCTGGTAAAAGGCCAATGAAAATGGCATGCATACTCATCCAATGCTGGCCACAAGTAACCTGTCAATACTGGGTACTATACTAACTAAAAGATTAAAAGAACTGTGAACATGTTTCATAAATTATTCCACATCAACATTATATGATATGACAATGAAAAGTTTAATTAGACTATAAAAAGAGCAGGTTACAAAAAACAAACCTACAATTACAACTGATATACAAGTAAATTCTTAAAGAAAATATGACACATTGAGAGGAATAGTTATGTCAGTGGCCTTAAATTATTTTTTAATTAAAGTTTTATTTTGAGATAATTACAGATTCACATGCAGTTGTTAAGAAATAATCCAGAGAGATCCCATGTACCCTTCTCATCCAGTTTCTCCCAATGGTAACATCTTGCATTAAAATGTTTTTAATTCAGGGCGCCTGGGTGGCTCAGTCGGTTATGCATCTGCCTTCAGCTTGGGTCATGATCCCAGACTTCCGGGATTGTGTTCAGCAGGGAGTCTGCTTCTTCCTCTGCCCCTCACCCCACTCATGCTCTCTCTTTCTCACTCTCTCAAATAAATAAAATCTTTTAAAATAAATAAATAAAACATTTTTAATTCTTTTTTTTTTTTAAAGATTTTATTTATTTATTTGAGAGAGAGAGAATGAGAGAGAGAGAGAGCATGAGGGGGGGAGGGTCAGAGGGAGAAGCAGACTCCTCGCTGAGCAAGGAGCCCGATGCGGGACTCGATCCCGGGACTCCAGGATCATGACCTGAGCCGAAGGCAGTCGCTTAACCAACTGAGCCACCCAGGCGCCCAACATTTTTA
This sequence comes from Mirounga leonina, assembly GCF_011800145.1. NCBI lineage: Eukaryota > Metazoa > Chordata > Mammalia > Carnivora > Phocidae > Mirounga > Mirounga leonina. Next base: position 9,522,006 of record NW_023270436.1, read on the forward strand.
ATTCTTTAAATTTGTAAGAATTTAAAAAAATGTACCATTTCCATTACACATTATTAAACACAGGCTTATTCCTCACTGCCAAAATCCTGTTAAGATGACAACAAAGAATCAAACCACAAGGATCAAGAACATGTGAAAAGATGACAGCAAATAAAAAACATTAACAAGATTTCAAAGATAAAAAGCAAAAGGACAGGTGTTAAGTGCTAACCTACATGCACAGGGCAGAAATCTAACATACACAAGGGGCCTCAAGTCTATTCCAGCCACAGAATCTTGGAAGGCAGAAATTCAGGGCACTAGAAAGCTCAAGTGTTGGTAGGATGGAAACAGGAGAATTGGTTAAATTCCATCTAAGAAGTTTGACGCCTCCCCTAGCTCACAGACTGACTTCCTAAACCCAGCAGAAGCCTGCAGTTTTACTCCCAAGGAGAAGCTGAACCAGAGGCACTGTAGACTCAGGGATATCAGGCATAGCTAGAAATGGTGCTATTTTTATTATTATTATTATTATTATTATTTATTTATTTATTTATTTATTTATTATTTGACAGAGAGAGACACAGCAAGAGAGGGAACACAAGCAGGGGGAGTGGGAGAGGGAGAAGCAGGTTTCCCGCTGAGCAGGGAGCCCGATGCGGGGCTCGATCCCAGGACCCTGGGATCATGACCTGAGCCGAAGGCAGACGCTTAACGACTGAGCCACCCAGGCGCCCCTAAAGTGCTATTTTTAATTGTTTGAGGAAGCTCCATACTGTTTTCCACAGTGGCTACACAGCTTGCATTCCCACCAACACTGCACAAGGGTTCCTTTTACTCCACATCCTCACCTACCATATGATCCAGTTATCACACTACTGGGTATCCACCCAAAGAATACGAAAACACCAATTCAAAGGGACACATGCACTCCTATGTTTACTGCAGGATTATTTACAATAGCCAAATTATAGAAGCAGCCCAAGTATCCATTAATAGATGAATGGATAAAGAAAATGTAGTGTATACACACAAACGCGTGCACGCACGTAAACACACTGGAGTATTATTCAGCCATAAAAAGGAATGAAATCTTGCCATTTACAACAACATGAATGGAGCTAAAGAGTATAATGCTAGGTGAAATAAGTCAGAGAAAGACAAACACCATGATTTCACTCATATGTGGAATTTAAGAAACAAAACAAATGAGCAAAGGGGGGAAAACTTGGCAAACCAAGAAACAGACTCTTACCTATAGAGAACAAACATGGTTACCAGAGGGGAGGTGGGTGGGGAATGGGTGGAATAGATGATGGGGATTAAAGAGTACACTTATCATGAGACAGAAATGTTGAATCATTATATTGTACATCTGAAACTCATTTAACACTGTATGTACAATATACTGGAATTAAAATAAATAAGCAAAAGCTCTGTGTTAGTTTAAAAAAAAAAAGAGGATAAAGTGAAACTCAGTTATTCAGTGATGAGCGCCCTGGTCCCCTCCCCCTACTCCCAACCAGATCCCAGAATGTCACATGCCAAATGTTTGAGACCCCAAACACAAGGGTGGCAAACAGGTTCTATGAAAAGTATTTCTGAGGGGCGCCTGGGTGGCTCAGTCGGTTAAGCGTCTGCCTTCAGCTTAGGTCATGTTCCCAGGGTCCTGGGATCAAGCACCACGTCGGGCTCCCTACTCATTGGGGAGTCTGCTTCTCCCTCTCCTCTCTCTCTCTCTCAAATAAATAAATAAAATCTTAAAAAAAAAAAAAAAGGTATTTCTGGGGCGCCTGGCTGGCTCAGTCATTAAGCATTTGCCTTCAGCTCAGGTCATGATCCCACAGTCCTGGGACTGAGCCCCACATCGGGCTCCCTGCTCCACGGGAAGTCTGCTTCTCCCTCTCCCACTCCCCCGCTTGTGTTCCCTTTCTCGCTGTGTCTCTCTCTGTCAAATAAATAAATAAAATCTTAAAAAAAAAAAAGTATTTCTGAGGTGAGTGGTGAGGGGTGAGAGGATAGAGAAAGTATGGGGGAGAATGAAACAGATGATCACCTCATGTTTTAGACTACACTAAGAGGAATTTTATACTTTTATGGTTCTGTAAGATTGGGGTGAATCAAAAAAATATTAAATCTGGGAAAGTAAGCTGTGCAAGAAAGGTAATCTCCATATACAAAGTGCCTTTGGTCATAAAAATATAATTTCTGAATAAACACTAAACTAAACTGGGGGGCAAGTACTTAAAGAGAGAAGTGGGATGTTGTAAACGAGATGATCATCTTTCCACAAAAGGGCTCCAACAGATGAAGACTGTAACTGTAAAAATAAACTAACAGCTATACAAATCTGTAATTTAGAAATACGGAGGTAAATCACAGAAGACACAGGAGTTGAAAGTGATCTGGCTATAGAAAGCCAGACCAGGGTGAGGGTGGCAAAGAGCTTGCTACTGTTTTTCAACAGAAGCCTTATAGTACCATTTGGCTTTTTCAACTTTATCCATGTAATTTTTTGACAAAAATAAAAATTAAAAAGAAAACCCTACTCATGCAGTTTCACATTTGTAACAACTTTGCTTCAATTTGTCTCCAATTGTATGAATTTTAATTATTATGATCAGATAATCATTTGCAACAAAGAAACTGTAGCACTGGTTTTCATTTTTTTTTATTAAATGCCTATATAGTTTCTACTGCCCGCTGTTCCATTCTTGTTAGCTATTTTATATCTTAGTGATGCTTAATATTAATGCCTTCTTCAGGGAATGCTGAAGAATCTTCCAGATAGGTTTTGTCATGAAACAATACATTCATTCTTTATTCTAATCTGTACAGTTTTACTGCTATGCAAAAAGCTTCCTTAAAAACTGGAATCATTTGTTTAGCTTAAAACCCCAAGGCAAAGGAAATCAAAAGATAAAAACATCACTCTGGGTGAGCCACTTCAGGATAACTGGATTCAGTGGCCTACTCGTAGGGACTAGTCCCAGTTTTAAAAGATTGGGACTACAGCTATCAGCTTGAAACCTACTTGAATGGTTTGCAATCCTCTGACAAACACACTGCTGAGTGGCAGAATTTTTAGCTACTGAAGTCATCCTACATTTAAAAAGTTGTGGCAGCAAAATGACCCCTCTCAATCAAAAATTTATGTGGGACTACAAAACTCATTGCAACAGCTTTAAATCCTTTGTCTCACAAAAGACGACTACCTATCACTGCTAGTATTCCAGCACTTCTAGAGGGTTCCTCCTCTCAATAGATTATTACTATATGAGGTCACATGAGATGACCTAAGACTTTCAAACATACAATACAGTAGAGCTGCTTGTACTAGATACACATTAACAAACCCTTGTGAATCTCAGCTGAAGGTAATTTAAGTGTTCCTTTAATGCAGCTCCATTATTTGATGCTTCAACTTCTAAGATGGGAAGCAACGGAAGACATGATCAATTGTTCCAAATCTTAGTACATAATATGTGCAACATAACTGAAGGAATCTCTTCAACATGGTTCTAGATTCTGCTTAAATCTCTCTAGTAACATGAAACTCACACACTGTATTTTTAGAGAATCTCACTACTAGAAAGATCTTTTTTCCACTGGCTGAATTTTAAATTCCCTGTAACAACTTCTTGCTGATCCCAATTCTCATTCCCCTTTTGTACAGGAGCTTTTCAATTATGAGAAAGGAAGGACTGTGTCCTCACCAGACCAAACCTCTCTTCCACTTAACCATTTCTCTCTCCTATGCTTTCAAGTCCTCCTACAACCCAGAACCCTTTTTCTGGATATGTAGCAATTAATCCAGAAAATCTAAAACTTGGCCTGTGCCCTGTAAGTACACCACTCCAAGAATAGCTTTACTAAACAAAAGTGAATGGTGACAGTCATTTCAGAACCAAGAGAGACCACTGGCTACTTACCAGTTTGGGAATGCACTACTCCATCTGCCCTAGATACATCACCTCAAGACTGCCAAGTATCAAGCCCGGTGGACTGAAGATATGACCACCAAACAAATACTCTAGTCACCTCCACTATGGAGGTGACAGAAGGCATTCTGGAATAACAGGTGGTGGTAACCCTGTGATAGGAAGGCTTCATTGCAACCTTCACTATTTACAAAGGTATTTATGAGTAAAACTGATCAAAGCCACAGACTTTCTTTTATACATGCCACTGTTTCTTTATATGGTGCTCTTATCCTACCCCAAATACACTGTTCTTCCAATTGGTAGAGTACTCCAGCTGCCCATTACCAAGGACACTCTGGACTAAATGCTACAAAACTTTAATGTGGAACAGGGTATGAAGTTCCCAGCAATGGGTGAGCAATCTGACCCAATACATGTTGCTGTGGATGAGGAGTCTAAAGATAAGGTTCTCCATCTCATTATGTAATAGATTTACATTGGTTCATTCACATCAGAAACTCCTAATATATGACAACTAACTACAATGTGGTACTCTGGATTAGATCACAGCACAGAAAAAGGAAATTAATGGGAAAACTGGAGAAATCTAAATAAAATCTAGGGGTTAGTTAATAGTAATGTACCAATGTCAGTTTCTTAGTTTTGACAAATGTACCATGGTAATTAAGATATTAACAAGCAAGGGTTAAGAGTATGGTGTAGCTTTCTGTACTATCTTCGTGACTTTCCAGTAAATCTAAAATTATTCCAAAATAAATGGATCAAAATGTAAAACCTTGCTCTGCAAAGGATCCTATTAAAGGATAAAAAGACAAGCACAGACTGGGAGAAAATATGTGAAACCACATATCTGACAAAGGAGTTGTATCTAGAATATCTAAACTCTCAAAACTCAAGATGTAAGACAAACATCTTGAACAAGATGTAAAGCAAACAATCTAGAAAGGGAGCAAAAGACAGAAACACACATTGCACTGAGATATAAAGCTGGCAAATAAGCACATGAGAAGATGTTCAACATCATTAACCATTAGGGAAATGCACATTAAAACCACGATAAAATATCACTACGTACCTGCCAGAATGGCTAAAATAAAAAATAGTGACAACACTAAATGCTGATGAAGATGCAGAGACACTGGATCACTCATTCACTGCTAACAGGAATTTAAAATGAAATGGCCACTGTGAAAGTTTGGCCATTTCTTTAAAGAAATTAAAAACAAAAACAAAAACTAAACATGTAGCTATCATTACACTATGGGGCTTTTTTTTTTCAAAGAAATTAAGATTTAAGTTCACACAAAAAAACCCACACACAAATGTCCACAGCAGCTCTATTTATAACAGCACAAAACAGGAAACTGGATGTCCTTCAACAACTTAAAGAAATGATGGCACATCCATACCATAGAATACTATTCAGCAATACAAAAGAATGAACTATTGAAACATGTAACATGGATGAAGCTCCAGGGAATTATGTTGAGGGAGGAAAAAAGTCAATCTCAAAAAGTTACACATAATATGATTCTATTACATAACATTCTTAAAATGACAAAATTACACAAATAGAAACCATATTAGTGATTGCTAGGGGACAGAGACAGGGAAAGGGGAAGGTGCAGGGAAATGGCCGCAGGTAAAAAGGGGTAGCGCATGGGATCCTGGTGGTGGAACTGTTCTGTACCTTGACGCTGGTGGGGGTCACTGAATCCACATGCACTACATACTGCACTCAATACATGTAACGTACCACACATACACACACAGATGTAAAACTCATGAAAGCTGGATACAGTTAGTGAATTGTATGTCAATTTCCTAATTATGATATTATACTATAGCTATGCAAGATGTTATCAATGGGGCAAAATGGGAATGGGGTATACAGAGCTCTCTGTATTATTTCTCTTACAACTACATGTAAAAAACAAAACAAAACAAAAACACACCATAAAACAAAAAGACAATCCAATTATCCATCAGAGGCTTATTCTCTTGGTGGCTTAATCTAACAATAACAAGAAATCATGTCTTAATCGAATAGCATCTGGAGTCCCTGACCTTGGCATCTTGTGTTCACCACTCTCACACACAAATTTAACCTAGTTACAGTAAATACAGGCACCCAACAGAATTCTGAACCGTACTTACTTTTGTACACTGTGTAGCAGGCAAGAGGTCAACAAACACCTTGAGGTCTGTAAAACAACAAGGTTTATCCCCAAACTTTTTGAAATACTGGAACATTAATTCTTCTGGATCACCTAAGAGAGAGAAAAAGAGAATTCACTAAATTAATTCATGAGTGGAGGCAAATTCTAATTTAAGAGGTCTGATTTGAAAAACATTTATTTCAATTAAATTAAAATTTTGCTTGATGGTGTTCAGTCAGTTAAGGGTCTGCCTTTGGCTCAGGTCATGATCTCATGATCCTACACCCTGCATCGGGCTCCCTGCTCAGTGGGAAGTCTGCTTCTCCCTCTGCCCTTTCTCCCAGCTTATGCTCTCCCTCTCAAATAAATAAAATATTTAAAAAAATAAAAAATAAAATTTTGCTTGAATGCTTGAATGAGAATGACAATGAGGGCTGCAGGATGGCTTGCCCATTTAACAAATACTTTAAAAAGGAGATGAATCTTACAATCTCAGTTTACTTGTTATTACGCTTCAGAAATGTGACGCTTTTCATTAATTAAAGTTTAAATAGCTAAAAAGTTTTCATTAAAGTTTAAATAAAGACTGAAGTTTATATACGAACATTAAACAAACATGCTTCTTTCCACAGTTCTTGAACTACTTAACAAGTATTAAATGTTAACGAAATTAAAGGGAATGTTTAACAGGCACACCAACAGAAGAGAAAATAAATGGGAAGAGTCACAAGCCAGTAACTCCCAACAAGATCACTCACTATGGAAAATTCAAACCTGGATCTGCAGAAGCTACCAGTGCCTTTTGTTTTTCCTCAAATTAAAAACAAAACAATTTTAAAAACAAAAACTAAAATAATAAAAAATAAAATGCTCTCAAACTGAACCAGAGTTTCTGTAAGATTTTAGGTGTTGGTTTCTGTTCACATTTCTGGGAACAAAAGTCCATGGCTTTAATCAGATTCTCAAAAGACTCTGATCCAAGACACTAAGAATCACTTACTGCTCTGGGTAAAAAAAATTTTGTGGGGGCGCCTCGGTGGCTTCAGTGGGTTAAGCATCTGCCTTAGGTTCAAGTCATGATCCCAAGGTCCTGGGATTGAGCCCTGCGTTGGGCTCCCTGCTCAGCGGGAAGTCTGCTTCTCTCCCTCTCCTTCTGTCCCTCCCCCTGCTCGCACACTCTCTCAAATAAATAAATAAAATCTTTAAAAAAAAAAATTGTGGAGGGGCACCTGACTGGCTCAGTTGGTAGAGCATGTGACTCTTGATCTTGGGATTGTGAGCTGGCGCCCCATGTTGCTGGTAGAGTTTACCACAAAAAAAAAATTGTGGAGACTAACCAAACTCACAAATTTCTATTACGCAGGCTGGTAAGAAGGAAGAGGAAGACAGGAGATGGACATAGCAAGTGCCAACACAGATCCAAATACTTTTAGTTCCAGCTTTGGAAAGAAGCAATTCTTTGGGATCTATCTTAACATCTTGCTGAAGCTCAAACGAAAATTTTCATTTGCAATTCTGGAACTAACAGAGACTAAGGTTTCTGAAGTAGACCTAAAAGAGTCAACATGGAATTCAAAAACTGGTTGTGAAAACTCTACAAAGGGAATGAGAGAAGCCCACAGTTAATTCCAGAATAAGCTGCAAAGAGCATTAGTTAGATGATTAAAATGAACAGAGATAATCTAAGATAGGTTTTAGAAACTGGAAGTGCTCATCATCTCAGGACAACTGGTGCCTAAACAAGACCCTTCTGATCAACTTTTAACGAGAACCAAACTTCCATAATGGTAAGTATGGGGAAAAAAGGTTTCTTTGGAGCTTTATCTTAAAAAAAATGAAACTAAAAAATTAAGTTTATTACCTTAAACTTAACAAAATTTAGGGTATAACTAAACTATAAGCTAATTCTTAGTATGAGCAAAGAATTACTGCTTTCTGAGGGGGAAGGTGCCATTTTTCCAACAAAATTGTGAACTAGCACAATATGACATCCTTCATTTCTTATGAAGTAAGCTCAAAAAGAAACATTTTCAAAAAACATCGAAGGGCTTCATCAACTTTCCCGAAAGCCTCTCTTCATGCATTACTACCCAAATCATGTTTTTCTCCTATCTTGTCATTGTCCTTATAAATTTTCTCTTAACTGTTAATTGTTCTAACTCTGCCAGATGTTCTTTCATCAATGGTTTTGTGAGTGCTTGAAGCAGACTTTCAAGACCCTTTCATCCACTTCATGAAATCTTGAAACTTTCATGAAACTGGCTATTTCACTTTGAAATTGATTTTGACATTAATGTTGGGTCAAAAAAGAATGCCTGATAAAGACTCTGGTGGAACAGGAAGAGATGCTAATGTTGAGTTGAAGATATGATTGAGGGCTAATGGTATCAGTAATCCATTCATGAGTAAATATTTTCAGATTATGAAGATGTTTGCTTCCCAAACATGACTTCATCGTAGACCTCAGAGAATGAATACTGCACTTGGGTATGGAGGTCATTCCTGTATCTTCTCCAAGGTTCCCAAATAATATTAAGGGTTCTTACCCAGTTTGTACTCATCATTAAAACCTTGACGTCTTAAACGTCTAATCAGTTCCAGTTTAGCAAGATGTGGTCCTCGGAGATGGCGGGAACTTTTAGATTCTTCTGTTATCCGATCTTCTATAAACTTCACAGCTTCTTCTGCAGAATAATGCACTTCTCCTTCTAAAGAGCTAGGTATAAAACACATGGAGAAAGGTATTTTGTATCTCTCTTGTCCATCCTAAAACTTAAAAGTGAAGCCAAACTGACTTAAAGAAACAAATTAAAAAATAAAAAGCACTCTGATAATTATAAAATAATATGGGAGTAAAAGAACTATGAGCACATTCTGACAACATGGCAAAGGATTACTCCCGATTTTGGCATCTGATTACTGCACCATGACTAATTACCTCTACCGCTTTCTTAAAAAAAAAAAAAAAAAAGGATAACTTTATATACATAAAATATTGCCTAATTAAAAAATCTAAGTAAATTTTACTTTACTGCTTAAAGAATGAAGACTGAGAAAAATTAGATGACTTAGTTAATATTACAAAGTAAGCATCAGCTCATCACCATCTTAAATCCTGCTTCCTTTTTAAAAAGATCCCATTTATGTTTGTGTTTTTGTCTAGAATAGCAAAGAAAGAAAAAAAAAAGGAAACCAGCAACAATCCAAGTGTCCATCAGTCCATCAATGGGGGATAGGTTAAATGAATTACCGTACATCTCTAAAGAGGAGTTCTCTTAAGTCACTAAAAAGAATGAAACGAATCTATATGTACCATATATGGAAGATGCTCAAGATACATTTTAAGGGAGAAAATACTAAGTTGCAAACCATTATGTCTAATATGACTGTATTTTTATGTTAAATAATGAGAATAATTATGTTAGTATATCGACAGAAATAAATCTGGAAGACAAGACTCTAAACTGCCATCAAGAGTTATCTCTGGGGGCACCTGGCTGGCTCAGTTGGCAGGGCATGCGACTCGATCATGGGTTCAAGGATCATGGGTGTAGAGATTACTTAAAAAAAAAAAAAAGAATTATCTCTGAGTCAATTATACCTCAATAAAAGTGGAAAAAGGAAAAAATGTTATTTCTGGGATGGTAAGATAACTAGGAACTAACACTTTCACACCATACATTTCTGCACTAGTTTAAGATTTTTTACAATGAACACATATTTATTTTATAATTTTAAAAAAATGAAAAATCTTATACTTTGAAAGGGATACACTATTGAGACCAAAAAAGAATTCTATTAGGCTTCCAATGAAATCCTTTTGATACACCATGCTAAAAAGTGCCACTGTAATTCAGGAAAGGAGTCAACTTACTGTTCACCTTCAGCAGGAGGAGTCCAGGCGTCTTCAATCAGTCGAAAGACAGAATCGAAATAAGTCAGATAGAACTGCCAGTCATCTGAGCTAAAATCAGATTGAATGGTACACAAAGGATTAAACCCAAGTTGTGACAAGTCTGCCCTAGGAACCATGATACTCAACTTATTTTCTAAGTTACATTTTAGTCTTTACTAGGAGAAGCCCACCCCTCCCTCTGAGTTTCCTCTGCTGCCTAAAAGGGCAACTCCAAAGGCATTTTCAAAGCAAAAAAAGTTTTAAAGAAAAAAAAAAAGTAAAAAACTTTTAAGAAACAATTATTTCCTTCAATGAAATAACCAGGTCCAGAAAACTAATATTCTTAACAGAAAATTCCCACATTAGCACTTCCCCAAAATGGGGGGGAGGGGAGGGGGGAGGGACATGTTTCTTTTAGACCAATACTGAATTTAACAAATCAATGATTTGTAGCATTCATTCTAAAGATGTAACACTCAGCACCCTTGTGGCGTAAGTTCCATTATACCTCTTTACCAAAAGATAAAGGTTCATCAAAAACTTAAAAAATACCTAGGACACACTACTAAAAGATTTATGCCCAGGTAATATAAAAGACAACAGATTAAAAAAAAAAAATTCAGTAGTGACACCTGAGAGCCCCACTTTAGTCTCATGGTCCAAAAAGAAGCATCTACTCACTTTTTCAATAAGAGGCGCCTGGAAAGGGCATTGCACTCTGGCCACCTGCTCAGCTTCTTATACATAGCCATGCATTTATTTTCCCGACTTTGAATCTCACTTGTCAACTTCTCTACAATTAAAAGTTATAAAAATTGGTAAGCTGGTTTCATTTCTGCTCAGAAACCAGAATAAAGTCCAAACCCAAGAAGGAAAATGTCACATTTTCTAATTCCCTCTCTTAGAAAATGGGACCACTACCAGATACAAACTATTATCTTAATAAAGATTATTTTCCTGAGAAGAAAAAAGTAAATTTCTGATACTAAACTTTTATAATCATTTTTTTCCATAAAGATCCAGAATGTATTGAGTTGAGGATCTAAAATATGGGGTACACTTATAAAACCCCAAAAGCATCTAGGAACTAGTATATTTGGTCCATAGACAGACTTCCCATCTATACAAACAGTTCCAAAACATCGAATGAGCTGGACTTGGAATGGGATGAGCAAGGTGAGATGTTAGGAAGAATACAAAAATGAACAGAGATGAATCAAACACTTTCCCAACAGCTGGGAACAGAAAAACTATGACTACTATTTCTGAACAAATTAGATTTGCTCCAACCTTTCAGAACAGCTTAGCAGATTACGGATACCAACAATTACATTATGAATTTCCTACAGATAATCTTCATTTTAACTATCCTAAACTACAACCCAGCTGGGTAAAAACAGAAAGGCTGACTTATACCCATATGCAAGGAGGCTGAAATTAAAGAATAAATAACATTAAACAATAATAATCTCGCTCTCAAATAAATAAATAAAATCTTAAAGGGGGGGGCCTGAGTGACTCAGTCAGTTAAGCATCCGACTTTGGCTCAGGTCATGATCTCAGGGTCCTGGGATCAGCCTGCATCAGGCTCCTTGCTCAGTAGGGAGTCTGCTTCTCCCTCTCCCTCTGGCCACCACCCTCCCCCCGCCACATGCTCACTTTCTCTCTCTCACTCTCAAATAAATTTAAAAAAAAAAAGAAATAATAACAACAAAAACTCCTACATTTTATATAATTAGTTAACTATCAGAGTTAGTTTTATAACCACATACGGTCAAGTAAAGGATATACACACCTGTATGAAATAAAGTTTTTATTTTTTTATTTTATTTTTTTTAAGATTTTATTTGACAGAGAGAGAGAGCACAAGCAGGAGGAGTGGCAGGCAGAGGGAGAAGCAGGCTCCCTGCTGAGCAAGGAGCTCAATGAGGGACTTTGATCATGACCTGAGCCAAAGGCAGATGCTTAACCGACTGAGCCACCCAGGCATCCCTGAAATAAAGTTTTTTAATGACTGTTCCTAATGAGAGATCTGAGGCTATTCATTTACAGTTAGATTCCCCCAATGACTATAAAGGCACAATTAAAAACCAGGTTTGTCAAAACAACACTGGATTTCCAGGACTTTCTCCCACGGAAATCATCAAAAATGGATAAATGTTTAGGAACCTAAATCTTTGTCAGAAACATCTTCAAAGGGGAATGGTTAGATCAATCTATGAAGTTCCTACAAATAAGTTTTCAACAAAAAGGGAAGAAGTATTTTCACTATAATGGAAAAGAGCTAACATCTTTAACATTAAAGTGCTCTTGCAAATCATTAAGAAGATTATCCACATTTTTAGAAATAGGCAAAGGATAAAGAAAAGCAGCTCAAAGAAAGTATCAATGGTTTTTAAACAAATAAAAAAAATTATCCTCCCTCAAAATTAAATAAAAACTGTAAGATACGTTTTATCTATCAGATTGAAAAACATTAAAAAGATTGAAATAGGGGCGCCTGGCTGGCTCAGTCAGTAGAGCATGTGACTCTTGATCTCAGGGTTTTGCATTTGAGCCCCATGTTGGGTGTAGAGCTTACTTAAAAAAAAAAAGGCTTGGTGTATCTGGGCCGCTCAGTTAGTTAAGCGTACAACTTGGTTTCAGTTCAGGTCTTGATCTCAGGGTCATGTGATTAATCCCTGCACTGGTTCCACCCTCAGTGTGGAGTCTCCTTGTCTCCCTCCCTCTGCTCCTCCCCCAGCTCACACTCACTCTCTCATGCACTCTCTCTCTAATAAGTAAATAAATAAATAAAATCTTAAAAAAAAAAAAAAAAGCTTGAGGGGCTCCTGGGTGGCTCAGTCGTTAAGCGTCTGCCCAGGGTCCTGGGATAGAGTCCCTCATCGGGCTCCTGGCTGAGGGGAGCCTGCTTCTCCCTCTCCTCCCTGCTCGTGCTCTCTGGCACGCGCTCTCTCTCTCTTTCTCTGACAAACAAATAAGTAAAATCTTAAAAAAAAAAAAAAAAGAAAGAAAACACTGGGGGGAAGAAGGAGGAGGGGAAAGTACATCTTTAGAAGGATACACAGAACAAGTAAATGGCAAAGAACCTAGAGGACAAAGGGTTGGAGATCTGGAGTATAATCTTTCTTTCACACATCTTGAATTTTCTGAATCCATGAATTATTTTCATTTTTAAAACATTTTTTAGGGACCCCTGGGTTGGCTCAGTCAGTTAAGCATCTGCCTTCGGCTCAGGTCATGATCCCAGGGTCCTGGGATCGAGTCCCGCATCGAGCTCTTTGCTCAGCAGGGATCCTGCTTCTCCCTCTGCCTGCTGGGCCCTTGCTTGTGCTCTCTTCCTCTCTCTCTCTCTCTCTCTCTCTCTGACAAATAAATAAAATCTTTAAAAAATAAAATGAAATAAAATATTTTTTAAAAGTAAATGTAGAACATACAGGAAAGTCTGGAAGAACATAAGATGATCACAAGTGATTTTTTCTGTCTTTATATCTTTTTTTTTTTTTTAAGATTTTATTTATTTATTTGAGACAGAGAGAATGAGAGAGAGAGAGCACATGGCGGGGGGAGGGTCAGAGGGAGAACCAGGCTCCCCGCCGAGCAGGGAGCCCGATGTGGGACTCGATCCCGGGACTCCAGGATCATGACCTGAGCCGAAGGCAGTCGCTTAACCAACTGAGCCACCCAGGCGCCCTCTATGTCTTTATATCTTTATGTTTCTGTATAAGGAAGAAATTTTCCACAATAAATATTTTTCATGTTTGGGGCACCTGGATGGCTCAGTCAGTTAAGCGTCTGTCTTCAGGTCATGATCTCAGGGTCCTGGGATCGAGCCCTGCATCAGGCTCCCTGCTCAGCAGGGTGTCTGCTTCTCCCTCTGCCTCTCCCCTGGCCCCCCCAGCTTGTTCTCGCTCTCTCACTCACTCGCTCACTCTCTCTCTCTCAAATAAATAAATAAAATCTTTAAAAATATTTTTTTCGTGTTTAAATAGAAGAAAAAAAAACTTGAAGAAAACTTTAAAAATTACCTCCTAATTTTCCTCTGATAACATCCAAGGCTTCCTGGTACTTTCCCAAACGTTCCAAGATCATATAATAAAGTTCAACCTTACAGAAAAAACAAGTAAGAAATGCAACAATCGAAACTTTTCAATAAGAATAGTCATTTGCATGTTTTAAAAAAGTTATCAAGGGGCATGTAGGTGGCTCAGTCAGTTAAGTGTCTGACTCCTGATACCGGCTCAGGTCTTGGTATCAGGGTCATGAATTCAAGCCCAAGTTGGGCCCCATGCTGGGTGTGGAGCCTACTTAAGAAAATTTTATTTTAATTTAATTTAATTTTAAAAGTATCTAATAGAAAAGAACACTATCTTCAAATGAGATGAAATCAGCGTAAGAATGTTCATTATACTTAAGCTGGGTACTTCCAAAGCTTCATATTTACACAAGAGTGAGGACCCAGCTCTCTAACTGGAATAAGAGAGCAGTTTGTAATACCAGAGCATAATATTGTAGCAATATCAAACTCATGCAAATACAAAAGTACGGCTTTTGTAGGACTTCCATTACTCACTTCAGCCTCGGCTTCTATCTTGTCCTCTTTCACCATTTTTTCTACCATTCTTTCAGCGAGGGGCAGAAACATCGTTTTTGAGAGGTTTTCATCCTGTGCTGATATAGACTATAGGAGAAAAAAATAAATATTTCACTCTAATTTCTCCCCTGCTTGCACTATTTATGTTATTACCAGGCAGACCATTACTGTGACTCCAGCACATAATTATCAGTCCACTATGTCTAATATCAGACCTAATTTGAACTTGCCAGGAAGATACATTACAGAGTGGTTTGCTTTAGAAGAGATTTATTAAAGATGCATTATCCTATACATTTCTGACAAACTGGATTTGCACAATATGGCCTAACTTTTAAATAGGTTATTCATACATTTTTCTAGAACTATGTTAAGAGGGGATATGCCTATACTGATTATTATATGTAAAAGGTATCATCAGGTGTTTGAAGAGTAAAGCCTTTCAGACGTCTTTTTGAGATGTTCACATATTAAAGGGAAAACGCCAATACCTTCCATTTATACAGCCTAGTATTAACTAGTTTCGATAATTAGGATTATCTTAGATTGATAATTAAAATCAATGCTTATTAATAATTTTAACATTGCCTGAGATTCTGCTCAGAGCTCAGAAGCTGAAGGTAGCTATTATGCTTATTTCATAGATAAACTAAGAGATTCCCCAACAGTTCTCTAAGACATGTGCTGAAACCAGTATATGAATGCAGACCTGTCTGAATCCAGAGCCTCTCTGACTTAACTGCTACATTTTAACTCTTTCCTCCCCATCTTCTCTTACACACTATCTCCTTTTGGTCCTTACACTGGCTCTGGGAGATAAGCATCTCCATTCTGCAAAAGAGCAAACTGAGGTTCAAAAAAACAGAATTGATAAAACAAGGCCATCCAGTTCAATAACGTGATCACTAACAAACAATACTGTTTTAAAGACAAACCTCAAGTCAAAATATCAAACGAGGCTCATACTTGATCAAATAACCCAGTAATGGATTTAAGATTCAGGGGAAATACAGTCTGTGCTACATACAAATAAACTGATATACCAACTCATAAGGAATAAATACCAAAACTCCCCAACTCAAAAAGTCAAATTGACATTATGTAAAGTCCCTGTTTGACACACGCTGCGACACATTACCCAAGGTGTTCAGAAGACAAGTTAAGGACAGTAACTATATACAAAAATAAAAATAAATCTCAATCCCATTCTGAATGCCATACTCACTTGCATAATTAAGCTCATCACAGACCAAAAGTAGTAAGGGTTTTTGGGGACAATCTTATATAGAGCCATGCCAGCCTGAAAGACAGAGAGCCATAAATACTTAATTTGGAAAACATCATACAAATGGCAATTAATGATCTAGATATGTGGCAAGAAGTTTCCTAGGAGAATAGCAACACATCTACACGTCCCAGTTACTGTAAGTGCCTAGTGACTTGATGGATATTCTCTAGTGGACAACAATATAGGTAATCACAAAGGTGAATTTTTACATCAGGAATATTTCACCTTTTGAACCAGATTTCTTCAAATTAAAGGCCAGTATTTTTGGAAAATACAGCAATCCAATATGGTTCTGATAGACTACCAACAAACATAAAATTTGGCTTATGAATGTATCCCAACAAACTTACCTAAAAATACTGCACTAACTAGTTATAGTAAAACAAACAAAAAAATGCAGACAGTATATTTATTTATTTATTTTTAAAGATTTTATTTATTTGACAGAGAGAGAAACAGCAAGAGAGGGAACACAAGCAGGGGGAGTAGGAGAGGGAGAAGCTCAATTGACAATATTGAGGTGCTCCCTGCTGCTCAGCAGGGAGCCCAATGTGGGGCTCAATCCCAGAACCCTGGGATCATGACCTGAGCCGAAGGCAGACACTTAATGACTGAGCCACCCAGGCGCCCCCAGACAGTATATTTAAACTTAAAATCAGAAAAGTTTACTCTGGCATTATTAAAAAAATAATAATTCTTAGGTTAGGAAAATAATCAGGTTCTTTCAAGATACCATTAAGTAGAACTGAACCCTTTCTTTGTGAAATGTATAATGTGAAATACTTAAAAGCAGGGACATGGCAAGAAGGAACAAAGTAGATCTATTCATGCATAACTGAGAATCTGCCCATAATTAGCCAACTAGTAATCAATGCTAAGAACTCAGCTAATTGTCACAGTTACTATTTTATGTTTTTTAATCTTTTGCTTATCTTCAGTCCACTTGAAAAATTATACGGAGCCCCTATTTAGTGGAAGGAAATGTCTATTCTGCCCATGATACAAAGATTTAGTCCCGGTCCCAAACACACTTAAAAGCTAGGGAAAGAGATAAGACAAATATTCAAATGACTAAAATAATACTTGGGAAAAAAAATAAACATCCTATACAAAAACACGATGCCTTTTTGTTTTCAGAAAAGGCATGGTCATAAGTTTGTTCATTCCTTTCTTTTTCTTTCTTTAAGGGAAAGTAGGGAAGGTAACTTAATCAATAAAGCCTTCTTCAAAGTAGCAGTCTTTCAGATGAACCTTGAAGGTTAACAGAATGTCTACAGGCAAAGATGGGGTTAAGGATACGTACACACAAAGAAAAACATTTGGGGTGAGTCAATTCTAGGTAGAAGCAAAATCTGAACAAAATATTAAAGAAAGAAGAGACATATGTTGACAAGCACAAATAGGACGTTTGACTACAAATAAGGATTAAGAGGACTGGTAGGGGAAAAGGGCTGAAAGGTAACTGAGATACTCTGGTTGTAAAACACTCAAAAAGGAGTCTGTTATACAGAGTAAGGGAGTGAGTGATATGTATACATCTATACTCTTCCAGGACGAGTATTTTAGCTGTACTGTGAAGGAAGAAAATAGAAGAGATGAGGCAATGAGGAACTAAACCAGGATGAGGTAGATCAAATAGAAAAGAGACCTCAAAGACACTGTAGAAAAAGAGTGAAAATGATTTAAAGACAAAATGGACATACAGGATAAGAAGGAGAGTCTAAGGGGTGCCTGGGGGGCTCCGTCGGTTAAGCATCTGCCTTTGGCTCAGGTCATGATCTCAAGGTCCTGGGATTGAGCCCTGAGTAAGGCTCCCTGCTCAGAGGGGAGTTTGCTTCTCCTTCTGCCTCTGCCCCTCCCCCTGCTCGCTCGCTCTCCTGCTCTCCCTCTCTCTCTCAAATAAACAAAATTAAAAAAAAAAAGTAGAGTCTAAGATGGCTTAAGGTCCCTGCTTCTAACACCAAACTCTGGAGGAATGGAATGAAAAGTGTTAGAAAACCAATTTTACTTAATCATTTGGGGAAAGAAAACATTTTTATAATGACATACAGAAATAAAAAGGAGTAAAATATAAAATTTGTATGAATTTTTAATACAAAAGGCAAGACAAAAATTTCATGCCTGCACCCTATACTATGTTGCAGACACTGATACTCTGCTGATACAGAAAACTTTTGAAGACAGACAAGTTTAAAAAACATGGCTGTGAACTGGTGACTCAGAATACAAGAACGTCAAAAAACAAATGAACAAACAAACGAATGAAAGGAAATATCATTTACAGAAAAAGAAAAGTCCAATTACCTTTGAACCCCTAGCAAATCTTCATTCAAGATGATTTTAAATATTACCTGCCAGGAATGTCATTTGGGACAGCAGAAGTCCTTAAATTTTCTGAATCCCTGGCTTCCCTCCCTTTTACCTCCACCAGTTAATGCAAATCATTTATTTAACAAAAATTTATTGTGCAGATGCTATTCTAGGCACTGAGGATTCAAGAGTGAACAAAAACGCTCACCCTCATGAAACATGACATTTAATTTGTAAACTACCTATTACCCCAGACTGACATACCACTTTCAAAATAAACATACATATAAACTAAGAAATTGTAACGATCTTAAGCAGCAAAAAAGGTAAAATAAAAATTAGACATTTCATTCTGAAACATTTAACACCAGAACGCTCTATTCTTCCAATATACTAGAATGGAATAATGTAAAAATAAGCTATCGCAGGGTGCCTGGGTGACTCGGCTGGTTAAGCGTCTGCCTTCAGCTCAGGTCATGATCCCCGAGTGCCGGATCAAGCCCCATGTCGTCCTTGGGCTCCCTGCTCAGCGGGGAGTCTGCTTCTCCCTCTCCCTCTGCCCCTCTCCTGCTCCATTTCTCTCGCTCACTCTCTCTCTCAAATAAATAAAATCTTAAAAACAAACATACCAAAAAAAAAAAAAAACACGCTATAGCTACAACATATTTAGGATCAATGACTTATTAAGCCACATCAAAGCAGTGGCTCCCAAGAGCAAGATGCAAAGGTATATGTGTATCTCTGCCAACATGTAAAGTTCAACAGTAAAAAAAAATAAAATAAAAATTCTGTTCAAGTGGCAGATTATTTTTTCCCTTTTTCAAAATTTACCCTGATATTGTCATTGCATTAACTTGTCCTTTTTGTTATTTTACTGCATGTATATATAATAGACATAGTTCAAAAATATGTTTTGTGGGATCATAAAATTAACACATGCCTTAAAAAAAAAAGGAAATTAAGAGAAAGAAAAGTATCCACAGGCCTATATCCTGGTAACATTTTGGTACATTCCCTTAGAGATATATCCTTTATGGACTGGTAGAAAAAGACAAAGACACCATTTAAGGGGAGGTGGGGTGTTGCATTTTATTCTACCATATGGATGAATCATAATTCCTTTAACTGTATCTGTATTAACAGACATTTAATATACTTCCCTTAAAACATATTCCTAGAAGTAAAAATGATATTAAAGATTTACATATATACATGTTAGCATTGCCAATTTAAAAATATATACCCATTTTACATTAAAAGAAAAATTATAGGGGTGCCTGGGTGGCTCAGTCATTAAGCGTCTGCCTTCGGCTCAGGTCATGATCCCAGGGTCCTGGGATCGAGCCCTGCATCGGGCTCCCTGTTCCGCAGGAAGCCTGTTTCTCCCTCTCCCACTCCCCCTGCTTGTGTTCCCTTTCTCACTGTGTCTCTCTCTGTCAAATAAATAAATAAAATCTTAAAGAAAAGAAAAATTATAATCTGATTATTTTTCCTGAGAATATACTCCATCAGTAAATAAAACTTCTTCAAAGAATTATATTTGGGGAAAAAATTTCTTCCAATTTAAAAACTTGCATAAGCAAATACAAAGCTTAATTTTAAGGAAAAAGGATTTATATTAATATAGTACCTTCCACCCTCCCTAATTTATCTATTGTTATAGTCTGATATTTCAAGTAAAGAGTAAGACAAAACAAAAACCCAAGTAAGAAAGCTTTGCTTTCAGAAGAAATTATACCCACAAACAAAGCCATTTCTGAAAAAATGCTAGTTTGACATCATAACCCTTTATGGGCTTAACAGTTTCATTTCTCTGGGATGTTGACTCTACCCACCCACTAGTCCAAATGAGGCTCCTTCACATACATCTAAATATATGGAACACCTAAAATGTGCTAACTGGCAAATAAGCTGCCTCTACGAAAAAGACAAGTATCCAAACAGTGGGGAGTTTTCCCAGGTGTATTTAAAAATCTCCTCAGGCTACAAAGAGTTAAATTTACAAATTAGATCTAAACTTTAAGGTTAATCTTTCTATAGTCTGTTCATTTTTTGTTCTGGGATTTCTGCCCATTTTCTGAAACTATAACAACAATTTCATGCAGTGGGACAATTTGAAGCCAATTTACCAGAACCAAACAAAACATACCACCAGGCCACCAAAGAACAATCAGATTTCCCCAAATAAAACACTTAAAGAACTTGAATAATAGTTCATCTTTAAAACACACAAGAAAGTATCTGCCTGATCTCCACACACAAATACATAGATTTGGCTCTACACACACATGCAAACATATTCCTACAATTAAGTCACATTTAAAAAGACTGCGTCTAATAGCAAATCCCACAGCCCAGGAGGTTTGGAATCAAGTTACCTGTTGCATTTTCTTATATTCGCCCACTCTGGCATAAGCCATGAAGAGGTGAGAGTGATACTCCTCACTATTGGGAACTTTCTTCACAGCTGCCTCATAAAGTTTTGTAACTAACTCCGCTAGGATAAAAAGAAATAGGACATTCCTTAATTATTGAAGTATACATTAAATCTTAACAGCATTTAATTTTTTTCCCCCTTTGGAGGAAATAGATGTCTCCTATCACTAAGGAAGAAGAAAGTATTTGTTTTGCCTCATCTGATCATTACTCTTCTCTTGGTTGGGTGTTTTTCGATGAAGCATGGAATAGCTCAGGCCTCCCCAACACATTTGCAATATATAAATAAGACCCTCCAGGATCTAGCCTCTCTGTCTCCTTCCTACTTATTTCCCACAGCACTTAGTGTTCCAGCATCTCAAACTATTTGTAGCTCCACTAGACTCCCAGTGCTATATCATACCTCTGCATGTTCCCTCTGCCTGGATTCTCCTTTCCTCTCTTTTCTGCTCAGTGAACATCATCCAAGACCAAGACCCAGCTCAAATGTAATCCTCTCTGCAAGGAACTGTGCAAGTTCAAATGTAATCCTTCCCAAACACCATCTCTGCACCTCCACCCAGTTTGATCACTGCTTCCTTCTACCATCTTTAAATTTTTTAAATAAGTCTCTTATAACATTTATTAACACATAATGTAGAAAAGAGTCTATTGATGAATTTTCCCCCCTTTTTTTTTTTAATTGAGCTCTACATCCAACATGGGGCTTGAATCCACGACCCTGAGATCAAGAGTTGCATGCTCTACTGACAGCCAGCCAGGTCCCCCTGAATTTCCCCTTAAAGACTATGAGTAACACAAGGGCAGAGAGAGCACCTTTCATCTTTGACTTGGATACAATACTTGTCATAGAGAAACATTCAGTATTTGTGAGATAAATGATTTTTAAAAAAACACTGGGGGAGAATCCGTAACCCTAAATCAACATAATCCCTAAATAATCAGATATAATACCCAACTCTTAAGTTCTGTCTTTTAAAAAACGAAAAACATGGGTGGCTCAGTCAGCTAAGCATCTGCCTTCAGCTCAGGTCATGATCCCAGGGTCCTGGGATCGAGCCCCACATTGGGCTCCCTGCTCAACAGGGAGTCTGCTTCTCCCTCTCCCTCTGCCCCTCCCCCCTCCTGCCCGCACTCCCTAATAAATAAAATCTTCTAAAAAAATGAAAAACAAAACTGGAAAGTAACATTTCTGTCCACTAGGTTGGCAAAAATTTTTATTTTATTTTTCCAGCTTTATTGAGGAATAACTGACAAATAAAAATTGTATATCTTAAGGTGTACAACGTGATGGTTTGAGGGCAAACTTCCTTTTTTTTAAGATTTTACCCATTTATTTGAGAGAGAGAGAGAGCGCGAGAGCACGAGTGCGGTGAGGGGCAGAGGGAGAAGCAGACTCCCCACGCTGAGCAGGGAGCCCGATGTGGGGCTCTATCCTGGGACTCCGGGATCATAACCTGAGCTGAAGACAGATTATTAACTGAGCCATCCAGAAGCCCCAAAGGCAAAATTTTTCAAGTAAGTCAAAATTGAGCAAAATTAATAAAGTATTACTTAGAAAAACAAATGTGATAAAGATTTTTTTTAAAAGCAAGATAATAAAATATATTCAGGAAACAAGTACCTCTTGGAATGTAAAAGGGGAAGTGAGATTGATAAGGAACACATAGGAAGCTGTCAGTATTGATAATGCTCTTTCTTAAATTGATTGGAGATTCATGAACGTTCATTATTCCACATCAAGTATTCTAGTGTGTTATATAAAATGTATCTTCTATAATATGTATTATGGAAGATACGTATTACTCCATAATAAAAGATTTAAGAAAGTAACAATGAAAAACTTTATTTACAGGTGAAATGGTAGACTAGCTAGAATATGCTTAGAAATAATCTGGCGGGGGATGGGCAGGGGCGCCTGGGTGGCTCAGTCGTTAAGCATCTGACTTCATTAAAGCGTCTGACTTCGGCTCAGGTCATGATCCCAGGGTCCTGGGATCGAGCCCCGCATCGGGCTCCCTGCTCGGCGGGAAGCCTGTTTCTCCCTCTCCCACTCGCCCTGCTTGTGTTCCCTCTCTCGCTGTGTCTCTCTCTGTCAAATAAATAAAATCTTTAAAAAAAAAAAAAAGAAAGAATCTGGCAGGGGATGGGATACAGTAAAATTTGCCATGGGACAATGACTGCTGAAGGTGGATAATGAGTTCAATGAGATTTATTATGCTGTTCTGGTTTTTTTTATGTTTGAAATCTTCCATATCAAATAGTAAAAAGGGTAACTCTTCCATTCAGTAAATCAAAATGTCACAAACCAACCTCAACTCATTCCAATTCAGGATACTAATACACGTAAAATATCCTTTCTGCCTGTCTTTGTAAATCATGGTTAATGCATTATTTTAACTATTGCCATCCACTCAAAACATGAGTGATAAGTAGAATGAACAAAGAGAGAACTCAATCAGAAATAAACAAAACCTTGGGGCGCTTGGGTGGCTCAGTTGGTTAAGCATCCAACTCTTAATTTCAGCTCAGGTCATGATCTCAGGGTCGTGAGATCAAGCCCCAGCTTGGGCTCCATGCTGGGTGTGGAGCCTGCTTAAGATTCTCTCTCCCTCTCCCTCTCCCCTTCCCCCCGCCCCCTTGCATGCTTTCTCTCTCTCTAAAATAAATAAATAAATCTTTAAAAAAAAAAAAGAAGAAGAAAGAAACAAAAACTTCAGCTCAAGTTTAAAAACAATGAAAAAGGGCGCCTGGGTGGCTCAGTCGTTAAGCGTCTGCCTTCGGCTCAGGTCATGATCCCAGCGTCCTGGGATCGAGTCCCACATCGGGCTCCCTGCTCTGCGGGAAGCCTGCTTCTCCCTCTCCCACTCCCCCTGCTTGTGTTCCTGCTCTCGCTATGTCTCTCTCTGTCAAATAAAAAAAAAAAAAAATGAAAAAGAAACATACGTCGGTGCATCTCCCGGTAAAGAATAGTCAGTGCCTGTAGCGAGTTGTCATCTGTTGGTTCAAGGGCTGCCACCTCCTGTGCTAACATGAAGGCTTCCTCTTGCTTTCCAGTTCTCTGTAAACCAATTGCCTTTAAAACCTGATACATAGGAAAAACATTAGTTTTAAAAGGACAGAAATGAAACTATGAGCCAAAGCTCCCTACTCAGAGGGGAGCCTGCTATTCCCTCTCCTGCTCCCCCTGCTTATACTCTATCAAATAAATAAATAAAATCTTTAAAAAAATGAGCCAAAGAAGGCCAACTTGAAAACACAAGATAAGCTATAAGGTATGCCTAGGTTGCTATCAAGTAAACCATATTTTACTAAAAATCACAGCACATCAAGAGTCTTTCCTATTCAGTCATATTAAGAAGGCAGAACAGGGGCACGTGGCTGGCTCAAGCTCTAGAGTATACAACTCTCAATATCGAGGCTGTGAGTTCAAACCCCATGTTGGGCGTGGAACCTACTTTAAAAAAATAAATAAAAGGCACAACGTTGCTTAGAAAAAAGAAGTCTATCAATATAAAATAATTAAATTAGCTAAGTTATGTCCAAAATATCCAAAGAAATAAACCGTTAGCTTTTAATTAAATACTATTTATGACATTTAGGTAATCAGAAAAATAAATGGCTTAGGGGCGCCTGGGTGGCTCAGATGGTTAAGCATCTGCCTTTGGCTCGGGTCATGATCCCAGCGTCCTGGGATCGAGCCCCACGTCGGGCTCCTGGCTCAGCGGGGAGCCTGTTTCTTCCTCTGCCTCTCCCCCTGCTTGTGCTCTCTCTCTCTCTCTGTATCCCTGTGTCTCGAATGAATAAATAAAATCTTTAAAAAAAAAAAAAAAGAAAGAAAAAAGAAAAATAAATGGCTTAGAGCTTAGACAGGCGCCTGGCTGGCTCAGTTGGTGGAGTGTGTGATTCTTCATCTCAGGGTTGTGAGTTCAAGCCCTGCATTGGGCTCCACACTGGGCATGGAGCCTGCTTAAAAAACAAAACAAAACATAACCTGGGGGAAAAAAAAAAAACCTGAAAAAACTGTCACTAAACAGATTTAATATCTTTTCCCTTTTAAGATTATAATATATAACCCACCAAATATAAGTAACTCTAGAGCAAATGAACTTACCTTAGCACAGTGAAGATCCTTATGTTTCTTCAACAATTTATCTGCTTGCTGAATTGCCATTTTATTATTACCATTATCAAGATAATCTATGAAAACAAATTATGATAGTTATTATATTCCTTCAGCAAATATGAAAAATGCATAGGCTGGTATGAGATGTTTCATAAAGTATTTTAATTCAGTATTAAAAACATCATGGGGCCAATTTTAATTCTAAGTGGCTAGGATGGTCCAGAATACGATCTTATATTCCTATAGTCATCTCTCAGACCTGTTATAAAATTGTGTTACGGAAAAAAAGGAATCAATTATTATCCAAAAGTCTAACCAAAGAAGTTTCATTTCCAGATGAGAAGATCTAGAAGAAAATGAGAAGTGTCATAAATGGGAAATGTGGTAGCTGTCAATTCTAAATATAGAAAAATGACTAAACAGGCCAGTCCACAACCTACTACTACTACTCCCTGATCCCTCTTTGCTCAGCAAGGTTCCAAATCAGTGTAGGGGCAGATGAGGCATAGATAACTCAAAATAAGTTATGGATCAAATGCTGGTGAGTACATGGAACAACAGCACCTCTCACTCAGTGCTGCTGGGAAGGTAAAATGGTAAAACCACCTTGGAAGACAGTCTGGCAGTTTCTTCAAATGCTAAACATACTCTACCATTTGATCAGCAATCATGCTCCTTGGTATCTACCCAAATAAGCTGAAAACTTACCTCCACACAAAAACTTGCACACAAATGTTTATGGCAGCTTTATTTATAACTACCAAACCTTGGAAGCAACCAAGATGTCCTTCAATGGGCCAATGGATAAACAAAATTGTGATAGAGTCGTACAATGGAATATTACTCAGTGATAAAAAGAAATGAGCTATCAAGGCACAGAAAAACACAGGAACTTTAAATGCATATTGCTATGTGAAAGAAGCCAATCTGACAAAGCTATACTATATGATTCCAATTATATGACATTCTGGAAAAGGCAAAAATTATAGACAATAAAACAATCAGTGGTCATCAGGGGCTGGGGGAGGGATGAATGGGTGGAGCACAGGGGATTTTTAGTACAGTGAAACTATTCTGTATGATACTGTAATGATGGATATAAGTCATCATACTTTTGTCAAAACCCACAGAAGGTACAACACAAAGAATAAACCCTAATGTAAACTAGTAAACTATGTATATTAGTTAAAAATAACCTATCAGGGCGCCTGGGTGGCTCAGGTCATGATCCCAGGATCCTGGGATCGAGTCCCGCATTGGGTTCCCTGCTCAGCAGGGACTCTGCTTCTCCCTCTGCCCCTCCCCCACTCATGCTCGTGAGCCCTCTCTATCTCAAAAATAAATAAAATCTTTAAAAAACAATAAAAAAACCTATCATATTGGCTCAGCACCTGAAACAAAGTACACACTAAATCAAGATATTAACAATAGGGGAAACTGGGGGGAGGGAGTGGGAGTGTGGGGATATATAGGAACTCTGTACTTTTCCACTCTTTTTTCTGTAAACCTGAAACTGCTCTAACAAATAAAGTACATTAACAAAATGTGTGTGATACACACACCCACAAAGCAAAGATTCATTTCCAGAGAAGGAAAGTGAGAAGTGTTATAGGTGGGCAACATGGGTGGTAACTGTCAGTTCTAATTATAGAAAGATGACTGAATGTGGGCCAGTTCACAATCTACTACCTCTAATGGTCCCACTTTGTCCATCAAGGTCCCAAATCAGCATAGGGACAAAGGAAGCATAAAGAACTCAAAATAATCTACGGCCCTGGTGGCCCAAACAACAGAAATAGACTATCATTTTACCGAACAAATTCCATTTTCCTCCAATGAATACTTGACTAAAACTTAAAACAGACCCACATGAACCCATGAGTTTCATCTCTTCAGTCTTTCTTCAATGCCATAACACAGATAAGCACCAAATACGCTAGGTGAAGAGATTAAGAAGCCCTACTCTGGAGGTAATCACAATCTAGGGAGGAAGGTCAAAAAGAGACAGACTCACTGTGGAGGCAATCGAAATCTAGAAAGGAAGATCAAAGACCTAATACTCAGGTGGAGAGACTGGAGAACCAGAAAACTAAAAGCATACAAACTTGGTCTAACTACCCAAATATCTAACACCAGTTTTCTTAAATAGCTCAGCCAATATGCCATCATTTGTCCTTACAGAATACCTGACAGAGATATTTCAGCTCAATAAAGGACACTTTCTCTTCCTAATAATATGCTGATCTCTTTCTGAGTCAGTTCTAAGTTACTTCTGACTCATTCCTGTAAGACTCCATGTTTTTAGAGCATACCCTGAAGAGTAATTAAACATCTGTGATGAGACCCCAGCTCTGAGGATCTGCCCATAAATGGATGAGACCAGAGGTCAGGACTATAAGGGCATTTAACCTTTCCCTCTGCACTTACCTGCCCATGCCCTCTTCTCTGGGAATGGTTTCCACTGCCTCTACTGCAGGGGTAGGATTGGATGACCACGTCTAGACCTTGTAACTACACCCACTGAGGTGGATATTAACCCAAGGGTAAATCAGGTTTCTCCCTGGTAAACTGTAACTGCAACACTGAGTCACAAAGCCAGAGTGAGAAACTATGCGGAACCTCATTTGGAAGGAAATAAATATTGTTAGTCTGACATTACCAGTGGCAGCTCCAGAATTTCCATTTTGAAGGTGCCTTAGAGGATGCAAGTTAGTTGATGGGGAGTGAAGAAAAGGAGTTGTCTCTTGCCTCTTCATTCACATAACATTTATAAAAGTATTAAAAATGTCACTTATCTTTATCAAAGAATTGGGGGCAGGGCAGTGTTGATTAATTTAAGCTCGTAAAGAGAGGTCACATCTTGGTGTGGCCACAAAGCCAACATGTTGGGCCCTGGGTAAACTGATAAGTAGGCAGGAAAAAAAAAAAACAAAACTCTGAAGAACCAAGCAAAGAATAAACACACACAGATAAAAGCATGGATGAAAATTGGCGGGGGCGGGGGGGGAGCTTTAGGGATGCCTGGGCAGCTCAGGTGGTTAAGTGTCTGCCTTTGGCTCAAGTCATGATCCCAGGATCCTGTGATCAAGTCCCACATTGGGCTCCTTGCTCAGCGGGGAGCCTACTTCTTCCTCTGCCACTCCCCCTGCTTGTGCTCTCTCTCTCTCTCTCTCTGACAAATAAATTTTTAAAAATCTTAAAAAAAAAAAAAGCTTTGGATCCTGACAGCTCTTCAGTTGTTTTTTGTTTTTTTTTTTTTAAGATTTTATTTATTTATTTGACAGAGACAGATACAGCGAGAGAGGGAACACAAGCAGGGGGAGTAGGAGAGGGAGAAGCAGGCTTCCCATTGAGCAGCGAGCCTGACATAGGGCTCGATCCCAGGACCCTGGGATCATGACCTGAGCCGAAGGCAGATGCTTAATGACTAAGCCACCCAGGCACCCCATCTTCAGTTTCCATCAAACCCTGAAAACTGCATCCCTGCTCTAGGCTCCCACCAGGGTTTATAGCAAGCCCCCTTCAGTAGAGCTTGTGTCAATGGGCTTCCGCTCCTTGCACCCAAAAGTTTAACTAAGACACTCCCCTACATTCAGCCAGTCTGCTGTCAGGCTCCCCCTTCCTGGATGCCTAGATGGTAAAAGTCTATTTTCGTTTACATTACTGACTCTGGAATATAAATTAGGTAGCCCTTGGAGAAAACAGGCCAATAAAAACAATATCCCAGAGCCCCTGGGTGGCTCAGTAGGTTAAGCCTCCAACTTGATTTTGGCTCAGGTCATGATCTCAGGGTCATGAGACTGAGCCCCTCATCCAGCTCCATACTGGGCATGGAGCCCTGCTTAAGATTCTCTTTCTTGGGGCACCTGGGTGGCTCAGTCATTAAGCATCTGCCTTCGGCTTAGGTCATGATCCCAGGGTCCTGGGATCGAGCCCCACATCAGGCTCCCTGCTCAGCGGAGAGCTTGCTTCTCCCTCTCCCTCTGCCTGCCGCTCTGCCGATTTGTGCTCTCTCTCTCTCTGTCAAATAAATAAATAAAATCTTAAAAAAAAAAAAAAAAGATTCTCCTTCTGTCCCTCTCCTCTAAAAAAAAATTAATTAAAAATAATAAATATAGGGCGCCTGGGTGGCTCAGTTGGTTGAGCGACTGCCTTCGGCTCGGGTCATGATCCTGGAGTCCCTGGATCGAGTCCCGCATCGGGCTCCCTGCTTCTCCCTCTAACCCTCCCCCATCTCATGTACTCTCTCTCTCTCTCATTCTCGCTCTCTCAAATAAATAAATAAATCTTTAAAAAAAAATAATAATAATAATAAATATATAAATTGATATCCTAAATCTGTCTTTTTAGTAAGTTGTTTTAAAACTTACTCAAAGGTGGGGCCCCTGGGTGACACAGTCAGTTGAGCACATCCGACTCTTGGTTTCAGATGAGTCCATGATCTCAGGGTCATGGGATCAAGCCCCATGTCAGGCTCCACACTCAGCATGGAGTGTACTAGTGTTTTTGTCTCCCTCTCCCCTCCTCTCTCTCTCTCTCTAAATAAATAAACAAACAAACAAAACTTATTCAATGGTAACTGTGGTTTGACCATGAGGCCTGGTGTTCCCTTAATAACAGGAATAAGCCAAAATCAGCCATCCACAAATCAGGCACAGGAAACAGTAAGATGATGATGCATAGGGGCGCCTGGGTGGCTCAGATGGTTAAGCGTCTGCCTTCGGCTCAGGTCATGATCCCGGGGTCCTGGGACCGAGCCCCGCATCGGGCTTCCTGCTCAGCGGGAAGCCTGCTTCTCCCTCTCCCACTCGCCCTGCTTGCATTCCCTCTCTCGCTGTGTCTCTGTCAAATAAATAAATAGAATCTTTAAAAAAAAAAAAAAAAGTTGATGATGCATAGATGAAAGCAATGTTTGCAAACCATGGGTACCACTCTCTGAGTGAAATGTTTTTAGGTGGTCCTTGCAGTCAGCACTAGGTAACACAGTGAGAAGTTGATCTCTTCCAATGTTTCCCTTGTATTAAAGAGACAGTCTCAGTTTAGGGTTAGCCAGTCACTTCTTTAATACTTTTTTTTCCCTTAAGATTTTAATGTAATCTCTACATTCAACATGGGCTCGAACTCACGACCCCAAGATCAAGAGTTGAATGCTCTTCCAACTGAGCCAGCCACTTCTTTAATACTTTCTAATGCTTTTTCTTTTAACAGCAAAGGAACAGACTTCAGACTCAAAGCTACACAAATATCAGAATCTAGTTAAGACTTTAAAACATTGTTTTGTTTTCATCTTATTTTTATCATTTTGTTTTCTCAGCACAAGTGACAGGTCCTCCATTAATGATAATGATATAGATTATTTTTAAATAAATTTAAGTTAAAAATCAAGTTAGAGAAAAATATTAAGTAAATAATAGCACAGATAATACTAAATAAAGCTAGAATCATCACACTGGATGGAAGAACGATAGAAAGTTGGAAAACACTGGGTTAAATCATTGGCAAGAGACTATCAAAATCTGTTAAATGACTAAGCCAGCCACCTTCCTGGGTAACAATTTGAACAGAAGTGACTCTTCCTTATATATGCAGACAGCAGTAGGCCCTGACACATGCGGGCCTACTTGCCTGGTAGAAGAGGCCTGGGATTAATTTGTCCAATCATACTTAGGGATACTGAGAGTAAGAAAGAGATCAGTCTTAGGGCGTCTGGCTGGCTCATGGCTCAGTCTGTGGAGCATGCGCCTCTTGATCTTGAGGGTCATGAGTCGGGCATATGCCCATGTCGGGCATAGAGCTTACTTTAAAAAAGAGAGATCAGTCTTGTCAAAAAAAAAAAAAAGCAAGCAAGCTTTTAGTCTGTGTGTTCTTGCAGCTGTTGTGAAAGTCTCCAGGGCAGCTAAAATGACAACCTACACTGTTTCCACTTCCTACAAGAGCTTCAAAGACTACTGAAGATATTGCTCCAATTTAGAAAAAAAGACTGAATACAACATAGCTCCATCTTTGCTTAAAAATTTTTTTTTAAAGATTTTATTTATTGGGGCGCCTGGGTGGCTCAGTCGTTAAGCGTCTGCCTTCGGCTCAGGTCATGATCCCAGGGTCCTGGGATCCAGCCCCACATCGGGCTCCCCGCTCGGCGGGAAGCCTGCTTCTCCCTCTCCCACTCCCCCTGCTTGTGTTCCCTCTCTTGCTGTCTCTCTCTCTCTCTGTCAATTAAATAAATAAATAAAATCTTTTTTTTTTTTTTTAAAGATTTTATTTATTTATTTGACAGAGAGACAGCGAGAGCAGGAACACAAGCAGGGGGAGTGGGAGAGGGAGAAGCAGGCTTCCCGCCGAGCGGGGAGCCCGATGTGGGGCTGGATCCCAGGACCCTGGGATCATGACCTGAGCCGAAGGCAGACGCTTAACGACTGAGCCACCG